>NW_012267353.1:2676022-2713972 GCF_000151885.1 Dipodomys ordii
CCTGGCTTACTTCACTTAATATAATTTTTTCCAAGTTTTTCCATTTCCTAACAAATGGGGCAATGTCATTCTTTCTGATGGAGGCATAGAATTCCATTGTAATACTTTACTTCTTATATCAGGTGTTTTTTATTTTTATTTTTTTGTGCCAGTACTGAGGTTTGAACTCAGGGCATAGGTGGTGTTTCCTAGCTTTTTCACTAAGGCTGAAGCTCTACTACTTGAGCTATGCCTTCACTTCTGGCTTTTTCCAGGTTTATTGGAAATCAGAGTCTCATGGACTTCCTGCCTGGTCTCACTTGGAGCCTGGATCCTCAGATATCAGCCTCCTGAGTAATAAATAGCACAGGTATAATACACTAGTGTCTAGCTTCTTACATAAGTTTTTGAGGCAAAAACCTGCTCAAGAACTCTCCCTAATGATGGGCTTACTGGACTGCCTATGGATCATCTGTAATTATTGTCTTCTCCGTTTGCATTTGTTTTTTGTCATTTTGATTGCATTAGAGTAAGGAAGATAAAATTCAATTTCCAAGGAAAATAGAAATACAACACTTGTAGCATCTACTTCAGTTCATTGATTTCTTTTTATTATCTTTCTCTCATTTTTGTAGATAAAATGCAAATAGTCCACAATTCTGCGGTTACATTTTTCCTGCTGTGCTTGAGTTCTCTCTCTGTCTCTGTCTTTGTCTCTCTCTTTTTCTTTCTTTCGCTCTCCTCTCCCTCCTCTACTCTCCATTCTTCTCTATACTAATTCTCTGCCTCTCCAAAACATCAGCCCCTTCTCAAATGGCAATCACTTGCAATGCTTTTCCCAACTTGTGCTAACATTAGCCATTTTACTTTTAGACCTCTTCCTCAACAGATTTCCCTCCCATCAGTACACATCATCTACAATGTTCAATTAACAGTACCAGTGACCTTTCTTAAGTGCGCCTTCCACTGAAAGCCACCCCTCTGTACTCTCAAGAGGGAATTTGAAAGAAAGAAATACCAATATTGATAGCAGTTAATAGAGAAGCAAGCAGTCAAGGAATTCTAGCTTATAGAACTCAGAGAAGTCAAGATAAGCTGATAAGCCAAAACCTCCCTAGCACTGAAATGCAGATAGAGGACTACAAAAGAAGAAGGAAGGAAGGACAGAAAAATGAAGAAATAAGGACAGGGTACTAAATTTTTGCAGCCAAAACCCTAAAGGGAAAAGAAAGTCAACTCATCAACCAAAATGCCATGCTGAAGGACGTAGTTCTTTTTATTTAACTCAAGGCCAATCTCTGTAACCCTGAAGATGGTACAAGATGGTTGAGATGGGCTAATGTGGGTCTTCCCATGACAAATCCCAAATGATTACAGTTTTGTAAATCACCATGAAAATTAGCCAATTAAGATCAAAAGCCAATCCACATGCAGAAACTGATGCTAGATCCTTATATTTTACCCTGTACCAGAATCCAAAGACCGCAACGTAAGGCTGGGTACCATGAAAATATTACCAGACTGGGTAGGGAAAACACTAGGCCATCTAGGCACAGGTTGAATCTTTCTAAATAAAGATTCAAAATCACAACAAATCAAAGAAAGACTGGATAAATAAGATTGCATCAAACTGAAGAACTTGTACATAGCAAAGGATATAACTAACAAGATAGATAGAAAGCCCACAGAATGGGAGAAGATTTTTACCAACTATATATCAGAACAGGCCTCACATATATAAAATATACTTAGAGCTCAAAAACTCAACAATCCAATCAATAAATGGGCTAAAGACTTAAAGAAAGACTTCTTAGAGAAAGACATAAGAATGACCAATAGATACATGAAGAAATGTTCAGCATCTCTGGCCATAAAAGAAATACAACTCACCTTAGTTAGAATGGACATTATCAAAAAAAACTAACAATGACAGATGCTGACAGGGATGGAGCCAAAAGAGAACTCTATTATACTGTTGGTGGGAATGTAAACTTGATCAACCACTCTGGAAAGCAGTAATGAGGTTCCTGAAAAGACTAAACATAGAGCTACCTTATGACCAAGCAATCCCACTCCTGGGCATTTATTCAACAAAACACAAACAACGCCATACTAAAACTACCAGCACAACCATGTTCATTGCAGCATTGCCTACTACAGCAAAGGTATAGAATCAACCTAGATGCCTCTCAGTGGATGAATGAATCAAGAAAATGTAGTATAGATATACAATGGAATTCTACTCATCAGAAAGAATGATATTGTACCATTTGGAAGGAAATGAAAAACTTGGAAAAAATTATATTAAGTAAGCCAGATTCAAAGAAACATGGGTTGCATGGTTTCTCTCATTTTGGTAACTAGTATGTGCCTATAAATCTACAGGTAAACGCCCTGAATGATTAAAAATACACACTGGAACATGATAAATTACATAGGTCTCTAGACATTCACACACTGAGGCCAAAGGATATGCATCGTAGTGGACAATAAAAGCTCAATAGCTATATGCATATGATCATATAAAATAATATTTTATGAAATGAATGTCAAGAAAAGGAAACAAGATTTTAATTAGTTGCTATTGTTGCTGTTTTTGTTTTCTTTTCTTTTTGTCTTGTTTGTTAGTTTTTTTAAAGATAAAAAGCCAAACACTGTGCCCCCCAAAGGAGACATGAAGAGAGCCAAAAGTACACATTACTGTCAAGTAATAATTATAGACATTATACCAATAAGTGCCAAAAATAATTCACAAGATAAATTCTTGCCACAAAAATGTAATATTAGATGAATAGTAAAGAAATATGGGTTAATAAGTTGAACTATATTTTTTGTAAAAGGGGTACTGACTTCTAACTATACCCATGAATGTGTTACAGATATATTCAATTTTCCTCCTGGGAAAACAGCATGGAGTAATTTCACTCCAACATTAAACAATATAGAGTTTGGAAGAGGTAAAACACGTGAGGTGAGTTTCACATTCCTCTTAGCTTTGAACTTTGCAGGCACTTTCCAAACTCAAATTATGACACAGAGAATATGAAATAAAGTACAGAAATCCCAAGCTGGGGATGTAGCTCAGTGGTAGGGTGCTTGCCTAGCATGTGTGAGGACCTTCATTCAATCCCCTGCACTGGAAAAAGAAAAATAAATTATAGAAGTCCCACCATGGTTTTAGGTATCCACAAGGGGTCTTAGAACATATTCCTCAGGATAAAGGGGGAACTACTAGAATTGAAAATTTAAGTATATGATGGCACATAGTGGGAGTCAAGTTCAAGTTCCTCACTGTAGGAGAGGGAAGTTACCGGTAAAGGAAAATCTTTCTGGATGTACACTGATCCATATGGAAATGGATTAGAGTTGAAGATATCAGTATGAACTCAGGTTTTGTTTCAAACACACAGATACCATGGTGCATTGCTCTATCAACTAAGAAGTCCTAGAAGCAACAACAGTAAGCATTTAACAATGAGTTCCCTTTTCACTTATCTTGTCACATAAACCTCCAAGATTCATCACAGACTAAAGGTTCATCTCTTTAGACTCAGAGTGCTTAGCACACCTGCTTTTATTTCTTCCCTCCTGAGATGATCTGTTAATAACTTTTTAATGCACTCAGCATTGAGCTCCCACTTGCTTAAGACCATGTCTTGCTCATGGCTCAGCATTTTTGCATAGAGTTGCTAAAATTTGTAGTCATGGAGGGAGATAACACTTTCAAAGACAAGAATTAGGGGGCACGGGGAAAAGTATGCTTAGTTAAACAGTCCTGGTCACAGGGGTGAGCTGCTAGATTAATATTTTAGTCCTTGTTTGGGGAGGAGTTGTAGAGAAGAAGAAGTTATCATTATTCTTGGGGAAGCTCTGATGTTCCCTTCCTTTGGGGCAGTTTCTTCCATCCTCCTTGGATGCATTCTAAGTCCTATACTTCCTGGATTCCATAGTAAATGGTTTAGATAAAGATGGATGCAAAATGGAGGCTGGAACACTAAGATTTTCTCCTGCTTTTAATTAATTTATGGGCACAAGTAATAAGTCAGCTTAAATACTATAATATCACCACTATTGATATTAGCAAAATAGTGGCTTCAAAACTACAAAAACTAAGTTGCAGCTGTCAGCCACTGTAAGTTTCCTTTAAAGTTTTGTTGTTGTTGTTTGTGTATAAGTGTTTTCCAGATAATTTCTTCTGAAGTCATTTGTGGAGGTTCTGGTAGTGAGAGATAAGTACTGTATAACTTCTACCAGGCCAGAACCATTCCAGGACACAAAAGGTATCAGTGATCATGAGGTCAGCATAGGAGAACAAAATATCAAAAGAGGTGAACTGCCTAGTAAGAGAGGCTGACTCAGTCACAGAAGTGTGTTGCAGAGAAACACCACATGACAATGCAAAATATAAAGGAACAAGACTACCCCCAAACTGGCTGCAACCAATAAGACCAAACAAGCAACCAAAACAACCACTAATTATCCTTTGCTTCAGTATAATGCCACCTTCATTCATCAGCCTGGCAGAACTGGCAGTTCTCAGCATACATTGGATGCCATGAAACCTTTAAAAAAGTAGATAAATAAAAATAAATCTTGCCAGGCACCTGTAGCTACTCAGGGGACAAAAATATGAGGATCACTGTCCAAAGCCAGCACAGACAGGAAAGTTCATGAGATGTTTATCTTCAATTGGCTACCAAAAACAAAAGACAAAAAAACAAGCAAAAAAAACCACAACAGAAGTGGGACCATAGCTCAAGTGATAGAGCACTAATTAGCCTTTGTGGAAAAAAGCTCAGGGACAGCACCCAGGCTCTGAGTTTAAGCCCCAAGACCAGAACACACACATACACACACACACACACACACACACACACACACACTCAAACATACATACAAGAACAACCTTATCCCAGAACAATGATGATTTATTTCTGGAATTTCTCATCTTTTCCTTGTCTAACTCATAAATAACCAACCCCTCCACTAGAGTTTGCTCATTATCCAAAATCCTAAGCACCCTATCTTGAGAAAACTGCATTTCTCACCCCTGAATGAGCCCTTTCCCCTGTAATCACATCTCCCAAGTTCTTTGTCCTGTCTCTGATTTTTTTCTCTGCTAGTATAAAAGGTGCGGGGGAGGGGGGGAGGGGGGAAAGGGGGAGGACCAAGGATTCGGGAATCCTGACTTTTAGTCTCAACTTCCCTAACCTTGGTACTACCTCAGTCTCGCAACACTGATCTTTGCCTGATTGTAATGCTAAAATATCTACCAAATGAGGAGCTAAAGTAATTTTCATTACTTGGGAGGTCCATGGGAACTTATTGTCAAACTTGCAGGCCTAGAATGGTCCTCACTGGACTGTGTGGGATGAAGCTACCACTTTGTGTACAGCAGATCACCCTCTGCCCAGTTTCCTTTATCCCCGCACTTAACTTTAGGCTTTAAAAGTTATTCCCTTTGGCCATTTTACTTCCTGCAAATTAACTTTACTTTGTGTGACAACTCTTCTGGTATTTTGTTCTAATTTGATCACTACCAAGATGCAGACCTATTTGAGTCCATTAATGGTGAGGCTCCTGCTCCTGCCCTTCCCGCCCACCCACTCCATCACCCCCCCCCAGCAACTTCCCAAAGCACCTGAACAAAGGAACTTTAGTAGTTTATTCTCTAGTCAATTATCATCTAATGTCTTTTAAAACCCTGCCCTTTTAAATGTGGCTATACTTGAGATGTTTTTTCAAAATAAATTTCCTCCATCTGAAAATATCATGGATCTAACTTCAAAAATATTCAACTTTCAGATCTGTTAAGAAACTTTTCATTTCTTTTTTAAGTTCAAGTTTTATAGGTTAAAAAAAGACAACGAGGGCCGGGAAGGTGGCTCAGTGCTAGAGTGCTTGCCTCACATGCATGAGGACCTGGGTTCAATTCCTCAGTACCACATAGGCAGAAAAAAGCCAGAAGTGGTGCTGTGGCTCAAGTGGTAGGGCACTGGCCTTGAGCTGAAGAGCTGAGGGACAGCGCCCAGGCCCAGAGTTCGTTCCCCATGACCAACCAAAAAAAAAAAAAAAAGCCAACGATCTGATGGCAACTGATGGTATGAGAGACATCACTCATACAAGTGTAAACAGAAGGCAACGTGAAACATTTTATAGCTAATAGATACCATAAATAGCTGTCTTAGCTATTAACAAATATCTTTTCAGATAACAGATGAGTTTTATATATAAATTCCCTCCAATTCCTCTTTAGACTTCTACTTCACAGAGGTTGACCATCTAGAAATCCAAGTGGAATTTCCATTGATTTTTGTGCACTTAAATTTCTAGACATGACATTGAAAAAAAAAAACAGAAAATATTGTTTGGTTCTGAAGCAGATAGATATTAAATGAAGCTTTTTCTTTCTTCCCATTTTCCTTTTGCCCTTCTCATTGTTAATGGATGGGAAGTTACTATTTCCACTGTCTCATTTAAAGGATGGTAAATTACTATTACAATATCTCACTTGAAACTCCATAAGCTACACCTGATTCACTACACTTACTAATCTTCCCTCGAAAACAATTTACATTCATGAAATGCTGAACTAAGCAAAAGCATGTTGATGAGAAAAAAAAAATAGATCTCACCAGAATTCACCCATTGTGACTTACAGTAGTCATGGGACAGCTTGTGTGTAAACAGAGCCTAAATCAGTGTTCTTCAACTTTCTCTCTCTCTCATTCTCAATCCCTTTCTCTGACTCTCTCTCTCTCATGCTCCCTCTTGCTGTTACAATTTACTTGCTGCATTTTACCACAAATTGGCTTAAGAGAAAAACTTACTGGATTGACACAATACTTCTTCATATAGAAGACTGTGGCATTCAACAGTCAAGCCTGAGAGTTAAACCAGTTAAGCTTCAGGCATTGAGATTTGGACTCAGAGAAATCTCTCTTAAGTATTTAAGCACTTTGGTTTCTTGAGAAGGATTTAAAAACAAAGTGGCCTTTGTGTTTCCATTTAGTCATTCTGCGGTGAGCTTGATCACTTTAATGTGGCAGGCAATAGGGTCACTCCGGGTGAATAATGAGATGTATTCAAACAACATAAGCTTAACTATACATCCGGCCACAAAGTTTCCCCCAGACCCCAAGGGCCAATTTCCTTTCCATTGTGGCTATGTGGGCTTTGAATTATGGCTATAAAATATATGTTTTTAAAAATAGATAACACTCCAGAGCATCAGGGTACAGCCTAGAGAAATGATTGACAGAACAGCTGTCAGCTCTTTCTTCTCCTGTGCCAGTTTGGAATCCAGGGTGCCTATTTAAATGGGGCACATTAGCAGTTTTGTAGTGAATGATAGGATTATTTCATGATAATTCACTGTAATGTGTATCTGCTGGGAAGAGATGAGGTCTCCAAAGAGAAGAGGAAGCCAGTAATAGCCTGGGCATTTTCTGATGTAGCAAAGTCTCATAAATGAAATTTAGAAATACATGACTCCCTTTGTTCTTTTCCTGTTTCTATAACTGATAACCAAAGGTTGGGTGGCTAATATTTTTTTTTTAATTTGTTTGGCTCATAGTTCTGAAGGCTTAGAAAACTGTGGACAGCTGATGAGGCTTTCATGGCAGAACACAAGTGAACACATGTAAGCAAAAGCACAAGGAACAGTCTCATTTACATCACAACCCAAGTTCTACAGAGCTAACTGAGTCCTGGGATAATTGCATTGATCTATTCATGCAGGCTCTGATCTATAACCTAATCACCCTTTATCAATCCCCACTCCCAAGACTATCCCAAGATTAAGATTATCCCAAGATTAAGTTTTCAACACATGAATTTAACCAAGCAAAACCCAACTCCATTCCCATTCAAATATGAGCGTCAAGGTCTGCTAATAAAATAGCACAAGTGCCATCTTCCAAGGAAATGCCAGCCTTACAATCAGTTAAAATTACTATGATGTATTGTGACACAACTGAAAAGCACAGAAAAAGAACTACAGATGTGGGTAAGTGCTAGATGGTATAAAACTTGATTGTCTTACATTTAGAGGGCTAGGGTGCTGGGAGTTTGCTTCTAGTAGTAAACTTATTAAATCAGTTTATATCAGGTTAATGATTATATTTGGGGAAGTCATCAGAATGAGAACTTTTAGTTATGTGGATGCAATGCATGTTTCACCCAATGTTCAGGGGTAGGGGAGTGTGTAATTTGACTTTTTACGTTTAAGACTACTTTCTTTCTGGTAGCTGGAGTTGAATTCAGGTGCCTTGTGCTTACTTGGGTTATTTGTTTATGACTTACACTCTACCACATAAGCTATGCCTCTAAGCCCAGGTTTTGCTGGTTACTTGGAGACAGTCACAGGTTTTTTTGCCTTGATTGGCTTTAAACCATGATTCTCCAGATCTCATTCACTTGAGTAGCTAGGATTATAGGCCTGAGTACAGGTGCCCAAAAGATACTATGATTTGAAGGTAAATGTTTTGCTGTACCTTTATGATATGATGGGGGAAAAAAGAGCTGGGAATACTCGTGTGGGAGCCATGCAATCTCATGTTCTGGTCACAATATGTGTTTATTGTTAGACCACTTCCTAGCCCATTCTTTTGGCAAAGATATGCTACTGTTATATCCTGGTTACAGCATGTTATTTTAGAAATTTACTGGAGATGGAAATGAAGATGGAAAAGAGGTTGGTAAGCAGTGTCCAGGGCTGTCCAACTGTTCCCTAAATAAATTTTCATGGAAACCCAGCTCTACACATCGCTTCTGTATATGACTGGATGCTTTTTGCACTTAATGTCAGAACTGAGTGGCTGCAACACATATTACATGGCTGTATAAGTCTAAAATAATATTTTCTCTGTGATCCTTTAAAAATAAGTTTATTACCAGGCTCTCATGGCTCATACTTGTAATCCTAGCTATTTAGAAGACCAACATCTGGAGGACTTATTGTGGTTCAAAGACATCCCAAGCAGAAAAATCTATGAGACTCCATCTACCAAAAAAAAAGGTTGCTCTAGAAGTATGGCTGAAGTAGTAGAAGACCAGCCAAACAAACCAAGCAACCTAAGTGAGAACAAAGCTCTGAATTCAAACTGGCCATAAGAAAGAAAACAGGAAAAGTTTTCTGGCTCCTGCAAGGAAATAAAAAACCCAAAACTTTGCTGTTATTAATTGCCTGCCTAGCTTGATGTCTTTCACTGTAGAGAGCACATCTGGAAAGTGACTGCAAGTAAGCTTTCTTCCTGACCAGCGGTAAACAGGTAGGCTAAGTAGGTTAGGAGTAGGATCAGCATTCAGGTACACATTAATTTTGAGGTTGATCTTTAACTCCAGGCTTTCTCCTGGAGGCAAGCTTTTGGCTTGTCATTTTGGCATGTGAAAGGGAGTCCTAAGGGCTTCCACGTGGCCCTTTCTACCATAAAAAATCACTACTCAAGCACAGAAAACCTTTGTAGAGTTTTTGCCAACTGATGAATTCATCTATCATGGGTATACTCTCACAGCTAGGGAAATAACTACAACATGAGTTTAAAAGTTTAGGACCTCAACCCTCAATGAGCCTATAATAAAGAGAAAAACAATAGAAAAGTCTAGTTACTGTACAACTCCTACCTACCTATTCTGATGATGGCTTCCTAGTCTCTGTAGTTAGCATTGGATTAATCCAATGTCTAGAAATCCTCTGTCTACAATCTATTCATCCTCATGTGTATTACTGACTTTTTTTGAAGATGTCTAGGGAAAATGCACAAATTTGCAATTGTCCTTCCTTGAGAACATCCATCTCCTTTCATCTGAACATGGACTTAAGTTTGAGAGTTAGATGCAGATTTGTATTAATAATTACTTTAAATGTTTTATATCTTTTTTTGTTGTTGTTTGTTTGTTTGGGTCCGGTCATGGGGCCTGAACTCTGGGACTAGGCTCGATTATCCCTCAGCTCTTCAGCTCAAGGCTACCTCTCTACCACTTGAGCCACAGCACCACTTCTGGCTTTTTCCTTTTTGCTTATGTGGTGCTGAGGAATCGAACCCAGGGCCTCTGGCATGCAAGGCATGAGCTCTACCACTGAGCCACCTTCCCAGCCCCTGTTTTATATCTTATGATGTTCTGAAATCTTGAAAGTCTTGTTGTTGGGTGCCAGGAGCCTGTGCTAGTAATCCTTGTGATTCAAGAAGCTGAGATCTGAGAATCCAGGTTCAAAACCAGCCCAAGCAGGAAATCCCATGAGACTCTTATCTCCAGTGAAATAGCAAAAGGCCAGAAGTGGAACTGTAGCTCAAGTGGTAGGGTACTAGCATTGAGCAAAAAAGCTAAAGAACAGCATCTAGGACCTGAGTAAGTTCAAGCCCCAGGACCAGCACATACTCAAAAAAAAATGTCTTGCTGGCCAGGAAAGGCTGCCCTTCTCAGGGCTAGTCAATTCTTAGAAATAACAAAGAATGCCAGGAGGGCATTTTTTATAAACAAACCCATCCAGAGCTCTTAATCACCAAAACATTTCCACTGCCCTAAGTCAACCTATAGCCAGATACCAGATGACCGGGGCTAACTCCTAGAATGCAGAGCATGCTGAAACTATTCAGAGTACTCAATCCTGAATTGTTGATCTTTTTTTTTCCTGAGGAAACACCACTGTTCTTGACTGGCAGGGGTAAAGTCCCTGGCTCTTAAGAAGCATAGCACGCCCTCTTCTCCTAGGAGACATAAGCAATAAATACTTTCTTTCAATAGCACAGGCCTCTCTTTATCAATTAGGACTTAGGCACAGAACAGGCTGAGCCATTATTCTGCCGGCTCAAATCAGGCCTCTGTTAATCAGGTTAATTATTTAAATAACAAAACAAATGAGATCATATTTTAAAGAGCTTCCCCATCAATATCTCTCCATCCATGTGGTGATTATTTAACCATCACCTAAGATTCTTATGAATCAGAAAATTCTAAAGATTCTTGTGAATCAGAAAGGTTTTTTTTAATACCAACTCTGTTGTGAAGAGTATCTACCAAATGGCCACATTCTTCTCTCCACATGAAAAACGGAGAACTCATTTACATCTTGTCTGAGGCATATAGGACTTTACCAAAGAGCTGAGACCTCTCTTAACAATATTCTTATCAATGGGGTATAATTATCATGTACAGATCACACGTGGCAAACCCACTCCCACATCTGATCTTCCAAGAATTTGGATTTCTTCCTCTAATACTTACAGAATGCTGGCATCTCTACTACATTTAGTATGGACCCAATTCAAGCCAGATTCCAGAATCTAACATTGCAATTGGAACCATTTTCCACCACTTGGATCATCACACGCTAAATCCAGAATATTTACTAAGAATAACTATATTAATGAATTTAAATTCACTCAATATTATACTCTTTCTTCCTTGATCTAGCTACCTACTTGTTGTTAGGTTTTTAAAAAGAGGTAACCGAGTAAGAACTGCACCAGCACGCACGTGGTATTCAGGTTTATTCAGTAGACCTGCTGGGACCAGGCAAGGTTGGCACTCCACGTGGCTGGGAAAGGCCTGGGAATGAGAGAGAGAGAGCTGGGAAGAGAGGAAAGAGAGAGAAAAGAGCTAGAAAAGAGCAGAGAGAGGGGTAAGAACAGTAGCACTCACGTGGTATTCAGGTAGAAAAGAGCAGAGAGAGGGGTAAGAACAGTAGCACTCACGTGGTATTCAGGCAAGGGGTAGATCGCTAGAGCAGAGAAAGAGCAGAGAGAGCTAGAAAAGAAGAGCAAGAGCAAGAGCAAGAGCAAGAGCAAGAGCAAGAGAGCGTCTGGGCCTGGGCTAGGCCTTATGTAGGGTATGGGCGGGGAAAGGTATGGCCACATCAAATTCAGATGTGACCTCAGCGGATGCAGATGTGACCTCTTCCAGGTGTCCCAGTTGCCTAGGTAACGCAGGTACTGGGTGGAGACTTTGCTGCGAGGAGGGTGGAGTCTGCTAGCCATCCTTACACTTGTAAACCAATTTTCAGACTTTAGTAGTATCTATAACCTCCAGTCTTTCCAGGATCTCTGCCAATGTCACCTGGTTGGCAACTGTCTTACAGCTATATATCATTACCTACAAAATCCCATGTCTTCATATTTAGTTGGGTTTTCACAATCTTCTTCAGAGCATATAAAAATTCCCACATTTCCTTATGTTTTGAAAGTCAATTGCTTACAAACATTCCTAATGACAATTTAAGTACCATTTTGGGTTCTGATAATAAAAGCAAAAGTCTCTGATACAGGTAAGAAAGGAAATTATTGAAAGATATTATATAGATCTTAGGAATTTGTGGAAGGCTTGAGAACAAGGTTTAGGCACATACAGTCAGGAATAGTGTCTACAAGTATCATGTCACACAGCTGCTGAGGAAGACTCCCTTGTTATCAAAAGTAGACACTGCCTGAGGTTAGTGCTTTATGCCTGTAATCTTAACCATCCAGGAGGCTGATATCAACCTCAGCAGAAAAGTTTAGAGCCCCTTGTTAGGAAAATGGAAGAGAATGGAAAAGGAATAGGCCGGACTCATATCATCAACAGGCAAGGAGTATTTATTGAGGAACACTGAGGGGCACAGACCTTCCTGCTGGTTTGGAGGTTGAGCCAAAGAGTTAGACAGGAGCTGGGTTTTTATAGGAGGTCCAAGCAAGGAGGCAGAAGGAAATGAAATCACTAGGTCAAGGAAGGTGTGGGCCTTTCACTTGGGCCCACAATGGGATGTTTACAGCTGGGTTTACACTTCAAAGAAGTTCACACATACATGGGATTTTGCCTGGCATATGGGCCTGGGACAATAGGGTGGGGGTCAATCCTTCATATTCCATCTTTAGATACATAAAATGATCAGGCCAAGAGAGGAGAGGCAAGTCCTTCATATAGGATCTTTGGATACATAATAAGAATTGGGCTTAGGGGAGTAACGTGGAGTTATGAGAACAAAGCAGATTCCCATCATTTAGAACCCTGAAGAGTATAAAAGGTGGGGGGGGGATGTCTTTGTCTTTTCTGGCTACTTCCTTTTGGCATGGGGATATTGAAGAGTCACTGGAGCTGGGGTCTTCAGGGTCCAGGTCTGTGCTGGGTAGGGCAGTGTAAGCGAGGCCTCTGGTTGCCTGCATTAATAGGTTGGGCTTGACTTGCTCCCAGGTCCTGAGTGAAGGCTTGTTATCCTGTTAAAGAGAAACTTGAAAAAGGTGAGATCAGGCAAAGACTGACAAGATGGCAGGACTGGTTGATAGAATGACAGGAAAACACACCCTAGGTACAAGCTAGAAAAGTTCCATTTGCAACATGAGCCCATAACCAGTCAGAAGCTAGGGCTGGATTGAAGTGGTTAAGGACCTAGTGGAGAACTTGATCATTTCCTATAAATAGCAGGTGACAAAGGCAAGAATGTAAATTCCTGTCCAATTAAAAGTTAGACAGACATGGACATTAGATGGACAAGCTTCTCAGCTTATTTCTCTTGACCGCCCAGCTCTGGTTAATTTTGAAAGGGCAGGCACAAAGTGGCTGATGTAACATCATCTCCTCTTACTCTTCACTTGTCCTGGGGGGTCTAGGTGCCTGTGGCTGGGATGGGGGCTTTGAAATCAAGGCCTGGGCACTCTCCCTGAGCACTTCTGCTCAAGGCTAGCGACCTACCATTTTGACTCACAGAGCCACTTTTAGCATTTGGCTGGTTAATTTTTGAGCCATACTTCCACCCTGGCTCTTTGCTGGTTAGTTGGGAGATGGAGTCTCAGAGGGATTTTTCTCCCTGGGCTGGCTTTGAACTGTAATCTTTGCCACAAAAACACCTTATTATTTTCAATTAAAGCAACAAGGAGATCAATGGGAACAAGTAGAGCTTAACTGCACCCTGTCAAAATTGATCAACAAATACTTGCCAGAACTCTGCAATGACAAAATTCAATAGATGAGGTGAGAGTTTTAGCATAGATATAGTATAGCTTGGCTGCCTGGAAAACTTGTTAACCAAAGTTAACAAGAGGCTCTCCTGGCTTACACATGTTTCAATAGCATAACAAGGTAGCTTTTTCAGGTCAGGCTGGGTAAGGTTTACAGAGAGTGTGGGCAAGAGTCTTAGTTTGTGTAAATCTAAAGAAGTCTTTCATTGAGAATCAGCTGCGTGTGATGGAGTCAGGCAAGAGTCCAGTCCACCATGGAGGAGGTAGTCAGGATGGTCCAGGCAGGATCTGGGCTAGACTGTATCCCTCGGATAGATTGTCAAATCTCCTGATTACTTGCTTACAAATTTATACACAGACTGGTTAAAGACACTTGACTTTAGATGGACATAAAGAACGACATGCTTCTTTTAATGTAAATCACAGCCAACAATTACATACCAACTTTACTTATAAGCTCTTTTAAAGCACACTCATACCATCTGCCACATATGCGAACTTTCTGTTGACAGAAACAAATATGTGGAACAAACACTTACTGGTTTTTTGTTTTTGTTTTTGTTTTTTTAAATCACAGCTGACTAGGAGCTGAGCTGAGTCTCATTCCTTTTACTACTAGCCTTGATAAAGATGTTGCCTTTTAACAAACAGCACATTTGATAATTAACTGCTTCAACACAAAATTTAGGAAATATCAGTACAAAGAAATAGAAGTTTTTATGCATTACAATGAGATTATGTTGAACATGTTCACACACACACACACACACACACACACACACACACACACACTTAAACAAAAGTTTTAAGGCACACTTAGGTTTTTAAAAAAATGAAAATCGGCCATACTTTTTTTGGAATTCCAGTGGCAAAGTGATATTGTTTAGCCCAGTATGATAAAACCACATAGTCAAAGTTGGAAAAGTAGGCAATACCAAACAAAATACAAGGCAAATTTTGACAAACAGAATTTAACAAAATTTCCAAGCTTAAACAAACATTGATAACAAGAGCAGAACACCTTTAAATCAGTTTTGGTGATGAAGCATACTAGTATATGAATTGAATGTTTTAACACATAGAAGAGTGAAGAGGAGAGAGGAGTAGAGTTGGTGGAAGAGTGGGGGTTGTAGAAAAACCTATCATGTGGCCTTTGTTTCTTCCTAGGTGTCAGCTTCCAGGGCCTGTAGAGAGAATTGGGGGAGGGGGGGTGGCTGAACAAGTTTGTAAGGGGAAGAGGTAGCACTTTTAACCTGAAGACATTTAAAGGGAGCATGTGGCATAATGAAAGTACTGAAAAGTGAGTGTTTGAAGTAATTGGATAGAGAGTGTTATTGGAAGAGGTGGGAGGGAAAGATTTCTCTTCTGCAGCCTCCTAAAAGAAAAATTAAGAATCCAGATTTTGAAGTGAGTGGACTCAGGAAAGAGAAAATGATTGGATTATTGTCTGAGTCCCAAAGAGACAAAGGACTGGTTTGTTTTTATTATGGGATTTCAGGATGGTAAAGGGAGAGAGCAGTAAAAGAGAGAGGCTGTCCTCAGTGTGTTTGCCAGCCAGCCTCTGTCAGTGACAGATTAACGAAAGAGCCAGAGCAGAGGCCCATTTATTTAGGGTCTGGAAGGGAAGAAGCTGTATTAGCCATAGAAGGGGGTTGAGAAATGTATGTGTTTGGAGGGATTTGTTTAGAGGGAGTTTAAGCAGGGATGTAAGCTTGTTATTTTACCTTTGGAGGCCTATGCCCACCCCCACCTTGTGTCAGCTATACAGGCAAGGCAAGCAAGCATTGCAACAGGGTTCAGCAGGAGGAGTTTGCTTGAAGCAGACACTTTTAGCCTAGAGAATCTGGACCAATTGCAAATAGCAAGAGTGTAGTTAGAAGAGCAAGGAAGGAGAAAAGGATCTTTGGTGTTGAAGATCATCAAAGAAAAGAGAGAGAAAGAGAAGGGGAGAGAGAGAAAAGAGGGTGAAAGACAGATTGAGCTGCTACAATATAAGGAGTTACTTTTCTAGAGGAAATGATTGAAAGGCTGATGGCAGGGAAGGGTTTGGTGAGCAAGGCAGGAGGGCAGAGGGGTCTCTGGCATGGGTGTCAGAGAAGGACTTGGTGGACAGAACAGAACAAGCAGAGGAGAGTCTCTGGAGTGGAGGTCAGAGAAAGACTTAGGTTTAGGGGACCTTTGACTCCTCGCTGTTTTGTTGGAGAATTGTTTAAATCAGTAAGAGTAAAACCTAAGGTTCTGAATTTAGGCCAGCGGTGGCCATGGTAGTGAGATCAGATTTTGGTAGACAAACAAGTCAGGTGTTTTTCCTTTTCTTTTCTTTTTTTACTGTAAATCAGTCAGCCCAGAGTCTTCTTTAATGGTTTTTATTGTAAAATAGTGTACAGAGGGGTTACAGTTAAATGAGTAAGGTAATGAGTACATTTCCTATCGAGCATTGTTACCTCTTCCTTTGTCCCCTACCATCCCCTTCCTCCCCACCTCCCCAGTTCCCCCCTCCTGCCCCCAAGTTATAAAGTTTGTTTTTAACATAGTGTCTTGTACAATTGTTACAATTGTTACAATGGGTAAACCTATATCCTTATTTCAGCATTTTGTTATTTCCCTTCCCCTCCCCAAATTAGAAAAATGTATATTCAAGATGCAGGGCATTGATATCAAATACAGTGAAAATAGGGGTTATGTCATGGGGAAAGAACATACAAAAGAAACAAAAAAATCACATAATACATTTTATTTTTTTATTTTTATTTTTTGCCAGTGATGGGGCCTGAGCTCTGGGCCTGGGTGCTGTCCCTCAACTCTTCAGCTCAAGGATAGCACTCTACCACTTGAGCCACAGCGCCACTTCTGGCTTTTTCTGCTTATGTGGTGCTGAGGAATCGAACCCAGGGCCTCATGCATGCAAGGCAAGCACTCTACCACTGAGCCACCTTCCCAGCCCTACATAATACATTTTAAATACATTAAAAACAATAGTAAGAAAGATAAAACAAGTTGTGTCCCTATCTTGGGGGTTCATTTCACTTAACACCATCTTATATGGTCATATGTACGTGGCTTTTGACCTCTTCACGTCATCCCAGAGTCTTAAGATTAGACTGCAGGCATGTCAATGGGATGTCTCTGGGAGACAATTTGGAAAATTTGGTAGGACTATGGAGCCTGTCCCACTGCTCCAGGCATCCCTGGTGCTTTGGGAAGGCAGACAGATGGATCCCACTAATTAGGAGAGGGCATCCCAAAGGTCCTAATTAAAGGGTGTCAGGAAGGGAGAGACTCCTGGAGTCTCTGGGGACCCTAAAGACAGGAAAGGAGGGAGGGCTTCCTGGAGTCCTGGGGTTCGACTTGGGGCGCCTCTGCCACAGACCGGCTGGTTACCTTATCCTAAAGGCTTTTAGGTGGTGGGTGGAGACGGTCAAATGGCAAAGAGTCTCCTGCCTGGAGATCAGAGTCCGAGATCAGGGTGAAGGGGAGAGAATAGGGAAGAAATAAGGCTTTTCTGGGTTTATGCAGGGGGGCCAATAATACCTCAAGCCAATGGGGTGGCCATCCATGAGGCATGAACCCCTTATGTAAGCAAGGCCACGAGGTCTTTCAGAGGGCTGTTTAGCCCAAAGTAAGCTCCAAGGACTCTGCGCTCCCGATGGAGAAAGGCCTTGGTACGAGGAGGAAGGTAACAGAAAGGCTAGATGAGAGGTGGCAAGGGGTGTGTGGCCCCTCGGCAGAGGGCACCCAGTTACTCCTGGGCTTTTCCTCTCCCCCCGGGTTTCAGCACTATATGTGAGGAAAATGGAGGAGAATGGAAAGGGAATAGGCCGGACTCAGATCATCCGCAGGCAAAGAGTGTTTATTGAGGAACAGCCAGGGGCACAAACCTTCCTGCGGGTTTGAAGGTTGGGCCCAAGAGCTGGAACAGGAGTTGGGTTTTTATAGGAGGTCCAGCAGGGAGGCAAGGATTAATGAAAAAGCCACCAAGTCAAGGGAGGTGGGGACCTTTCAGTTGGCCCCACAATGGGATGTTTACAGCTGGGTTTAGCCCTGCCTGCCCTTCAAACAAGTTCACACATACCTGGGATTTTGCCTGGGGTCTGTATGGGTCTGAGACACTAGGATGGGGGTCAGTCCTTCATCCCTAGCTCCAAATAACAAGCAAAATACAAAATGGGAGGTGTGGCTCAAGTGGTAAAGAGTCATCCAGGCAAGCAAGCCAACAATAACCCAAAATCCTGAGTTCAATGTTCCAAATACCTCCCTCCAAAAAAAAAAAAAACTGCCCCAGTACAATCCCCAGTCTGGATTCTGGACACCCCTTTCTCCCCAATACCCTCCCCAAACTATCACTCCCCTTGAGTAGGATCCCAACCTCCGGAACTCACCAGCAGATGCCCCTCACCTGTACATGCAGATTACACACCATGAATTTGCTGCAGATAAACGGTAAAATGCAAACGTAGTTTCTATTAAAGTAAATGCAATCTTCCTCTCCCCTCAAAGATTGGGATGTGAAGGATTTCCCCCAAAATTTAGGGAGTATGTTAAAGTGCTGAGAAGTCCTTTAAAAAAAATGTGTAACACCTGTCCACTGCAGGATGTTTTGTGCATGGTTTTCTGCATGGAATAGGTGCCTACTAAATGCCTGTGGAAACAGTTGATAAACTTCCATTGAAGCCATTCCATTTCTTTCTGTCCTACTTTTGGACAATCACATGAATGTTTTTCCCTTTGAGCAACGTATGATGCAATCCATTTGTTCCTGATGGTGAACCTTTTTTTTTTAATGTGATTTAAATGTGATTTCTTAAGAGTCCTAGAATATTATAGTTGCAAGGAACTGAGATGAAAAAGAATCACTGGCCATTCAACGTGATCCTCTAAAGAATCCCTGATGGGTGATTAAATGGCATCAGATCTCTAGTTTGCCAAAGAAGAAGGGGAAGGGAAGGGAGAGGAGGGAGAGTAAGGGAGGAAGAAAAGGAGAGGGAAGGAGAGGGAGAGTAGGGAAGGGGAGAGAAGGCAAGGGGAGGGGAGGGGAAGGAAAAGAAAGGAAAAAAGGCAAGGCAAGGAAGAGAAATAAAGACAATAATTTTATTTATTGGCCTAAAGCAAATCAATGCACTGTCTGACATTTTACATTGTTACTCAATCTTGCTGAATTGAACTTTGACACCTTATAACTTCAACCTATATGATAATTGTGTTTTTTAAGGCTGAACAAATTTATTTCCTTTTTTAAGAATCAGCACTTCAATTTCAGGGAGGAATGCCTGACTTTCCCTGCTAATTATCTCTGCTTCCTTCCAGCCCTCCATGTATGATGATTGTGAACCTTGTGTTGGGTGTACCTCTGTCTTTGCTGCTCTTCTGTGGTACTCATGAGCTGCCAATGCTTGATTTGGACCTATGTTTGAGAATAATAACAATTATAAAAATTTTAAAAATATGTATCCCAATCTCATTTGTATTGAAATTTAGTCAATCACATCCCTATTGCACTCAAAGCACTAGATTTTGAGGCAGAAAAAATAAGGAACTCTGGACATTTCTAGGCATTCTTCTGCCTCTCCGGGTGCATTGTGTTTTACCATATATTACAGGAATGGTGGCTTCTAGTGAAAATCAAATCCCATATTTTGTTTCCCAAGGTAATTTCATAGCTTGAGATTTAAATTAGGGAAGATTTATAATATTTTCTTGGTGACTCTGCAGGCCAGGCACTGAACACCAAAATGAAGTAAAAAAAGGGAAAGCAAGTTTTGTTAGAGGAGACACTAACTGAAAAGACAACCCGGCATTTGTTTTTGTTTGGTGGAGGTTTTCTTACTGATTTCTGCTTTGCAGAGTTGAGATTTTTAACATCTGCTAAATTTGCTCAGTGGAGGATGAAATGATGAGCAGCCACTGGAGGAGAAGAAGATGAATTTGTTTATTATAGAAACATTTTATAAGTTTGAACTTGACTTCAATAGGTATACACTTAGGAAAGATCTAACTCCTCTTAAAGATAGATATCTCGGAAATAATCAAATCTCTTCAAGGAATCAGAAGTAAATTGCTGATCAAATAGGACATTGGTCACTTATTTCCAATCATTGTCTAGTTTCTGAACAAGAAGTCATTTGTGTTTAACTTACAATCATTGATGGTTGCTCAAAAAAAAATCATTCTCAGTGACTCAAACCAGTCTCTAAATTCTTCTTTTTATTGGGGGGGGTCCGGTCATGGGACCTGAACTCTGGGCCTGGGCGCTGTCCCTCAGCTCTTCAGCTCAAGGCTAGTGCTCTACCACTTGAGCCACAGCACCACCTCTGGCTTTTTTCTTTTTGCTTATGTGGTGCTGAGGAATCGAATCCAGGGCCTCATGCATGCAAGGCAAGCGCTCTACCACTGAGCTAACTTCCCAGCCCTCTAAATTCTTTTAAACATATAACATCACTTTTGCTTCTGAAATGCATAGTAAGTACATAGTATTTATCTTATGTCAGGTAGTACATGTACATGTGTGTGCACATGCCAGTGTGTTTCTGTATGTCATTTAACTAAGGTTCAGAGAAATAAACTAACTTGAAGAAGTCACAGAACTCAGAAGTGGTGATGTTGGAATTTGAACTCCAGTTGGCAGATTTGAGAATTCATCTTCTAATCTACATCTGGCCCTCTTTATCCATCCACATGCATAAATTTTGCCAACAGAGGAAGAAAATGCTCAGAAAAAAATGTATCCATGCTGTATATGTACAAGTTCTTTTCATGTAAATATTGCCTACACAGCTGAGCACCACTAACTCATACCTCCTAGTTACACCGAGGCTGAGATCTGATGATTATGATTAAAACCAGCCTGGGCAGGAAAGATTGTGAGACACTGATCTCCAATTCACAATTAAAAAGCTGGAAGTGATGTGTGTCTCAAGTGATGGATACTTTGAGTGAAAAAGATAAGAACAGCACCCAGCACCTGTGTTCAAGCCCCAGTACCAACACAAATAGGATAATATATTATATAGTATATACAATGTAATACACAAATGGACACAATCAGAAAGAAATTGCTGGTGAAATAAAACATTGTGTATTATATTGTGTGCATTTGTGTACTGTCTAACCCATAGAGTGTAACAGCTATTTGCATAGCATTTATATTGAGTTATATATTATAAGTGATCTAAAGGTGACTTGAAATCTACAGGGGGATATACAAATGTAATACTACTGGACATCAATGACTTGGACATCTGAATGTTTTACTACCTGGCAGAGGCTCCAAAGCAACTGGTTACTGTATACTGAACTGTCACTCATATGGTAGAGCAAAGCTGACTGCATTTTACTGGGTTGTAAAGGGAAAATAATAGACTGGCCAACTCTTTCAGTCTCTGAGAAAATGAACGTGAAGTATGGCTCATTTAAAATGAAAATAAACTGGACTCCATTGCCTTCTTCCTGTAATCCTAGCTACTCAGGAGGCTGAAACCTGAGGACCAAGTTTCTAAGCCAGCCTGAGCAGGAAAGGACATGAGGCTCTTATCTTTAACCACCAAAAAGCTGGAAGTGGAGTTGTGGCTCAAGTGGTAGAGCACCAGCCTTGAGCAGAAAAGCTAAGAAATAACACCCAGGCACTGAGTTCAAACTCCAGGACCAGGACACAAAAATAAATAAATATAATAAATAAACTGTGAAGATTTCTTTTGCCAATGCTGCCTGAATTGTCTATGTCATTTTCCACACTGGACCTACAGAAGAGCAAAGTAAAACTATATCTCACACCACAGCCAGTCTCTCTTAAGGCTGAAAATTCATCTTTACAGTTTTCAGGTTGCTAGTTAATGACTTTCATTTTTTCCAGACTTGAGATATATGTCACTCCAGAGCTTTTCCCAAGCCATAAAAGTTGATAGCCCTTGGTTCACACTGTAAGTTAAATAAATATCTGGCTATATAACTTACTTAGGATGCCTTTCAGAGATAAAGCCACATGTATGTGGCCTGATATGTCCCAATAGCCAGTCCAAAAGGGCACCATATTGCTATCATTAAATCTGTTTTATTTTCCTGACTCTACTGCAATATCCACCCCAGTTACAATGAGAGCTCAGGTACCATGTGTGCTCCTGGCCATCCCAAGACCCCATGGACAAAGACCAGTAGGAACCACATTCCACCTGGAAGGAGATCAGAAAAAATAAATTTTGAACCTTTGAAGGCTTGGTTACAGGATTTTCTTAAAAATAAGAATTGTTTGACCCTCAGACAGTCACAGAGGAAGACCATTCCTTCAAGTTTAAGCCAAGAAAATGTCTTACATTCACATCTATGTTGAAACATGGAAGATGAGCGAGAAAAAGATTCCCAGGATGCATTGCAAGCACTATTGTATGTGTGGTTAGCTTGCTACAATCTTAGCAGACCAATTTAGAAAAATTCACTCCACATCCCAGCTTTGTCTCTTACCTTGATGTCTTACTAAGGCCACAGTGCTCATCTCTGCCATATCACCAATTTCTTTTATAGTGCAATGAAACTAAAAGTAGATTCATCATAGGATTGGAATTTTGCAAAGAATTGGCTAATACTTGAACTCAGCCATCTCTTTCTCCACTGTGCTTTGGCTTAAGTTATTGGCAAAAGCTGGTTTCAAGTGATTTTGATGCTATTTTCCAAGGTTCTGACTAGTATATTCATAATGGACCCATGCATTCCATTATGACTATTGTAACAAAATAGCCTAAGACCGGGTAATCCATAAACAACAGAGGTTTGTTTTTTAAGTTTCACCTTATTTTAATTGCATGTAATAATTGTGCATATGTATGGATATAGTGTGGTGTTTTAGTCATGATGCATTATGAAACAATGTATCAAGGTAGTCAGTTTATCCATAGCATTACATATTTATCATCTTTTGTGTTAGAGCATTCAAAAGCCTTGCTTCAGGTCATTATGAAATATCATTGATTATAATTACTGTGTAGCAGAATCCATTCCTCCTAATTAATTTTATACCTGTTGGAAACATCTCTCCCTTTCTCTCTCCTGTCTGTCTTTCCAAGCCTCTGGTTACCACTATTTTATATTCTGTACTTCTATGAAATTAGCTTTTTTAGTATTTGACTAATGATAAGCTTATGCATTATCTTCCTGTCTCTACCTTATTTTATTTAACATAATGTCTACCAAGTTGATCTATGTGGCTGCAAATGACATGATTTTATCCTTTCTTGTACCGGCATAATATTCCATCATACATCCACATCACATTTTCTTTATTCTGATGTATATGTTGGTTGGTTTTGTAAGTTGGCTATCAGGAATAGTACTACAATAAACACAGGCACACAGATCTTGTCAACCATTGATTACATTCAATTGATTACATTGGACAAATAGTAGTAGTATTGCTGAATCATGTAATAGTTCTAATTCAAGCTTCTTGAGAATTCTCCATATATTTTTCCATACTGGTTGTACTAATTTACGTTTTCATTAACTATGAATAAGGATTCCTACTTCCCACATCCAGGTCAATATTGAATAACAAATTTGTTGTCCATAGTTCTGGAAGCCGTTGTCAACATCAAGGCAGGCAAGAGCAGACTGTCTAGTAAGGTCCCAGCTGCCTTCCCCGTGTGCTCACATGGAGGAGGAGAAGAAAGGGTTAACAAGTTTCTTCATGCTTTTTGCTTTGTCTTTGTTTTAGTGATGCTGGTACTGAAGTTGAAAGCAGATCTTCCTCTCACTTGGCTTTTTGTCTCTTCTCCCCCCATCCCCCACCCCCACACATACACTTAAGGCTAGTGCTCGAACTCTTGAGCCACAGCTCTACTTCCAACTTTTTGCTGGTTTGCTGGAGGTAACTCTCACAGACGTTTCTCGCAAGGCTACCTTTAAACCAAGATGCTCTGATAGTGTCCTGTGTAACTAGGATTACTGGTGTGAGCCATGAGTACCCAGCTCCCCTGCCCCTTTTATCCCACAGTGACCTATGCATTATAAAGGTGACCTATATCACCTTCTGAAGAGCACAATCCTTAATATCACCACATTGGGAAATTGATTTCAGCGCAAGAATTTTGGAAAAACACAGACACTTAGAAGACAGCATTCCACTAGATTCTTATAAATCACTGTTTCAATCTTCTGGCTGATGCCCCTGATGTAATATTTACTCTTCAATACACTCTTCAGTAAGAGCCTATATGCTTGACAATTTTATATTAATCTATGGTGTTTTCCCATTAAAGTGTTACAAGTAGATGCTATGTGATAATATAATTACAAACAAGGTATTTTCACAGAGATGCTGTAGGTAGACCGAAAAGAAAACTAATTCACTGCCTAATATCATCAAATGCCATTTTTTGCATTAGGGGAGAAATTTAATTAAATTTTACCTTCAGGAAATTTAATTTTTTTCAGTCTCTAGTGATTGAGGGGTCGGTGGGAGAGACACTAATACAGTATTTCCAGAATAAATAAAGGAAGAAATCTCCTTTAGAAATTCTCAGCAGAATTGGCTGACTACAAAAAAGGAGGCCAAGCAGCTTCAAGAAGAGGATTCACCTCACCTGTCTGCAAAGGCTTACCTAGGAAGGCACCATGCAGTGCTCAACCTGTGGACTGTGCACAAGAAAACAGTCATGCCTGAAGCTGACAACTCATGCCTATAATGTTAACTACTCAGAAGGCTGAGATCTAAGGATCAAGGTACAAAGCTAGTCTAGGCAGAAAAGTACCTGAGACTCTTATCTCCCCTTCCAGCAAAAATCTGTAATCTGTAAGGGGAGATGTGGTTCAAGTGGTAGAGTACCAGCCTTGAATGAAAAAGTTAAGGGACCCTGAATTCAAGCTCCAGTACCAGCACAAACAGTTTTTGAAAGAAAAGAAGGAAGGCAAGAGGGAGGAAAAGAGGGAAGAAAGGGAGAGAGAGAAAAAGAGAGAAAGAAAGAAAGAAAGGATTAGCCATCCATTCTTCTCTTTGAAACACAGGTAGAAAATAGTTGAGTATTTGGGGGTGCCTTTCCAGGCCTTCTAATTCCCCATGAAGGGGCAGTGGCCCAGCTTAGCATCCAGACATAACCACTGATGTCTGGGATTGTACTCTCCTCCAAGATGAAGTTTACCCTTATGTTAACCAAAGCACCAGCAATAGCTTCATTTTCAGGGTGGCTCTGGAGAGTAAATAGATTCCATAGAATGCTTCTCCCAGCAGTTAGGGGTGTGAATAGAATGATTATTTTTGCTATTGTCACTATTTTCACGAAAGGATGTGAAAATAAAACATGTAAGCCATTTATGCTGCGTGGAGCCGCATTTTAGAACATTGTTCTAGAGAAATGAGAACAATCTGTCCTGCCATCATACCTGCCTCCAAGGGTGGGGGGAGGGGGACTCACATACATTGTGAAATAAGCGATTAACAGCAAGTTCTGTTGGTCCATAGGTGGTTCTTTTTTTCCAGGCAAGAGGACAGAACAGAACAGAGAAGCTCTGGTAGCAGAAGAGCTGCAAGTTTGGATGCTGAGCAGATAGGCAGGAGCCTAATTTTAAGCCGCAGTACCAGCCTTGCAGCGCTCTCTGCTGGTGACAGGGGGTACCCACTATCATCAGCATGGTCTCAGGGCCCAGGGGCCAGTGTCTCCTCTTCCTCTGATTTTACACTTCTGTATCTGCAGCCACCACCTCCTGTCTCCCTTCTCTCTTTCTCTTCACAAGCACTGTGGTTACAGAGTTTCTGAGAGACATCCATCTAACCCCAAATGACTTCTACACCCAGTTACATCTGTTATGCAATTTGGCAAAATGCTTTTTTTTTTTTGCATAAATGTATATGTTGCTTAATAACAGAAGGGGCTACAACTGATATCCAACAAAGGGATTTTTTGTTCTCATCTGTAAAAGAAAGCTGAGAAATTAATGCACATATCTCATTTTTTTATATTTTTAATTTTTTTCTTTAAGTTGTGATACAAATGGGATCAATTCAACATGGCAGTTTGTGAGTACAATAAGTGCATCTTGATCCCTGTCATCCTTTCCATCATTCTCCCCTCCTCATCTTCCCCAACTCACCCATCCCTCAAGTTACCTGATTCCATTTTCACATATGGACATTGATTGTTATGACTGTATTCAACCACCTCTCCTCTCTCCATTGGTCTTTCCTCAACACCCTTGACCTCACTCCCTTGTGACAAAATATGTTTCGTCTTTCCTGGCATTCATGTTGTTATACTGTAAGTTAGTTACTCATAAGAGTTTCACCACTGGAATTCTCCCATAGAAACACGTATTTCTAAATAAAGCAGTTATCTATAAATATCATGTATCAGATTCCTACTAAGATCAAAACCAGTGCTCCTGCTAAAGAAGATCAGAGGAGTGTGAGTTAGCCTCTCTCCCCTGCAGGACATCACAAAAGACCAACGGAGGCTGGCAGATGTGTACTGGAAAAGCAGAAATTTTGTGTTCAGTACAAATTGGGGCACAAGAAATCAGTACTCTGGGCATTCAGAGGAAGAATTTGGGTATATTCTTGGCTACATAATAAAGAACCTTTTTTTGTTGTTTGGTAGTAATTTTTGTGCCAGCACTGGGACTTAAACTCAAGGCCTGGGCACTGTCCCTTTGTTTTTGTTTTGTTTTATTCTGTTTTGTTTTTCACTCCAGGCAGGTGCTTTACCACTTGAGCCACACCTCCACTTCTGGCTTTTTGGAGGTTAATTAGAGATAAGAGTCTCAAGTACTTCTTTTGTTTGGCTGGCTTGGAATCTCAATCCTCAGATCTTAACCTCCTGAGCAGATAGGATTATTGACGTGAACTACCAGCAGCCAGCCAACTAGGGACATGTTCAAAATTAAAATGCAACTTTGTCTGAATCATCCATGGATTCAATCAAACTACTGATGGGCCATCTTCTAAGTAGTAGGCTCAGTGTTAGGGACTACAGATACAGAATTTTTTTTAAAGGCAAACAATGGCCCAAATACTCATGGAAATAGTAGAAAAGCAAACTTCTGATATATAATTGTAAGAATTATTTATATGCTGTTTTATTAAGGACTACAAAATAAATCCCTCCAAAATCTGGGAGAGTTTCATTTAGAGGGAGATAGAAAAATCCCTCCTAGCTTAGGGATTTAGTTAAGCAGTTTTCTTTGACCTTCAACTCTCTAAGCACAGGTGCCTTTGAGGCTTCTCTCATGCAGTAGTCAAGGGAGGGCAGATTCACTAAAGGACAGCCTGCTTGGCACTCTAACACTGTGCATTTGTTAATTCTGAGAGCTAGATACGTATGTTTTAGTGAACGTTCTTTCTACCAAGACAGGCTGAGTTGGGTACTGATGGCTCACGCCTGTAATCCTAGCTACTCAGGAGGCTGAGATCTGAGGGTCCAGGTTCTAAGCCAGCCTGTACAGAAAAATCCATAAGACTCTCTCCTATTTGCCACCCAAAATTTAAAGCAAAGGTATGGCTCAAGTGGTAGAGTGCCAGCTTTGAGCAAATAAGCTAAGGGACAGCACCCAGCCCCAGTATTGGCATACACACATGCACACAGGAGCACGCACACCACACACACACACACACACACACACACACACAGAATTGAAACTGTCATCCTTTTCATTATATTATACACATTAATAAGTGATTGTCCTCATATCCTAGCAATACATCTGCTCTTAATTGTTACACAAAGTTGCATTCTCATTCCAGAAACCAAAAGCATTTTCTTGGATGGGACTCACATACTCAGGTTTTGAAAAGTCAGGGGAAACAGTATCCACCTGGCCAGCTTTGGGTGAGTATATTACTTCAGACAGAACCCTGTGTAACTGAGCTGAAGATCCCAAGGATTTATGGGAGAGAGACTAGGATCAGATTGTTTGTCAAGGTGGAAACTTGAGCTTGTCTTTGCAAGGTCTGTCCATTTGTTCTTGTCTTCATTTTCATACAGGGAGCTGGGTTTTTGTGTTCCCTGCATGGGGAGACATTTGTATTGCTGGGCAAAAAATAAAATGAAGCTCTGGAACACTGCCTCTTTTTTGTTTCATGAGAGCCCGAGGCTTAGGAAAGCAGAAGGGGGCAGATGTGGCAAGATTGGGAAGAAAGAAAGAAAGGGCAGCGAAGGGCACCAGGATGCCCTTGATTTGCTCAACATGGTGCCAAGTTTCTGATGTCTCTCCCCTGCTGTCATCCCTCTTGTGCCTTGAGAGGCAGTTAAGGGAGGAAAACAATGAAGAAGCCCAAGCCTTATGCAAAGATCTTTCTACTTGTCAAACGCAGACATAATTTTGCAGCTTGGCCCCAAGTATCAGACAGAGACCTCTCCAAAATTACATCATGCCTTCCCCTATCAAGAACTTTTACCTGATTCTGGAGGAGAAAAAAATAAAGAATGGGACACTTGAGATTCAGTTTTGTACCCGTTGAATGGAATTGGGACTTATGAGTCAGATGTTATTTGATTTTAGGTGAATAAAGTTTTATGACAGGTATTTGATGTCTACCTGCCATACAGCCTAAGAGTCATGCCCACTGCCCTTAATCTTGTATGTTCCACTCAGTACTTTATACAGTTAAATAATTAATTGCCACAATAGCCTATCGATATGTCTTGCTTTAATTGTTAAACACGTGTTAATAATTCAAAAATTGCCTGGTGACCTCCTAACACTCTTGTGAATTTGCAGGCCTCAGAGCTCTCTGAAGAGGGTTTGCCATTCTTGAATAAAGCATCAACTAAAAGCGTTCTGGTTTCATCCCCTTTTTAGAAGACATCTTGCTTGCCAAGAAGGTCTTGGGGTTAACTGGAAGACAGAGTTCAAGGATTCTGAAGTTCTGATTCAATGATAGTAAATGGGTATCGGAGACATTGCAGAGTGCATCTGACTAGACATTGGGGTCACCTTTTTCCTCTTAAAAAAAGCTAGAGATCTTTATCATTGGAGAAATCTCACCCTTGGGATTTGGGGTTGCACTAAACTCTTTTTACCAAATTTAACTTCCATTTCAGGCAGAAAGAGGTGATAATAAATGATAATGTGGTCAAATATCAGCTTCCACTGTTCTCTTCATCCATCTTCTCTCCATTCCATTTTCTGCTCGCAAGCAAGAGGATACAGTAATTGTTGGACTTGGAAGTTGAGCCACCAGTTCTCATGAGATTTCCTAACTTCGGATGATCTGAGATAAAACATCTCACTACAGATTTCTCTGGCAGAAGTCACTCTGACTCCTGGGTCTTTTTCAAATGAATAGACTATTCAGATTTAAAGATGAAAAGTACCTTAAGAGTTAACAAGGTCAAATTAGACCTGCAGTCTTGTCCCAGTTCAATGAGGATGGCTACAGACAATGGTGGGGCATGGATCCACTGCCTTCACTGTCTCTACAATTCTTTGCTAATAAATTGCACTTCATTCCTACCCCATGAGCTGAATCTCAGCGCTTTGCTATTTTTTTATCATCTAATTTTTTTCCTGTGGCATTTTGGGAACGCTCCAGTATCTGCACATCAGCAGGAGGATTATTTTAAGCTGAAAAAAATCTCAGTATTCTTCAAGCTCTGAATATCATTAATTCCCATATGTTCTGAAGGTTGTTAAATGCTTTTCATGTGTCTTTACCCTTGATATCATTTCCTTGTTGTGTTCTCTATTGACTGGAATAGCATCACCTATCCAGGTAAAATGCTCTATTGCTTTACTGCTCTGTTAGTCTTAAATGATATTTGACATTTGACATCTGGGTTTTATGCCTGCTGTATGAATGGCCCTGAGCCAGAGTCAATTTGCTGCTTTCATCAAATTATTTGTGAGCCTTTGAAATTGAGATATTTGGTATTACTCATTTGTGATATCATGGCACTAGGCAGAATTTTAGAAATAAAATACTCTAAATATTAATAATAAGGAGCCCTTCTGTCAAATACTAAAGATGACCAAAATTGGTTGTGGCATTGAGGCTGAAATGAAATGATGATTTCAAGGATCTTTACAAAAGGCTGATTCTCATCTTCTAGACACTGGAGCTCAGCACCCTTACACTTCACAAAAGAATATCACATTTTTAGCAAGATGCAAATGCCATGTAGCAAGAATCTCCAGAAAATAATCCCAAGATTTTTGGATACTTAAAGATAGACCTAAGCAGCAAAGAAGCTACCAATTTGTATTCCAAATACCTATACAGGTGAGCCAAGAGAAGCATTTTAAGAATTCCTAATGAAGTTTGAGCAAGGGAACCACAGAATCTTGAGGACAAAGCACACGGTGAATCCTGTAAGCATTTGGGATATAATATACACCACCTCAGCCAAAGACAAAGTGGGCCAAGGATCCAGCTTCCTGCCAAGAAACTCATGTCCGTGAACTGGCTGGCGTAAGATGCAGTTTGGATACATGAAAAGCTGGAAAGTATTTTAATTCTCTTATTCAAGCCAGCTTCTTTTCACACTCTGAAAAACAGGCACATGAAGAACATATCTACAACTTAAAAATATCCCACCACTAACATTGTTCATTAGTTACTCCTTGCTTATATACAGCTCCAAAAACAATAAAATAAAATAAAATTCCCCTTAAGAGTCAGTGAGCTAAGAAGAAAACTCACCTCCAGATGAACTTCTATGTATTCTTTTAGGCATCAAAGTTAAATCCCTTTCTACATTTTTACATTTTGATTGCCTGGGAACCCACTACTAAAATTAGTGTTAAACTGTAATAGCTATTATTAGCTTAGGTTTATCATTTTGTATTTGACATGAGCTTTAACTTTTTATCCTACTTAAATGAGTCCAATTACTTACATTTCTTTTACTATAAATCAGTTCAAAGGTAACTTACAAGTAAGTAGAAGACAAAATAATAAATATATTTTTGATACCATGAGTTACAATGACCCCCCCCCCCCGCAGCCTACTTCCCAACTCTTGTTTAGGCAGTTGTCAATCAGTTCCACACACCTGGGCCCATGGAAGGACCAAGCTTAATAAGAGTGTTGAGGAAATTCTGCTTAGCTAGCAAGGGAAGTGAGTGAGAAAGAAGATACTGTGGACTACTCACAGATGCCCACTCACAGATGTCCACTCAAGGTGGATGTTCAAGAAAAAAGGGTCCAGGCAGGGTGAGACAAAAGCCACCTCTTCAGCTTAGAAGGACTTCAGAGCCACCCATTTTTGAAACATTTTAAAGACCAGAGGCTGAGGAAGTCTGAGCTTAGCACCCTGCCCCTAATGTGGAAAGGGTCCAACAGAGTAAAGTTCAAGGCACAAATGGGAAAAACATTTCCCTCCACCCACATACGGTCCTTCCATGGACACAATCGCTGCATGAAATGATATGCAATATAGAAAGCCTTCATTTGTTCCTTCTTCTCTCCCCTTCTCTCTTTCCTTCCTTCTATTCTTCTCTCCCTCCCTTCCATTTTTTTCTTCCTTTCTCCATTTCCTGCTTCAGATAGAGTCCAATTCCAGTGACCTGAGAAGAGTGGGTAGTCCTGATGACAGCCTAACAATTCCTCGGGTTTCCACACAGTCTGGCCAGCTTATTAACCCAACATCAGGCACAGCATTGGTGCTCAATAAGAATACATTCAATGGGTCTTTCCTAAGAATACATAGAGACTGTTGAACCCATTCATTTGAAAACATCAGCTAAATAGAGATTGGGGTGGGGGAGAAGGACAATCAACCTCTCTATCCAGCTACTACTCAGATGTGAATGCTCCCTAATTCTTTACTCCTAAAGACTGTCTTTGGCTGGAAGGGTGAGAACCAACAGAATTCAACTCCTTCAGCAGAGGTCTCTTTTTCTAGCATAAATTACGAATTTTGCCTCATTTATGTTGGTTTCATCTTTGGTTGGTTTAGTGTATGGTGCTGAGGATTGAACCCAGGACCTAAAAACATGCAAAGTACATGCTGTACCACCTAGCCATTCCTGTGTTGGGCCATTTGGATGTAAATTTGGGTACCTTGCACATTGATCAATAGAAGATGGTCTAGGTAGTCATGAATAATTGAATTTCTCAGGCTAAAAGTGTGAAATACAGTGACCATCTTTATTAACTTGGACAAACTATTTACATCCACTGAAAGACCCCCTTTAAATTGCTATAGCATTCTTTAAACAAGTTAGCTCTGGCATTTCCAACCTGCGCTTTGTATAGTTGGTGACAGAGATGGCATTACTTTTTAGAAAGAAGACTGCCTCGAGTTTCATCTCCCCTAGCTACAAATGGGATTTAAAACCACTCACCTAGCACTTTATCTATGGCGAGACCCATCCCCTGTCCCCTGAGAAGTCCTGAGTGCAGTCTCCCTTGAATGGGCACTTTAAATGGGACTGAAATTGAATAATCTTTGCAATTTACGGTGGCTCTGTCCCTCTGGAACAGAATAAGGTTGGAGATGCCGGGAGCCCAGAGAATTAGAGTCAGCCAAATGATCTGGGATTTGGAGACGAGTTCAGCATCATTTCCACTCCTCATAACCACCCACCTTCCCGCCACAAATGAAAGAAAAGTAGTCACGGATCATTTGAATGAGTTCTGTGAATGTGACTCATGTAGATGAAACATATGGAAATTTGTTTTGACAAAAATGCACCAGGAGGGGTGGGGAGCCAGAGGGAAGAAAATAATTCTTTTGACTAGATTACATCAAAAGCAAGGTTTTCTCAGGCTGCATCCTCAACATTACTTACATCCTCAATGACTTCTTCTATGTGTATTGAAGTGGCTTATGTTCCATAGAAAGACTTGAGAAAAAAAAGTGTTATGTATCTCTTTTGTTTAGATTCAAGAGAGAGAGAAGGAAGCCTCTAGTCACACAAATGATGTGACTATGATTCTGGAATTTGCAGCCTGAATTATTGACACCAGATTGGCTACTCTAATCAAATTAACAAGAATCTGCCAAATCTCCACTGTCCTTGGCGGTGGTATAGGTCACCAAAGTAAGGTTCCATGAAGACTTTTCTACTTAATTCATTTCCCTGGGAAAGTTGGATCAAAGTGACAAATCCTTCATGATCACAACTGGCTCAAATGTGGTGACATGATCGGATTTATTCTTATCCTCCATGTGACACCATTGAAATGCATGAGAGTTATTTATACACCGTGCAGTTATTTATACATAGTGCTACGCAGGAGATGGTGCCAATCAAATTATGCACATCTCATCCACTCTTATTTTGAGGAGTGAACACAGACAGAAGTATGTCTAAGTTGGAAGCCAGCTTCCATCCATCTCAGCTCAGCCTACATTGCTCCACCCACAAAGCCTCATCACACCTTCCTTCAGGGCTCAGCTCAATGGTCACCTGGTCAATGACAATCCCCTTCAAGAAGCACCACCCCTGCTTTCACCACTTCCTCCTCAGAAGATTATGAATGAACAAGGATGCATGAGATCTGGCCCATAAAACAAGAATGTTATTATCACCATTGCAATTAGTGCATTAAAGCTTATAGTGTGGTCCCAATTAGCCATGTTATTAAGACCATGTTTGTGCACCTTTGGGGAGGTACCTGGGCATTTAAAAGGTCATGAAGCCCATTTTCTGCCATTTTCAAGCATGACTCACCTAAGAACCAATGTGCCTTTATTTTCAAACCCTCTTGGTCACATTTCTCCAATAATCCAGTAGTTAACATTAAGAAATTATCTTTTGGAGCCAAGCACCAGTGGCTCATGCCTGTAATCCTAGCTACTTAGGAGCCTGAAACAGGGGGGGATTATAATTCAAGATCAGCTTGGGCATAAAAGCTCTTATGACCCATCTCAATCCATGGCTGAGTGCACTGGCTCATGCCTGCCATTCCAAGCTACCTGAAAGGCTGAAATTGGGAGAAGTGCAGCGCCAAAACAATTCAAGGTAGAAAAGTCCATGAGACTCTGTTCCACAGAGGGAAACTGAGGGAGGTGGTCCCCTCTTATGCTCTCAGCAACTATGGGAAGCCAAAAAGAAAGTAGATGGACTGTGGCTCAGGCACATTCTGGGTCAGGAAGCAAAATACTATCCTAAAAATAATAGATGGGGAACAGGGCTGGAGGCCTGGCTCAGCAAAGCACACCAGGCTGGCAAATGTGAGGCCCTGAGCTCAAACTCTAGAATGAAAGAAAGAAGAAAAAGAAGGAAGGAAGGAAGGAAGGAAGGAAAGAAGGAAGGAAGGAAGGAAGGAAGGAAGGGAAAGGAAAGGAAAGGAAGGAAGAAGGAAATGGAAGGAAGGGGGCAGAGAAAGAAAGAAATTGTCCTTTGGAATGATTGAGTTTACCTACCAAAGCTCTCTCAAAACAAGACAAAAGCAAAAAAGCTTAAAATTCAGCAGTTACAACCATATGTTAAGATTGTCACTAGATCACCTCTTTCTCCTCCAAAGGGAAAAGTGGAGAAAAAAGAATAACTATGATCCAATAGAGCTATCTCCCCAACTAGTGGCTCATGTCTGTAATCCTAGCTATTCAAGAGGCTGAGATGTGAGGATCATGGGACACAAAAGTCCATAAAATTCTTATCTCCAATTAACCAGCAAAAGAAGCTAGAAGTGGAGCTATGAAAAGCTATGTACATATGACCATATAATATGATGCTAAGTGAAATGAACCCCGAGATAGGGACATAAGTAGTTTTATTTTTTTGTTGATTTTTAATGCATTTATAATATGCCATGTGATTTTTTTGTTTCTTTTGTATGTTCTTTTCCCATGGTATAATCCCTGTTTTCACTATATTTGATTCCAGTGCCCTGCATCTTGTATATACATTTTTCTAATTTGGGGAAGGGAAAGGAAATACCAAAATGCTGAAATAAGGATACAGGCCAACCCATTGTAACAATGAGATGTACAAGATAATATGTTGTAAACAAACTTTATAACTTCGGGGAGGGGGAGGTGGGGAGGGAGGGAGGAGTTGGGGAGGTGGGGAGGGGAGGGATGGTAGAGGAAAAACAAAGGAGGAGATACCAATGCTTGAGAGGAAACATACTCATTACCTTACTCATGTAACTGTAACCCCTCTGTACAGTATTTCTGCAATTAAAAAATATACAAAAAAAATTAAGATTTTGATCGGAAAAAAAAAGAAGTGGAGCTATGGCTCAAGTGGTAGCGCTCTACTCTAGCCTTGAGCAAAATAAGCTCAGGGACAGTACTCAGGACAGAGGATACATAGATAGATAGATAGATAGATAGATAGATAGATAGATAGATAGATAGATAGATAGATAGATAGATAGATAGATAGATAGAGATAGAGATGAATATCCTGTCATCTTTATTTGGATTACACAGAGGAACTTAAACTGTGTGTTACTGTGGTAGACAAACACAAATCCTAAAAACTACTCACTACTCACATGTCCTCTGACTTTAGTCTTCTTCTGCCTGCAGAGGCTGGAAGTTAAAAGGCTGATTTTCAAGGTCTCCATTTATCAAGGGGTTGTCCAGGAAGCTTAGTTTGGGTCAATATGATATACACAACATTGCGAAGGAGCGGTACCTTCCTTAAATAAAAGGGAAATATAGGTTAGGAGAAAGTTCTTCACTCTGGGCCCTAACTCCAATATTCTACTTGCTATGGAGGTGCTAAGGAAGGTCAGACCTTAAATCATAAGATGATGAGCAAGGAGATCAAGTCAACTCACTAAGACAGCAGATAGGCCGGATTGCTGAGATAGCCTGTATCATCTCTGAATGACTAGGCTCTACCGTAAGGCCCAGATTGCATTGTCTTGAGCTGCCTCTGTCATGAACCACATACCTCCAGACTGGTTTCAGCCCCTGCAGTAGGGATTTCAGTTCTCAGAAGGTAAACTCACACAAAACCCCCTCTCACCCATCTCTTTTCCAATCCCCACCTTTCCTTCAGGTCCATTCACTCATCATTGCTTACGTGTCCAGCCATGTGTGGCCATCTTAACTCCCAGTTCCAGACTTTACTGTGCCTTAGCAGGGCAACTGTGACAGCCACTGGTTTTGCTTGTGCCCTGTCCATGGGCGGCCCATGCTGTTGCCAGTTTCCTTTGCAAAACACAAATGTAATTTCTAACATACACAAACACACACATAAGCACCGGCTTAAAATTAATCAATGTTGCTCTATTTTCTCTATAGTAATGATTTAACATGACCCAAAAGACCTTTAAGGGATTGTCCCCAACTCTTTTCTCCATGCTTTGCCTGTGTGGTCTTCCTCAGACCTACACGAGGTCTTCTTGGACACTCTTTCTTCTGACTGCGAAGTTCTTTTATTTGTTTTTTCTGGTCATGGGGTTTGAATTCTGGGTCTGGGCACTGTCCCTCAGCTCTTCAGCTCAAGGCTAGCACTCTACTACTTGAGCCACAGCACCACTTCCAGTCTTCTGGTGGTTACTTGGAGATAAGAGTCACCAGGATGTTCCTGCCTGGGCTGGCTTTGAACTGCAATCCTCAGATCTCAGGCTCCTGAGTAGCTAGGATTACAGGTGTGAGCCACCGTCATCCAGTTTACAAAGCTCTTTTTTTTCTGTTCATGGGTTTAAAGTGTAGGCTTGGGCGCTGTCCCTGCGCACTTCAGCTCAAGGCGAGTGCTCTACCACTTTAAGCCACAGTGCCACTTCCAGTTTTCTAGTGGTTTATTGGAGATAAGAGTTTCACAGACTTTCCTGCCCAGGCTGGCTTTGAACTGTGATCCTCACATCTCAGCCTCCTGAATAGCTAGGATTACAGGCATGAGCCTTCAGCGCCCGGCTTGCAAAGCTCTTTTTATTCCAACTTTTTGTTAATGGATTCCTGGCCAGCTGTTCCTCACTCAAAATACAGCCTTGGCTCCTCAGTTTCAGTGGCCTCCTCAACTGACTTATCTCCTTGGTTTAACAGTGCCACAGGGACACCTTTCTCTTCTCAAAATTTCTGCTTATAGTTGTGTGTTCGTGATAAGTCCTTGGGAATCACCTCTGACATTTTTGTCTCTGCATGACTTCCTCCATATTTATTGTGATGCCAGCACATAGTAGGTACTCAGTAAGTATTTGTTGAATAAGGATTGATTTGAATGAAGGAAAGGCAACTAGTCCATTTAATCAAGTGAGGATTGATGTCATATTCCTTTTGTTAATATTTTACTCTCTGTAAGTAATTGTACAAAGGAATTACTATTCAACAAAGCAGTCTATGTCACTCACCCCTTTCAATAGTCGCATCCATTCCTCCCAACATACTCCTTCCCTCACAATTCTTAAATTCTGTAGGATATACATTGAATTCTTGACTACATTCTCCCTACCTTCTTCTCATCATCCTGGAGTACTTGCACTCACCTTCAGATCCCAGTAACCTGCTGACACAGGGATAATGGTCAAGATTATTCACATTTGCCTACAAGGTGATTAAAGGAAACTGAGGTTTAAACTCTATAGCTGTGTGTGTACATGCATGTGTAAGTATATGGATGGGAGATGTATCTTAATACTTTATCAAAAGTTTTTATTGATATTAGCTACCTTTTTGGAAGTGTTTCCCTTGCCATTTTGGAGAAAGCATGGTGACACTTTGCATCAGTGGAGAGCCCCATTGAATACACTGTAAAAAGCCAATGAAGATAACGTGATGTTTTGATTACCAAACTGTCACAAGTTACATATGTTGATTCAAGAAAACTCAGTATTTAGAATTCTCTATTAAGTAAGAAGACTCCTAACTCAGAGGGGTGGGTATCAATAAGAGAGTTTCTCCCAAACTTACTATTTCCCATCTCCTTAAGAGCTTTGAGTTTGGAAAGGGGGGACCAAGATGGCGACGGGGCAGTAGGGAAACACCACAGCTCTCTCCAAACAAAAAGAGAGTTCGAGTTCCAACACTTAATCTCCCCAAGAGACCGACAACAACAAAAAGACGAACACTCAGAGAAAAACCAGAGGTGGAAAATAACAAAAAAAGAAAGAGAGGAAAAGAAGAATTTCAGAACAGAGAAGAGCGAAGACCCCTCCCCCAACCTTTACTGGCCGCGCGGCAGTGCGCCAAGCCGCCGGCCAGCCAGCCCGGCGGGGGCTGCC
>NW_012267353.1:2720027-2801853 GCF_000151885.1 Dipodomys ordii
GAGGGGATGGTAGGGGGAAAACAATGGAGGGGCTAACAATGTTCAAGAGGAAGTGTACTCATTACCTCACTCATGTAACTGTAACCCTCTGTATAGTACTCTTTACAATAAAAAATTTAAAAAAAAAAGAGCTTTGAGTTTGAGGTTGAAGGATGGATGAGTCCAAATATTACTTTAGGCTCACATCACCCACTTGGAAGAGGGTTCCAGAATCTAATCATAGGAAAGGTGGTCAACTAAATGATCCTAAGAATTAGAATCCAGTACCCTTGGATATTTCATAGTAACATAATGAACCTAAATAAAGAAGGAAGGAAAGAAAGAAAGAAAGAGGGATGGAAGGAGAGAGGGAGGGAAGGAAGAAGGAAAGAAGGAAGGAAAGAAAGAAAAAAGAAAGAAAGAAAGAGGGAGGGAAAGAAGGAAGGAGGGAGGGAGGGAAGGAAGAAGGAAGGAAGGAAGGAAGGAAAGAAAGAAAGAAAGAGGGAGGGAAGGAGGGAGGGAGGGAAGGAAGAAGGAAGGAAGGAAGGAAAAATAACTTGCCTATTACGTGTTTGTAGAGGTGAGGAATCTGAGAGCTAGAACAAGGTTATACAGCCAGCAAGCATCAGTGCTGAGAGGCCGACCCAGCCTTAGTCTTTCATGCAGGCTCCCTCTCCAATAAAGTATGCTGAGTTCACTAATCTGTGTTGCAAATAAAAGCTCACTACTCCATGTCTGACTTCTGCAGATTTCAGTCTTGCTTGACTCTCTACCCTTCTTCAACCCACTTCTCACTGTTCCAAAGTCGGCTTTTCTAACTCTTCCATTACAACTCTGCATTTGAAGAATAGTGCATTAAGAATTACCACTTATTTGCACTTATTGGCAAACCAAGCCAATTGCTACAACATTTATCTTTGAAGAACAGGCAGACATGAACTTACTATGTCTGACTAAAGGAACCCTGGGCATCTGCTTCATGTGACCAATGAAAACAAACAAGTCAGTGTATCACTATTTTATTTTAGTAATGTCTGGGGATAACACGGCAAGGTTGATGCACCAACATGCCTGTGAAAGTGGGACTCAGCCCACACTGTTTTCCCCAGCCACCAGGCTCCCAATTAAATACCCACCAGTCAGTAAGCTGACTGAGTGTCTGAGGAAAGGCCAGGAAACCTCATTACTGATAAGGTTAATTTAATCAGTCACTTTTCTGAATGCCTGTGAGTCAGTCACTCCCAAAATGTGGAACACAAATACAAAACACGAGTGGGAGCATTTCCCCTAGCGTGTGGAATTCCCCCACTGCTCTGTGTGTCCACCCACTCCCCATTTCCTAAGTCTTTCTACCTGCAAAGCAGCTGTAGCCACTGACAACCCATATTGTGTGAGACATGAAGATTAGGAGCCACAAAAGCATGACAACAAGATGTGCCTTCTTGGTGTATTTGGAAATTTTGTCAGGCTAATGATTTTCTGGACTTTCAGCAAAGTCCCCTTGTTCCACCACTGGGATCTGTTTTCACAATTGAAGTTCTGCAAAAGGAAGAAAAGGAACCATTAAATTTATCTGTGAAGTAGGAAGTGATAGGTTCTAGCTGTAAAGACATCCAGCTATCTCAAAACAGAAGAAACATATTGAGTGGTGGGAGAGTTTGGGATGCTGACAGCGCCAGCTGGGAACCTCTGGACATGGCTTCAGTGTGTCTGGAGAAAGGGTGACTCCTTGTTCTCACCTCTTCATCTCCCTCAGTAGAACTTTTCTCAAACTATGGGTTTTGACCAATGTCTAAAATACATGCACCAGCTGTCAGACTTCCAGGAACCAAAGCATAACCATAACTTTTAAGTGTTTGAGAATCTAGACAAAAGAATTTAAGAAAGAAATATGAATATGACTGCTAGCATCATAGGGTGGCCTTATTTAGTATATATGCAACCTAAGACCTACTCTGATTTTCTTCTGTGCCAATACTAGAGTTTAGACTTCAACCTCTTGCTTGGCTCTGCTACTTGAGCTATACCACCATTTCTGATTTTTTACTGGTTAATTTGAAGATAAGAGTCTCAGGTATTTTTCTGCCCAGGCTGGCTTAGAACCTGAATCCTTAGGTCTTAACCTATTGAGTAACTAGGATTACAGGCATGAACCACTGACACCCAGCTCCTACTGTGATTTTTAAATAACTAAATGATGATGTGCAATGAGGCCCAGCCCAGATGCAGATAATGATACTTAGCAGTATAGACCCAATGTATGAACATTTATTCATCATGGAAATTTAACAATATTGGTCATTAATCACCCTAAATATTGGTTTCCAAACATAAATTACAATGCAATGTCTTGAAATGATATCCTGACAGGAGGCCTTCCTTTCACCAAAATAAATTGCAAAGTTGAGTGATTGATTTTTAAAAAGCACTTAGAAGAAAATACAGGCAAGTAGTCATAACCTAAACATGGGATTATCTGTCATCTAAGAATGATACTAATAACCAAAATCACAACAGTTCCATTGCCTAATCAAACAAAAATGTGAATAGTAGCAGCAAGAAAAAAACCACTAACACAGTATAAAATGATTGAAAGGCCTACAACTAAGGAAAACAACAGGCAAGACATAAAACAAAGGGTGAACAAATCTAGTGTACACAAAGAATCTGTAGGAGAAGAGCTTGATATGGCTCACTTTTATGATCCTAATATTTTGGAGGTTGAGGCAGGAGATAGTGAGTTCAAAATCAGCCTCAAAAAGAGACTGCCTCAAAAAGAAAAAGAAATCAGTGAAAGGAGGGAAAGGGAAAGGATGGGGTGGGTGCGACCTATCAACTTTAGGTAGGAATAACAATTGACACCCATTTTTCCAGGTTGATCAATTGAAACTAAATCTCACAGTGCTAAAATTTGCCTTGAAATTCCAAATTTAACCTAATAATTGTGGATAATCACAAGACTTTAACATTCATTAAAGGGTGATTATAAGAGAGAAACAGTATTGGATAAGTCAGCCAATGGACATGTATCTAATAAAATATGTGGTGATTCCAAATTATATTGGAAAACTGTCTGTGGAATAGTATGTTTTAAGGCTGTCTGTAAACCATCATGATCCTCTAGGTATAAGTATAATATATACATGAATGTGTGTGTGTGTGTGTGTGTGTGTGTGTGTGTGTGTGTATGAATAAACCCATATGGTAAACTGAAAATATCCTAGATCAAAAATGTCTTTGGTACACCAAGTGGTAACTTGGTACACCAAGTGGTACAACAGTGGTAACTTAGCCACCGCCACACTTGTATGTGTTTGCTTTTCCCCCCTGGTGCTGAAGGGCTTGACATCAAGTGGAAGCTCACCCAGGAAAATGTCAAAATTCAATGGACAGTTTCTACAGAATGAACTCCTTTCATGCCATCCTAAAATTAAGAAAAGAAACAAAAATAAAAACAGTAAGCCAAATTGTGTGTGTGTGTGTGTGTGTGTGTGTGTACATATAGAATAAAATATATACTCAAGACTGAAGATATGTAAGCTACATTATCAGGAGTATCCGTGATGTGATTACAGATGACATTTATTTTGTTCATTTGCTTATTGTGGTTTCAGGGCTTCCTTTGGATGACAGAACTTTTCATGACGATGTTTTTTAACACTGTTTTTAATAGTTTTTTTTTAAATAAGCTTAAAGGTAAAACAAACAAGCTTAAATTTTTTCCACCAAACTAAATGGCCTTCATTTACTCCTTCCAAAGATCATGCTGCCTCAAGCCCCTGTGACCTGCATCTGACTCTGTAATCATTTCCTTCACATCATGAAAAAATTATCTGAAACCCCAAGTGAGCTCATTCAATTAACTCCCTACCTCCCCTCACTCGATATTCAATTAACATTGGATCACTTTAAGTTTTGCTATTTTAAAATCTGCTCTGGATAATCTGGGTTGTTGTTGTTTTTAAATAACCAATTCTTCTTTCAATTTCTTTTTTATTTATATTTTTATTTTGTTTTATTTGTACTTGTATTTGTATTGTATTTTTGTTGTAGAGGTGATATACAGAGAGGTTATAGTTCCATAAGTCAGGTAATGAGTACAAGTCTTTTTGAACCATGTCTCCTCTTCTCTCACTCTCTCCCAGTTTTTCCCTCCCATCCCTATCCACAAGATGTACAGTTCATTTTCTATATAGTGTCTAGTGTCTAGTGAAAACCAGTTGTATTTGCTCACCTTTGTCTTATTTTTTCTGTACCCCCCATTTCCCTTCCAAATACAAACAAACAAGACAAAATGAAAGTAAAATAAAAACAGCAACAACAGCAACTAAAAAATGTCTTGTGTTTCTTTTTCTTGGAGCTCATTTCATAAAACATTATTTTATATGATTGTATGCACATAGATAGTGGGCCTTTGTCAGCCACTCCAATGCATAGCCTCCTTTGGCTTCAGTTTGTGACTGTCCAGAGATCTATATAATTTACATGTCCCAGTGTGTATGTGTGTGTGTGTATATATATATATATTTTTTAATCATTGTGTGTTTATTTGTAGATTTATAGGCACATTCTAACTACCACACATGAGGGAAACTCTAAAACTTATGTTTCTTTGGATCTGGCTTACTTCATTTGATATAATTTTCCAAGTCTTCCCATTTCCTTACAAATGGTACAATGTCGTGCTTTCTGATGGATGAGTAGAATTTCATTGTGCATATATTGTATAGCATATTGAGATTCCACCTCACTCGAACTAGAATGGCCATTATCAAGAAAACTAACAACAACAGATGCTGGCAGGAATGTGGCCAAAAGGGGACTTTACTACACTGTTGGTGGGAATGTAAATTTGTTCAATCACTCTGGAAAGCAGTATGGAACTTCTTTTTTTTTTTTTTGTCAGTCATGGGGCTTGAACTCTGGGCTTGAGTCTCACAGACTTTCCTGCCCAGGCTGGCTTTGAACCATAATCCTCAGATCTCAGCCTCCTCAGTAGCTAGGATTACAGGCGTGAGCCACTAGCACCCTAGTATGGAGGTTCTTTAAGAGACTAAACAGAACTTCCTAATGACCCAACAATCCCACTCCTGTATGCAATAGAACACAAACAATGCCACACTAAAGCTACCAGCATAACCATGTTCTTTGAACTTCTAAGCATTCATACCTGTCTACATACAAGGGGATGTTTATAAACAAATGACATTGTTGGTCCTCACTGAGATGCTTCACCCATCCTCCAGGATCCATTCTGTCAAGTCTAGTAAGTGTATACAAACAAACAGACATTATGGGGGCTTCCAATTTTGGTGTACCAAGGTACCATGGGAAGCAGGGCAGGGTATGCTATGATGTGAAGACACTCAACACAGTCCAGTACAAATTTTTGAGCATGGCTGACATCTAAGAATCCTGGTTCAAAGCCAGCCCAGTCCAAAAAAAGTCCATGAAATGCTAATCTCCAATCAACCAGTAAAAAGCCAGAAGTGGAGGTGTGGTTCAAGTGGTAGTGCACCAACCTTGAGCAAAAAAACTAAGTGAGAGGGTAAGGCCTGAGTTCAAGCCCAGGAGTGGAAGAGAAAAATCTTATGAATGACTCTGGTCCCAGTCTGCCTTAAGAGCCCTATGTGGCTACAGATATGCAGCTTAATTGTCCTGGGCTCCAGTTATAGAATTTCCAAAATTATGGGCCTCATTTCTAAGCTGGCATCTAAATCCACGGTGGTTTATACCTTTCAATCCCAATCACATTATTCCAACAATAATCCCTTAATATAGGCCATAGCCCAGATTTTACCAAAAATATATTTATTTTCATAGGTGTGAATACTGAAAGTATTTCTGTATTTCACTACTTACTCCAATATTCATTACATCTAAAAAATAGTGAAAAGCCATGTATCAGTGGCTCACACCTGTAATCTCAGCTTCTCAGGAAAATGATGCTTAGCCAAATGATCCCCAAGAGATGGACACAAGAGGGTTTTTTTTGCTGCTGTTGTTTTTATTGTACTATGTGATTTTTTTGTTTCTTTTGTATGTTCTTCCCCCTATGGCATAACCCCTGTTGTCACTGTATTTGATTCTGATGCTCTGCATTTGTATATACATTGTTCTAATTTGGGGAGGGGAAGGGAAATAACAAAATGCTGAAACAAGGATACAGGTTGATCCATTGTAACAATGAGACATACAAGATACTATGTTGAAAAAAAACTTTACAACTTGTGGGGGGGGAGGGCAGAGGTGGGGAGGTGGGGAGGGAAGGGAAGGTAGGGGAAAAACAAAGGAAGGGATAACAATGCTCGATAAAAAATATACTCATTACCTTACTCATGTAACTGTAACCCCTCTGTACAGTATCTTTACAATAAAGAATATTTTTTAAAAAAGAATCTCAATTTGAAGCCAGAACGCTGGCAGAAATATCCACAAGACTCCATTTCTAAAACTGGCTAGAGATGTGATTTAAGTGGAAGAATGCGAGCTAAGCAAGCAAGCCAAACAAGCTCAAGGTGCTGAGTTCAAAACCTGGTACAAGACATAAAATAAAATACCCTGGGGCTGGGAAGGTGGCTCAGTGGTAGAGTACTTGCCTTGCATGCATGAGGCCCTGGGTTCAATTCCTCAGCACCACAAAAGCAAAAAAGAAAAAAACCGGAAGTGGTGCTGTGGCTCAAGTGGTAGAGCGCTAGCCTTGAGCTGAAGAGCTGAGGGACAGCGTCCAGGCCCAGAGTTCAGGCCCCATGACCGGACCAAAAAAAAATACCCTATACACAAGTAGTCATAGAAATTTTTTATTAGACACCCCAAACAAGAGCCAGCTGTAATTTTTACAGTGGATGACTGATTGAACAAACCATAAAATACTACTCAGTCATAGAAAGAAACCAATTGCTGGCACACACCACTTGGATCACAAAGGGTTATGCTGAATAGGAAGAGTAAAATTATCCCAAAGGATAGGGATATAGTTCAGTGTTAGACCACTAGTTTAGCATGTCCAAGGCAGTGAGTTCAAATCCAGAATGACACACACAAAGAGATGTCAAAAGGTTGTATAATGTAAATCCATTTATACAGAATTATAATAAACAACACATGAGGAAGTAGTTGTGGCTATAAAAGAATAGTAGTGGGGTTCCTTGCAATCCAACTGCCCTTTACCCCACTGTAGTGATGCTCACACAGATCTACACAGGTGATAGAACTAAACATACATATACAAACGAGTGTGTAAAAATCCAAATACAATTGTTAGATTGTATCAGGATTGATTTCCTGGTTTAACATTGTCTTGTGATTATACAAGATATTGAGAAAAAGAGAGGGAGGAAGGGAGAAGCAGAAAGAGAAAGGGAGGAAAGGAGGCAGAGAGAGAAAAGGAGATAATAAACACACGTGTGGACAGCTAAAGACCTTGAGAATCAACTTCAGTACTGATTTTTTTTCTGTAAATTTACCTGATCCAATAGAAATGCAAATCTTCTCTCCTATCGTCCACACTTCCTGAAATTTCAAATTATGCCTAACTTTAGGTGGTCTATTTCATGGTGGTTGGCATGGTGATGTTTAAAGAGGGGAGAATTGTAAAGAGCTATTCAAGGAATTCTATTTTCTCCAAGGAGCTCTAATAGTGTTTCCTTAGTGGGGCATAAGCCACAGTTCCCTGGCCTACAGGCTTGACCAGCCTCAGAGGTCACCAGCAGACTGAAATGCCAGGGCCTGCTTGGAGACCAAAAAGCCTGTGGATAATGTCGCATCCTCCTAACCCCAGAATAAGATCCATCTGTGGTATATTGGACATCATCACTCTAAGGAGCCAATAGGATTGAATCCCTATGGACCTCAGTCATGACTTGCTCATGATCACATGTTTTATTGGCCTTTCCTTCTTTCCTGACATCTCTGTCCCACTCCACATCCAAGTAAACTAACTGAACCCAATTGCTTGTCTCAGGGTCTGCTCTGTGTGTGTGTGTGTGTGTGTGTGTGTGTGTGTGTGTGTGTGTGTGTGTGTGTGTGTGCGCGCGCGCCTGCCAGTCCTGGGGCTTGAACTCAGATTCTGAGCACTGTCCCCAACCTTCTTTTGAGCCACAGTGCCACTTCCAGGTCTGGCTGAGTCGTTCACTGGAGATAAGAGCTTCACAGACTTTCCTGTCCAGATTGGCTTTGAACCCCAATACTCAGATCTCAGCCTCCTGAGTAGCTAGGATTTCAGGCATGAGTCATTGGTACTTGGCAGAGTCTGCTTTTTAAAGAATCCAAATTAAAACTGTGAGTCCAATAGGGCACTGGTGGCTTCTGCCTGAAATCCTAGCTACCTGGGAGGGTGGTGATGCAAGGGCAGCCTGGGAAGAAATAAGTTCATTAAACCCCTTCTCAACAAAGAGCTGGCCTGGTGATCCATGTCTATTATCCTAGCCGCAACAGAAAGACTGTGGCCCAGTAAAGAGCTTAGATAGGAAGTGAAACCCGACCTTTAAAATTACCAGTGCAGGGGCTGGGAAGGTGGCTCAGTGGTAGAGCACTTGCCTTGCATGCATGAGGCCCTGGGTTCGATTCCTCAACATCACATAAGAAAAAAGAAAAAAGCCAGAAGTGGTGCTGTGGTTCAAGTGGTAGAGCGCTAGCCTTGAGCTGAAGAGCTGAGAGACAGCACCCAGGCCCAGACCGGACCCCAAAATATAAATAAATAAAATTACCAGTGCAGAAAAGGACAGAAGGCCTTGAGTTCAAACCCTAGTGAAACAGAGCGGGGGGGAGGGGAAGGATTGGGAGAAGGAAGCACGAGGCTGGCTAAAGGGGGGTGGGGGGCGGCAGCCAGGGGAAGGAGGAGACTTTCCCTAATCAATAACAAACACAAAGTCATTGCTACACACCTCATGGAGATTTAGCAAAATCCAATTTTCTTATTTAAGGCTGATGTTCGATACCCTCAGATATAGACAGGTTTAGACATGTCTGAAGCATCTCTGCCTGGTAACAAACACAGATATTGATGACATGAAGCTGTTCGTTTAGCAAATGGCTTTCCAGCCCTTTTCCACCAGGCTACATTCTTGGAAGCAACATTTCCAAGAATGCTCACTCCCTAGAAAAGTGATGCAATGCTTGTAGCATGTTTCAGGCAACCATGGACTAGATACGCAGCAGGGGTCTTGTGAGATTGGAATAGAATCAGAGTGATCTCACAGTGCATCGCATGACTCTCCTGTTTGTGAGATGCTGGTGTCAACAAACCAACTCCACTTGTCCCTACTAGAAAAGTATTGTATATGAAATCATTTCTGATACAAAATGTATGACAATGACAATAAGCAGTTGTTAATGGCTTATGTATTTCTTATTCTGTACTTTTGTTGGTTATTCGAAAGTATACTCCATCTCTTTTGAAGTCTACTATAAAACATTCCATTGTGTTAGACAGCAATGGCGGCAGCATCTTATATTTCATGCTTGTGGCATCTTTGGGTTGTATCCAAAGGCCACACCAAGTGGTTGACTTCAACCATCCGGGTTTATGTATATATAGACTAGTATGTCCAACCAGGAAAATCACCTAACAACAAATCCCAGAATATAGCCTCATCATTAAGTGACACGCGACTGTTTTTGTGCCCATTCAATGTGCAGATGTGTTGGCTTATTTATAAGCACCAGGTAAGTGACTCAGAAAGTCAATATAAAGCAAATTCTTTTCAGAACCATGAAGAAACAGAACAGGGATTCTGAAAACATTCTAAGTATAATCTACCCAGACTATTAACCAGCCAGAGACCTATAAATTAATACCTTGAGACATTCACCCTTCCCTTGATTTTCCAATATTGCCCTCCATTGTCACAATTTTCAATAGTTCTGCTCTAAATGTCTATGACTAAATAAATAGGTGAAGATCTAAAGATATTTTTATAAGCATGAAAGGTGGAGTAGCTAAAAGAAACATATCCTAAGTGTCTGAATAGTTAGATCCCAGCTTTGCCTGTACCTGAGAAGTGGGAGTGAGAGGCAATTTTTATCTAGTTCCTCAGGCTTCCTGTTTGTTTACTTATCAGCAAAATGAAGGCTCTGAATTAGATGAGTTTGACAAGACTGTGATATATATATAGATATGCAGCTATCCACACCTACCTCCACTTTCTGTTTTTTGCTGGTTAATTGTAGATAAAACTCTTAGGGACTCTTTTGCATGAGATAGCTTTGAATTGGGATTCTCAGATCTTAGCCTCCTGACTAACTGGGATCTCTAATTGCTAGGTAACATTTTTGTTTAGGGGAAATGGTATATTGACCACTGCACTGATTACATCAACATCAACTTCCGCATCTTCTATGAAGCATGTGTGGTTCAAGAGATATCAAAGTGTCACCATGCGTGACAGGACTGTCTCACTCTTACCTTCATCTTGGCTTCATTTCCTCCAGGAGCCAGTGTCCCAGTTTCCATCATCTATTAAATTCATGGTGGCAAACAGCAGGGGGCACTATTATCAGGAATTTCCCATCCACCAAGATGAATTGCTCCAAGAGAAGCCATCAGCGTATTCAAAGAAGAGGAGATACAATATGAGACAGCCAAAAGGCTACCCACATCACCCCTGTCTGCCTCCCGAGCCCTCTGGCACACAGGGCATAGATGTGACTTTGTATGTGTACTTTGGAGAAAGAGGAGAATGTGAACTCAGCCTCCTGGCTGAGGCAGAGAGAGGTGATATACTCTGCTAGGCAGAAATTGGGAAAAGGGGAAGTACCTGTACTTACAGGGGGAGAAACTTCTGTCCCTTTGGACATCTTTGGTTTGATAGCCAAAACTAAGCCAAAATCACAGAATCACTCTTCTAGGGGACCCAGAGTAAACTTGGTTCAATCTAATGTCATTATAATAGTAAATTGTCCAGGGAATGTTCCTGCCCATCTTTTTTCTTTTTTTTTTTAATCCATCATGTATGCAGACGCATCATCATCAGCCAGACACACTCACAACTTTCCAATAAGATTGTATGATTCTTCCCAATAAAATCCCATTACTTCCTGTGCTCTGGGAGACACTTCTTTGGGAAGTAACCCTCATGTTCTCCTTACTTGTACCAGCAAGTACTAGCACTCCTTTCTTCACTCTCTTAGCTCCTGCTTATATTTATTGATCTTGCATTGAGCAAGGGAAGAGCCCATTGTGTGTAGTGACAGGTAGATCCAGGTAGATTGGGAGTTCCTTGCCCAGCTCTAGCTCACTCTCTGTGTATTACCATAGCACATTCTCAGAGAAGTCAGCACAGCAGCTCTGTGTTCCTAGGTACTCACGAGGCTGAGATGTGAGGACTACAACTCAAAGCCAGCCCAGGTAGGAAAGTCTGTGAGACTCCTATCTCTAATTAATCATCAAAGAGCCTGAAGTGAAGCTTGAGCAAAAAAAGCTCAGTGACAGCACCCAGGCCCTGAGTTCAAACCCAGGTCAGGAATAGCAACAACAAAAGAAATCAGCAGTGAAAATGTTTCGTGCAGTATTCAGGACAAGGTGCTACTCAAAGCCTGGGTCAATAGGCAATGCTAGCTTCCTGATGTCCTGTGGATGAATATCATTGGCTAGGTTGGACCAAGCTGGCAGCAGATTTGGCCATACTCTGATTGATCGAAAGCTAATGATTCCAGGCTGTTACAGGCAGGTCCTCTTACCTACTTAGTGTTGAAAATATTTCTGCTTCTACCATGCCTTGCTCCATTTCTTCTCTTACTAGTTAGTTAAATTAGAAGACCAATAAGAACCACTGATATATATTCAACTCCAAAGCAATTAAACCCAGCATTCAGTTACAAGGGAACTGTAACTGTCAAAATAACTTTGAAAAGGAGCAAGTTGAAAAAGTAACACTACCTGATTTCCACACATTTTAGAGCCACAGATTTCAAGATAATATGTTATTGGCCATGTATATATATATATATATATATACAGATATATATATATACACATGCATATACATATATATATGCAAAAAGATTAAGGGAACAGAATAGGCTATCCACAAATCAAACCCACACATGTATGGACAAGTGATTTTTCAGGGAAGTCACAAAGGAGGAAATTCTTTCAATATGTTGTGCTAGAACTATTAAGCCACTACAGCTTACACCTAGAATTCTAGCTACTCAGGAGGCTGAGATCCAGAAAATTAAAATTTGAAGCCAGTCCAGGCAGAAAAGTTTGAAAGATTTCAATCCCCCAAATAACTACCAAAAAGGAGAATAGGAGTTATGGTTCAAGTGGTAGAGTGCCAGCCAAGCAAGCAAGCTGAGCAAGAACTCAAATCTCTAAGTTCAAAGTCCAATACTACAAAAAAAAAAAGAAACAATTGAGTATAACAAAACAAAGCCAATCGAATACAAACCTCAACTTAAAATAGGTCATAGATCTGTATGTAAAGTTTAAAACTATAAACCATCTAAGAGAAAATCTTCTGTGAGCATGATTTAAGGAAAAAATTCTTACATAAGATTTCTAAAACCAAACCAGGTGCCAGTGACTCACACCTGCAATCCTAGCTACTCAGGACTCTGAGATCTGAGGATCATGGTTCAAAGCCAGCCTGGGCAAGAAAGTCTGAGATACTTCAATTAACCACCAGAAAACTGGAAGTGGTACTGTGGCTCAAAGTGGTAGAGCACTAGCTTTGATCTGAAGAACTCAGGAACAGCATCCAGATCCAGAGTTCAAGCCCCACAACTGACAAAAATAAAAAAGATTCCTAAAACCAAAACAATAAAATATTCTTTGGAAAACACTGTTAAGAGAATGAAAACATTGAGAGAAAATATTTGTGTATCACAGTATGTGAAATTCCTGACTATAGAAAGAAGTCTAAGAATCCAATGATTATTTTAAAAATAGAAACATTATACACTGAGTGAAAACTTGAACATATGGTTCATCAAAGAAGATAAACAAAAAGATGCTAACATCAATAGTTTAGGAACAGTCAAATCAAAACCATAATTAAGCACCATTACATACCTAATATAGCTAAAAGTCAAAAAGATATAATCATTACAAGTATTGAGAGAATGGGAGAGAATGAAAATGCTCACACAATACTGTTGGAAACTTTAAAATGGTACAATCATTTTGGGAAAGCTAGAAAACTTCTTAAGTTAAACACAGAATTCAGCTATTTTAATCCTAGGTGTTTACTCAGGAGAAAGGCAAAAAGGTCTATGCACAGCCTTGATTATCAATATGCATAAAATTTTCTATTTGGAAAAGCTACAAACTGAAATTTCATTAGTTTGTAAATGGATGATAAACCAATTGTGGCTTATCCATACAAGGGAATATTACTTGACCATAAAAAAGGAATGGACTATTGGCATATGCTATAACGTAAATGATTCTTTGAAAGTATCTTGCAGAATGAATGAAACCAAATGGAGAGGGGGGAAGGAAATGGATATTACATGCTCAGAGAGTGCTAATGTCTCCCTAGTGACAGAGGCTAGATCTGTGATATTCAGAGTACTGTTGGAGAGGGAGTAGGTACCAAGGAGATGAAAAAGGAGAAATTACTAAAAGCAGAAACAAATTGGTGTGGTTTTATGTGTAGTATCTTGATATGCCAAAACTTACTAAATGAATTGTACTCTTTAAATACATGTAGCTTCTTCCAGTTCAATCTATTTCAATAAGAGTTTATTATAATCAAGGAGGGAACATTCTGAATATCACAAAGATCCCAAACATAGGACATAGCCTTGCAAAAGCCAAGAGTGGAACTTGTTTATGAGAATAAGTCCCTCCCCGAGGTTAGCACTATCCTGTGTTTTGTGCTGAACATTCCTTGGCTGTATTTTTTAAAACAGCTTTCCTAACATGTATCTTCATTCTGTTAGATTGTGACCATTGGGTTTGGGGGATTTGGTTTGGGTTTTTTGTGGGGAAGGGAGGTAGTTGTCTTTTGCTTTTTGGGTTCGTGTGTGTCTGTGTGTCTGTCTGGCTGTGTCTGTGTGTCTGTGTGTCTGTGTGTGTGTGTGTGTGTACGTGCGCGCTGGTCCTAGGGCTTGAACTCAGGTCCTGGGTGTTGTCCCTGAGCTTTTCTTCTCAAGACTAATACTCTACCTTCTACTTCTGCCTTTTTGTTAATTGGAGTTAAGAGCCTCCTGGACATTCTTGCTTAGGCTGGCCTCAAACCAGGATCCTCACATCTCAGCTTCTTGAGTAGCTAAAATTATAGGTGTGACCCACTGGCACCCCAGCTAAAATTGTGATATGTGTGTATGTAATATGTCTATCTATACACATATATATATACACATATAAGTGTGTATGAATATGTATGGGTATGTATGTAAATATACATCTATATGAATATATGTATATGTTTGTATGTGTGTGTGTGTGTGTGTGTGTGTCATGTTCAGCATATTCTTGGATTTGCTCTTCTAGTCCTGTTGCTTTGATAGGATTGTGGCTGTCTTCAGCCTCCACTAAATTCTCTAGTGGCTGGCAGCAGGGGGTGCTATCTCCAGGAATTGCTCATGGATGCCAATCTACGTAGAAGTAGCTGTACAATACCCCAAAGAATTTTCATTCGTTCTATTTACACTGCCTCCAATGTTTAACTGTTTGAAGCATTATAATTGTGAGTGCCTGTATAAGTCTATTTCTTGGGCATGTATTTACTGATAGAACTGCTTTATCTCAGCATATATGGGTTCATTTTTCCTAAATAAATAATGCAAAATGATTTTCCAAGGTCAGGCATGCATTTTGAAACAACATTTTATTTGTTTTGTTGTTGTTTTGTTTCGCTTTTTGTGTGTGTGTGCCAGTCCTAGGGCTTGAACTCAGGGTCTGATCACAGACCTACTTTTGCTCGAGGCTAGTGCTCTACCACTTGAGCCACAGCTTCATTCTGGCTTTCTTGATGGTAACTTGGAGATAAAAACCTCGTGGACTTTTCTTTCCCAGTCTGGCTTTGAACCATGATCCTCAGATCTCAGCCACCTGAGTAGCTAGGATTATAGGTGTGAGCAGCCAAGGCTCAGCTTCAGAACAACATTTCAAAGACAGACCACATGTATGTGTAACAAGTGATGCTATACCCTCATATAGCTTAGTGACAACAATTATGCAGTGAAGTAATGGCGACAGCAGATCCCTGCAGTTAAGTGACACATGACTATATTTGCCTCCATTTGCTGTCACCAGCAGAGCACACGAAATCAGATTGCTATGCATCCTCAACAATAATTAATATGTGAAGTGTTTAAATCTGACGGTTCTGGCCAGTGCAAAAGAGCATCCTAAGATTGTTTTAAATTTGCATTCCCCAAATCTCCTCTTCACATGTTATTTCTCCTGAACAGATGTTCCAATCATGAAAGGCAGGAATCAGGAATCATTCAGGTCTGTGTCTCCAACATACAGTACCAATTAGTGCTGGTGGGAAGAGCACATGATGTTTGTTCATAGGCCAACTGACCCACAGCACTCAGTAGGAGACAAAATAGGAAACCAGCACGCAAAAGAGAGAAGGGCTGTGGAATGTTGGGCCCTCACATTTCTTGTCAGTTAGTTCCCACACACCACCGGGGGGAAAAAGCAAGGAAATAGAAGCACCAAGACTGGAATCCTGCCTTGTTTTTCCATTTTATTTCCCTCAGAATTCACTTCTCTGTCTCACGCACTGAGATCTCACTTTAGAATGCAAGTGGGGTGAACAGTGGAGGAGGAAATGAGCCTAAAACATATCCATGGCCATCTGATTCAGTCATATATACCAAGAACCAAGAGCAGGAAGTGTGGATTTCTTTGCTAGCTGAAGCAATTTATTTGATTTCTGCCTTTAGTCACACACAGAGTCCAAAGATTGACCCTCTGCAGAGGGAATAGTGAATGAGATGGATGACAAGTCCATGGAGAGTCTGAGACCCATAACATTGTCAGGATCAGCTATACCATTAGACGCCATCTTCCCTCACCTTCTTGTGGCTCCTTCCTCCTCCCCAGCCACCAGTGGTTTGTTCCTGGCAGCTGCCTCTTTACAAAAATCTGTACTGAAATTAAACCCATCAAACTGTCAGCTGCAGTGTCGGCCTGCTCTCATGTCAGCTCATGTCCTGACAACAGATGATAGAAATGCTGCTAGTCAGGCTTCATGACAGCATCTGTTTCCTTTTATAAATCACTTTTTAAAAAAGAAGGCCAAATAAAGATGCCTGCTGGGCAGCTGAAGTATGTACATTGTCATTTTTTCCAATGCTGCTCCTGGGGCTTGAACTAAAGGCCTAGCCACTGTACCTGAGCTTTTTTCTGCTCAAGGCTAGCACTCTACCACTTCCAGGGTTTGGGTGGTTAATTGGAGATAAGAGTCTCACAGGTTTTGCTGCCTGGACTTGCTTTGAACTGCAATCCTCAGATCTCAGCCTCCTGACTAAGATTACAAGCATGAGCTACCAACAGGCACCCAGTCTAGATCAACACTACTGCTCAGTAGTGCTGGATGATACCTCCTCTAGATTTTGTAGGACCAGAAGCACCAGGAACCCAGCAGAGGAACTGGAAGAGAGTCACAAAAAGAAAGAGTATGGTGGGGAAAGAGAAAGAAGAACAAAGAGATCAGCAAGCAGAAGGGTAAAGATCAACAAGCGTGAACCTCTTCTTGGGGTTCTCACACAGCACCCAGTCTAGTCCCGAGTTAAAAGTCAGAGTAACTTTCTCAGGAGAGTAGAAGAGATCAACCAGAGGGTCTCTGTACCACAGCAGCTCCAATGTTTCTAAAATATTAGAGACTCTCTCCTATAAGCCCTTCCAAGTCTGTTGGTGTTTGCAGCCTGAAAAGAGTGGGCAGATTGGAAGCTGATGGTTTCCTACCCCAAACACAAACAGCCTCCTCTTCAACATGCAGGTGATTCAAGATTGCTCAGCCACACAAAACCTGTGAGAAAAAAAAACAGCACTATCGGCATTACTGCTTGCTTCTCCATCCCCGGCTACCGTAGCCTGTGCATAGGAGAATAAATAACCTGAGACTCCTTGAGCATCTGAACACAGGGGTGAAAGGAATCTCTCCCTTTCCCTTCCCCTCACAGATGAGGAAACCAAAGCCCAGGGAAGCCTAGTAACTTCTCCCAAACTGCACAGCTTGATAGTAACAAAGGAAGAAGACTCCTCACCTCTTTACTCCTGCCTTTGTGGGGGGGGGAGGGGGGGCTGGATTTTACTAACAAGAAAAAAATGACTAATTGGGAATTTTTTCTCTGGAGAGACACAGAGGTTGGAGCATTGTAGAGAACCACCTCAGAGGCAATGATTTATGTGAACTTATTATAGAAAAGAGAGACGATCCGAGAGTGCTCACTGTAAAACTCCCCGAAAGAATTTATACAGGGCACTTTTTCTTACTGCAAACAAGATTAGAGGGAATGGTGGAGGGAACTTTGTACAACAGGTAACGTCAAGTAGAGATAAGACATCAGTTTTCAATGATGCAGAAGGCTGCAGAATTTCCTAGGCAGCTTGCTAATGTGGGGGAGGGGAGCAGTCTTCCTTTCTCAGGAGAAGACTGCCTTGGCCAGTCAAGGGTTTGTCAACAGCAAGAGACTCTATCAGCTCCAGGATCCTCTGCAGATATAAGACTGAGGAACAGAAACACCCTGTGAATAATGAAGTCAATAACAGTAGCTTTCACTAACTGAGCTAACTACCATGTTCCAAGAGCTTTATGTGGTTGATGTATTTAACCCTCACAGAAACACTAAACTTCGCTGGGCGTTGGTGGCTCATGCCTGTAATCCTAGCTACTCAGGAGGCTGAGATCTGAGGATCGCGGTTCAAAGCCAGCCCGGGCAGGAGAGACCATAAGACTCCTATCTCCAATAAACCACCAGAAAACCGGAAGTGGCTCTGTAGCTCAAGTGGTAGAGCACTAGCCTTGAGCTGAAGAGCTGAGGGACAGCGCCCAGGCCCAGAGTTCAAGCCCCACGACTGACAAAAAAAAGAAACACTAAACTTCCTAGTCACAGATAACAGCCTGAGGCACTAAGAGGTGTGTGTGTGTGTGTGTGTGTGTGTGTGTTTGTGTGTGTGTGTATGCACACACGCACACACATTGCTACTAGGGCTTGAACTCAGCGCTCCCTTTGCTTTTTCTCTCAAGGTTGGCACTCTACCTCTTAAGCTATACCTCAACTTCTGACTTTTTGGCGATTAACTGGAGATAAGAATCTCACTGGGTTTTTTTTTTTTTTTACCTGAGCTGGCCTCAAGCTGTGATTCTCAGAACTCAGCCTCCTGAGTAGTTAGGATCACAGGCATGAGCCACTGGTGCCTGGTGAGACCATCTAACCATTTAAAGTCATGCAGCCACTTAGGATTTGAATTCAGGAGTGTAAATCATGCTAGTGACAACATACCTAATATAAACAACTCAGGAAGGGAGGATTCATTTTGGCTCATGGTTTCAGAGATATCAGACATTCGTGGAGGGAGAACAAACAGTGGAGCAGCTCATATCATGGTAGCCAGGAAGTAGAGAAAGGGAGACAGGACCTATTTCCTCCACCATGCCTACCTCCTAAAGTTTTCAGAACCTTCCTGTTAAAGCTTCCCTCTTAGGCCTTAACACAGGGGAAATAGAAGGGACATTTTGTACTCAAAACGGTAACAGTGGTCTTCACCCAGCCATGAGTGATAGAACCTGGACAGCTTCTAGGTCCCTGCAGAGAAAGCCATGTTCTAAAGACGGCATAACCCAGAGTAGGAAGGAGTGTGGCTTTCTGGAAATTCACCTACCAGCTCAGAACAGTCTCCTCCCCATTCCTTCTCCGTGGTAAACAAATGATATCCATCTTGTTTAAGGCACTATTACTTCGGATTTTCTGACCCATATAGTTGATCCTTTCTGAATCAACACAGACTGCATCTCCCACCTAATGAGAGATGTAGCAGGGCTCCCAGTCAGAGCCCATCTCTTGCGTGTATAAGAAGGCAATGATGATTCATTTAAAAGCACTCTGTGCAGAATACTATCTTCTCCCATTTCCTACAAATCAAATTAGTAAGAGAACAATTGGATTTTTCAGGTCCCTCAAAATGTTCTTTTTAAATGTTCTTGGTATTAAATAGTAACAGAATTTAAATGGCATCAACGAAACATATAGACATGCTGTGGTGACAAGTGGCATGCATCCATGAAGGAGCAAACCTCACAGGAGCACAATGGCTGGGGCAGAGGTGGAAAAAGAGCATAAAACTTAGTTGGATGGACTCACTTCTGGTTGGAACTACTGTCTCCCAAGCAACCACAGAGAGACAAAAAATTCAAACTGGTGGTGGCGTTAAACTGAGGTGGGGTACTACCTCAAGATTCTCATCTCCCCTGGACTCCTCACAGACCTGGAGCCCCTTGAATTCAGAAGTGGAAGCCATGTCTCATTCTTGGCTTCTCTCCTGGGACTGAGGACAGTACCCACACAGCACAGAAGGCTCCATATCAAGAGGCTACTGACCAAGAGATGACACCCAGCCCTATCATTGCCTTGTTTTTATTAACCACTTTTGAGCCATTAATATATATCAGGCATTGGGCCACATACTACTGCCTTTGCAACAGCTCTATGAAGTATTATGATTACTGTCCTCCTTTTACAAATGCAGTTAATATTCCCTAAAGAAGTTAAATCTCTTGCCCTGAGTCCCTCAGCTACAAGGATTTGAACTTAGCACTTCAAACTCTAGATTCCATGTACTTAGTGCTAATACAAGACCACTTGGAAGGTACTTTTTGAATGGTATCATATTACACTATTGTTGTTTTGTTACTAACTTGAAAGGACAGAGGCTGAAGCCTACCTCAGGACTATACCTAATATTATATACTTACTCCTAATCATGTGAAGGCTCTAGATATGGTGTCTGGATTTCATCCTAGGTTTTGCTGACTTCAAATCTTTTTTTTCTTTTTTTTTGTGAGGTGGTAAAGGAAAGGCTTAAACTCTAGGCCTGGGCACTGTCCCTCAGCTCTTCAGCTCAAGGCTAGTGCTCTACCACTTGAGCCACAGCACCACTTCCAGTTTTCTGGTGGTTTTTAGGAGATAAGAGTCTCATAGACTTTCCTGCCCCCAGCTCACTTGAACTGCAATCCTCAGATCTCAGCCTCCTAAGTAGCTAGAATTACAGGCATGAGCCACTGGCACCCATCTCTTTATGACATTCTTGACAGTTCTTTATATCTAAAGGTATGTTATTTTCTGCAAATGTCTGGATCTGAATTCTTTTATCTAAGTATCTAAGATCAGAGATTAATATCTTTTATTTATCAATAAATGTGACATATAGGTAATATATTTTAAAAATATATATCATAATTAGTGAAAGCGTTAATCAATTCAAAAATATCCCAAAACAGAAACAATGGATGGATCTTAGTTTTGATCCAGTCTGCTATTCTTCTTCTTTTGATTGGAGAATTGAGTCCATTAATACTTAGGATTATTACTGCCATTTTCTTGATTTCCTGATTTTTTTCCTCTTCCTAAATTGATCTTCTAGTGATTTTTGACTGGTGTGTTTCTTTGATTTTGTTTGCTTTTTCCAGATTGTATTTCTCCATTAGAATTCTTTGTAATGCTGGTTTATGATCATGAATTCCTTTAATGTTTGTTTGTCATGGAAGGTTTCGGTTTCAGTATCTAAAGTAAACAATAGTTTCCCTGGGTAGATCAGTTTGGGTTGGCAGTTGTTCTTCAGTGCTTCAATTATACTATTCCAGGCTCTCCTTGCATTGAGGGCTTATGTGGAGGGGTCTGCAGTGATTCTGATTTTCCTTCCATTGTAATATAGCTCCTTCTTTAATTTTGTAGTATTTAAAATCAGTATCTGACTTCAAGTCTTATGCTCTTTTTATTTCTTAGGGCTCCCCACCTGCCAACCATGATAGAATGGCTCCTCACCACAACAGCTTACATCAATCCTTTCTGGAGATTCCATACTAGAATCCTACAAAAGGCAAATTCTGTTCCTGAGGAAAACTTTTTAGACAGACTTATTGGCATTCAAACCCACAAAATATGTTCATATTAGTTAGATAGATAGATAGATAGAGATAGTTCATAGAGATGGGTTGTTAGATAATAGATAAAAGACAGATGATAGATAATATAATTAATAGAAATTGGTTGATAAATAATAGCTAACAGAGAGATAATACAGAAAGAGGGAGAGAGAGAGAAAGAGAGAGACAGACAGACAGACAGACAGACAGACAGACAGACAGACAGACAGACAGACAGACAGACAGACAGATAGATAGATAGATAGATAGATAGATAGATAGATAGATAGATAGATAGATAGATTTGAGGCAACAAAAGGAGGGGAGCAATATGCTGCAAAATAATAAGACATTAATAACATTTCTTTAGTGTTGATCTGGCACTATAGTTGTCATAAATCTAAGAAGTGATGAGAGATCCACAAGACACAAATAAGCTTTACCCTAGCACTGCATTGTTTTCATCTTTCCACTGGAGATGCCACAGGTACACACAGCAGGACTTTTTGGTTCAGCAGGAAACTAGTAAGTAGCACAGCTTTCCTCATCTTCCCACCCACAGAGGGCAGACCCAACTGCCATCATAGTAATCCAAAGTGTGAGGGGACCACCTGAACACACTGCAGCTCAGAGTTCCCTGTTTCCACTAACCTGTCTTAGCCACTCTCCCTGCAGGCCCAGGGTCTGCATGCCCAGGGTCTGCATGCCAACATGCGGCTCCCCAGCTCAGCAGAGTCTCCAAAGTTATGGACTTCACAAACACAGCATCCCTTGTTTGTCTGAACTCTGCAGTCTCTGCAGAACAGTAATGTGAGAAGACTGCTCTGAGGTCACCCAGGCACCATGTTAACCCTTTGGCTCTTGGGAACAGCTCTAAGAAACAAAAGCATTCATGAAGTTATGTTGGATAGTGTATGTTCTACATTCATAAAAACTCTATAGCAATATATATATGCATATATATATATACTTGTTTAAACACACAGCCAACAACTTGCTTACACAATACTTAAACAACAATCAACACTCATTTAAACACACAAGGACTTGTTTTACAAATAGAAGAAGAACAGGCATACAGTCTGGGGAAATATCAGCTTCTAAATCCAAAATGGTTAATGATCATTGGATGGGCTTTTAAATATAGACATAGTTCCAGTGGTAAAAACAACTTGAAAGCACCAAAATCTTGTTGGTATGCTGTTTTTATAAGAAGAGTTCCATACTGAGCCGGTGCAGCCACCTAAGGGTGAATTCTAAGGCTTTAGACTTCCACCCATGCTTGTTGCCTGAGGTTGCCACAGAGATGCAACCTCACGGCCCTATAACCACCTGACAGACCGGAGGGGGTGAGGAGAAAGAATAGAAAAAGTACGCATTGGGTAGGGGGGAGGCAGAACCTGTCACAGAGATGCAAAAGCTTCCTCCAAAATTTCCATCAGTCTTGAGAGATCACATGTCATTCACCTTAGCTGCCTCACAGGGCCACCACTACCAAAATAAACGAAGTGAGTGTTCTTAGATAGGAGCAGAGTTGCCCCAAATAGAATGGAATTCTGTTTGTAAGGAAGAAGGGAAGATTAGATACAGGTCATTAGGTAGGTAATCTGTATCTTCCATCCTATCTAACAGTCTTGAGAATGGTTTCCCAAACCCACCAAGCCCCAGACTACTATAAGTAGCCTGCTTTGTGCTCACTGTTTTCTCCCAAAGAGAAGATCCCTGCCCCTGGCCTCTGCCCTCACAATGGAAGAGAAACAAACACAATTGTCTGTCCTCAATACCTACTCACTCCCTCCTCTGCTAGTTACCAGCCCTTTAGGAAACCATCAAAGCCTTTCTATTCCAATCCCATTTTTAGAACTTTGGTGGAGGCTTCATTTTTACAACTGGGATCTGGAAAGAATACTTCGGAGCACAGTTTTTCTCCAACAGAGTAGGAGCCACCATTCCCAAGGAGGCTTAATTTACAAACCAGTGGCTGGCCCCTGAATTGTGCTTTAAAACATAGTAACCACTATGACCTAGATATTTCTTCAAACAAGCTGAAGTTACTTTAAGAGACCTATGGAGATACTTCAATGCATTCTCTGTTAATCTAGTATGCTTAAAATCCCTTAGTGGGAAGTGAGCTACCTAATATGGAAAACAGCCAAGTAGTAGGGAGAGGGGAGAGCTGTCATCTCTAAAGGACAACAGTTCAGTTATTCAGAGAAAGGTTGAACTGTTCTTCTGACTCCAAGAATTAGTAATTTGGGTCTTTGTGGTCTGCTTTGGTTTCCCAAAACAACATCAAAGTTCTTTGTGGGGCTCCCAACAGAGGAAATATGAGTCATGGAGTCTGAAGCTTGTATTTAGGGAAGATTGATGGTAAACTCATTTTGGAATCAGCTGGGATGAAATTCTAGATGGTTCTTTTGCACACTGATTTGGAAGTTTGAAAATTCAGTCTCCTAAAAGGTGTTTCAGAGCAATCTCATGGGGATGATAGGTGGTATCTAGGGGCTGCCAGCTCAGATTTCAGAAGTTATGGGTTGGTCGGGAAAATACAGTACCAATTGTTAATTCTAAAACTGACAAAAATCAAACTAAGGTCCTCTCTTTCTGGTATATGGGGATCTGGGAGTAGGAAAAGGAAATATTGTTGAGGATAACTCTAATGAAAAAAATTTTTTAATTAACCCAACAGTTTTAGTATGTAAAAGTTTAACTTAAAAAATGAACACAAAAGTTCCTAATGTGCTTGCTATACATCAAATTAAAATTCTACACTGGTGGGGTCTTAAAATCAAAATGACTATTTGGGAAAATATTAATAAGCAAAGCTCTCTTATTTAGCTACCAGGGTAACATTTTTTTAAATAACAACCTATACACAGTAGCTTGATTATAAAAATGGTCTAGTTTACCTTACCCTGTATTCACATCCTATCTAGTATTTTTCTTTTGCAACATCTAGCAAGAGATGGGATCTATTTCCATATCCTTGAATCTGGGCTGAGTGTCTAGCCAAGAGAATGTGGCAGAAATGAAGGGTGTCAAATCCAACACCTTAAGAGACCTTGCTGATTTCTACTCTCAGGAAAGCCACCCCTGTCATGAGCAAGGCTGTGCAAGCCTACACTAGGATGAGCAAGCCAATGGGCAAATATGTGTTTGCCTCAGCCAAGACCATTCAACATTCAGTTAGCCAACTTCTGCAGAACCAAGATCTGCAGAGCTGCCCCCTTGCCACACAGCGTGAATCAAGGAGTTCAGAAGTGAAGGAAAGAGGCATTGCCTATTGTTGTAAGCAAACTCTTTCCATCAAGGGCCAGAGAATAAGTATTGTAGGTTTCACAGCCACATAGGATCTTCGTTGCATATTCCTTTGTTTTCAAAACATTGTAAAGATATAAAACTATTCTTATACATCCTACAAAAACCTGCTGTGGACCATAGTTTTCCAACCTCTGTTTTCACCAACTGAGCTTTGGAATGGCCTGTTACACAGCAAAAATGGATATAGCACATGGTATTTGCTTATTCTTAAGTGTGTGTGTGTTCACGCATGCATGCATGTGTGTGTGTGTGTGTGAGAGAGAGAGAGAGAGAGAGAGATGGTACTGGAGCTTGAACTCAGGGTCTGGGCACTGTCCTTTAGCAGCTTTTTTCCTCTCTCTCTCCCTCTCTCTCTCTCTCTCTCTCTCTCTCTCTCTCTCTCTCTCTCTCGCTCTCGCTCTAAATGCTAGTTCTCTCACACTTGAGCCACAGCTACACTTAGAGATTTTTAGTGGTTAATTGGAGATAGGAGTCTCACAAACTTTCCTGAATGGGCTGGTTCAAAGCACAATCCTCAGATCCCAGCTCCTGAGTAGCTAGGATCTCAGACATGAGCCACCAGCACCCAGCTTGCTTATTCTACATTTTTGTTACTTTGAAGATTAAGATTAAAGCAGGAAACTAAACTCCACCAAGCACAGGAAGTTGACTCCTATCAGAAACATAAAGACTACAGATCATTTCGAACTTATTTTCTTGTGTATGTTGCTGTTGCATTGGTTCTGCCCTTTCCCTTTGTATCAGCATTCTGTTGTTCCCCTTCAAGGGGGAAAACCAATGCAAAATGGTATACATAAGATAATATGTTGGAAATGATCTGTACAACTTCAGAGGGGGTTGGGGGATGGAAAGTAGGAGAAAAATGAGGGAAGGGGAAACAAGTTTGACAAGAAATGTACTTATTACCTTACTTATGCAACTGTAAACCCCTCTGTACATCACCTTGACATTAAAATAAAAGTTTAAAAAGGAAAATATAAGGACTATTGATCAACTTGGTATCTCCAAGTTGATGTTCTCTGTTTCTTTAATAAAATTAAACCCTGAAAGTATTTGAAATGAAGAAAAAATTCCTAAACTTTGATTCATGGTCAAGATTATGAGATTCCAAAGAAGGATGCTGGTGTATAATTCACCTCTAAAAAGGAAAAGTCCAATGGGATCAGCCTTTCTTCTGTGAAAAATTCAGAGGCAAACTGGAGCTATCAAAAAGACCAGCAGGGATGTCAAAACTGTGAGTCAGCTCCTTCCTCTGTGACCATGAATTCATCACCCCACCCCACCCCCTACACCTCTAGCCATCATTTTCTAGTGATAGAAAGAAGGAGGAAATAAAAGAGCATGAGCAGTGATCTGAGTCATTCATACCAAGAATGAATAGACCATTTAAATTATTAGATTGGACTAAGTTTCTCCACTGGACTAAATTTGGTTTCCCTTGCTATTCGGTGGCTGGAAACTTAAAAAGAAAGATAGACAGGATATCAGAAATGGTATTTGTTGGGAGTTGAAAGGTGATCCTGCCAGAGATATGAGAAATCATTTGCAAATAAGAACTGTACCAATGTAACTGAATGAAGATGAGCTTGTTGTGGGTCCTCATCAATATGATCACAAGGTGCCAATGGCTCATGCCTGTACTCCTTGCCTCTCAAAAGCCTGAGATCTGAGGACTGTAGTTTGAAGTCAACCCAGGCAGGAGCACTAGCCTTGAACAAAAGTAGCTCTGGAACAGTGCCCAGGCCCTAAATTCAATCCCCAAGCCCCAAGATTGGTACCAAAGAAGGTAGGTATTGGCAGGGGTGGGGGGGAGACTGATACACAGAGAAGAAACCACATGTAAGTGTAGGAGATGAGAGTTGATGCTGCTGTAACTGAAGAAATGACAGGACACACACATACACACACACACACACACACACACACACACACAAACATGAAAGAGAGTCTCTCCTAGAGCCTCCAGAGAACATAGTCTTGCAAATACCCTGACTTCTGATTTTTGGCCACCATAACTGCACAACAATTAGTTTCTATTATTTCATTACACCAAACATTGTTCTTGGTTACTTCAACAGCAGGTCCATTGCATAAGAAGTAAACACTAAACTAATTATATCTCCTAATTTTTATCAATGATCAGTTCAGCACTGATTCTCGTAAGTCTCCCTTTGGAAATTCAAAGTCTTCAAGAGTTTCTTGAATACTTGTAAAGAGAGGAAATTTATCCAAGAAATTGGTAAAAGACTTCAGAGACAGTGTTCAGGTTATTCTGAAGACTTCTGGCTTGGTTTTTGGATTGGTCTCTGAGGAGAAAGGCTGATCAACAGTGTTTCACAAGAACAGTCTTATATGTTCAGGGCTTTAATTTTGGGGGAGTGGGTTGCATTGACATCACCTGGAGAATGGGCCTATACACTTTCTGAACCCCAATTGTTAGAGATTCTTATTCAAAATTCAAAAGCCTCTACGTGATAATAGTGTAGCTTAGTGGTGCACTGCTTGCCCAAGCCCTGGATCCCATCTGCAGTAAGTAGAAGAGTAGGGAAACCTGTATCTTAGCCAGCATCCTTTAGTGCTTCCAACAAAGAAGTTTTTTTTTTTTTAATAAAAGCAAAGTCCTGTCCTCCTAGAAGAAGCAATGGAGAGATCCCAGATTCAAAATGGGAGAGCTCCATACCTATGAGGCCTCACTTGGGGAAGGGGAGCAGAAGGAGGAAGAGAAGAGGAAGAGGAGGATTGAAGTAACCCTTCGTGGGCTTCCTCTGTCCCCAAATAAAAGACCCTAAGACAAGACGTTGTGTGAATGGTGCCCCCTGGTGGCTATTTAGTTTTCCAGGTACCTAGCAAGGGGCTCAGAGCCAATAGCTCAACACTCCTCACAAAAACAAAGTACTAAGCCAGTAAGGAGGGGCAAATAAAGCAACTTACTGTGATTCTGATGCACTTGGCAGTAACTGTGAAATCAGAACACAGAGGCGAAACATCCACAGGAAATGGCAACTGTGTTTTATGGGACTTACATTTCAAACCAAAGAAGTGAAAGGCCCGGTCCTGGATGGCAAACAGACACCACCCTTCTCCAAGCAAAGTCTCCGCCCAGTACCTGCGTTCCCTAGGCAACTGGCACACCTGGAAGAGGTCACATCTGCATCTGCTGAGGTCACATTTTGATCTGATGTGGCCACCTTTCTCCCACCTAGTCCCACCTCCCTTTACCTGGCCACACCTTTCCCTGCCCCTACCCTAGATAAGGCCTAGTCCAGGGCCAGACGCTCTCTTTCCCAGCGAGGAGTGCCAACATGGCCTGGTGCCAGCCAGAAGATGACCAAACCTACCCCTTAACTGAATACTACATGCGTGGTGCTGTTCTTACTCGGCCTCCTCTTTAAAAACCTAAAGAAGAAAATCACTACAGGGCTCTGAAAAGCTGATGCCAGGGTCTTTTTCCCCCTGCAAATCCATTTCAGGACACAGGAAGACGGAAGGGTAGTCACAGGGCTGCGTGAAGAAGTCAGGAAAATTCAAGCCATTTTAAAAAGCTTTTTGGAAAGGGCTGGGAAGGTGGCTCAGTGGTAGAGTGCTTGCCTTGCATGCCTGAGGCCCTGGGTTCGATTCCTCAGCACCACATAAAGCAAAAAGAAAAAAACCGGAGTGGCACTGTAGCTCAAATGGTAGAGCGCTTGCCTTGAGCTGAAGAGCTGAGGGACAGCGTTCAGGACCCAAAAAAAAAAAAAAAAAAAAGCTTTTTGGAAAGAAAAATCCCTCAGCAGTTTTAAGTAGGAAAAAAAAGAGAGCAACGTAAATTTTTATTTTAAAACGCATTTTAATTTTTTTTTAAAGCAGCCAGTATCTATTACAAACAAATTGTTTTCTCCTTCCTTCCCCATTCCACCAATTAAATTACAAAATGGAAAATAATAAACCTCTGAATTCAGTTTATACAATCAATTCCTATTGTTTATAAATGTCTGTGTATTTGTGATTAAAAAAATTTAATGATTGTGGCAGCCCCTTCACCTATATTATCATAAATTATGTGAACATCCTGCATGGTAGACTATTACTATTATCAGTCACATTTCAGAGGAAAAACTAATTTCAGTCATCTGGGAATAAAGCTCACACTTCTCAAAGTCAGACTCAAGAATAAACTTCTCTGACACGCAGTTCTCTGAAGAATTTGGAACATATTTTAAACTTTTATTTTCCACAATAAAGATAGTGCTGGAATTTAGACTTATCATTATATGGGAGTGAATTATCTCATTGGGTTAATGGAAATAGTCTACTGGATGAGGTGATGTTTGTAGAATTCAGTAAAGTTACTAAAGATTACCCAATTGCACACTTAAAATGGGTAATATTTGTGACATACATATCATACCACAATATAGCAAATAAAACTACAATGTGATAAAAAAAAGGAATCCTGTGTGTGTGTGTGTGTGTGTGTGTGTGTGTGCACGCGCGCGCGTGCGCATGCATGCTGACACACTCTTGCTTAGCTTTTTTTCCACTTCTGTCATTTGGATGGTTAATTGGAGATAAACATTTCTTGGATTTGTATGTCGAGAGTGGCTCTGAACAAGAACACTCTGGTCTCAACCTCCTGAATAGCTAGGATGGCAGGAGCAAGCAAAAAACAAATGAATAATCTATAATCTATTGACGCAAAAAGGAATAATGTGATTTATAATGATAAGTAACAGTCTAAAGTTGGCTTTGATATAGAAGTAAATAACAGAGCAGGACCAGGATTTTATCACAAAGATGAAGTTGGAGCTCCTTCTGTGTCTGAATCTCTCCCCAACAAGAGTTACTTTTCCGTCAGTATTTATAAAAGCTCTATATTTTTCACTTCCAGCAAAGAACTATTTGAAGACCTTTTATCTATGTGTAAATGGTTCATAATTAAACAGTATTTAAATGAATTATATAATTTTGAAACTAAAATTCTGTCCTTTCAAAACCCAAATTAAACACCTGAATGATCAAGTCACTTCAAAATCAGCAAACAAAACCCATGCCAGGCGTTAGTGATGCACACCTGTAATCCTAGCTAATCAGAAGGCTGAAATCTGAGGATTGCAGCTTGAAGCCAGCCTGAATAGGAAAGTCTATGAGACTCTTATCTCCAATTAATCACTAAAAAGCTGAAGTGGACCAGTGGCTCAAGCACTAAATTGCTAGCCTTGAGTAAAAAAGTTAACTGACAGAGCCTTGGCCCTGAGTTTAAGACTCAGTATGGACATGCACACACACACACACACACACACACACACACACACACACTCATTGAAGTACATTATCACTATAACCCCTATTGCTATTGTCTGCCATTTTCACATCCCTACCTCTGCTTGCCACTCATCTGCTTCTGCCCTATCTGCTATTGGGGTGCTATGGTAAAGGGGGCAAATGTACTACACCAATAAGAAGATTCCAACATCACTCCCTTCCAAGCCTCATGCCAAGGAAGGAAATTCAGAATGGAATCCAGTAAGTTATCAGAGCAAGAGCTGGTCCCCGGAAGTACATAACAAATTGCTTTCCTGTAATAAATGAAAATAGAGCCGAGGGATCATTTTTAATCTTGATGGACTACCATGTAAGCACTTTGCTATATGTTACCCCGAGCAAATTACACTGGAGTCAGCTTACAGCTCGACCTGCAGCGACCTGTCCCACTCCAGTGAAGCCTTAAATTACTCTGGCTGCCAGAGGCCAGAAAATCAGCCCAACTGTGCTCTAGCTATCCTGAGCACAGAGTAGGTGCCAGAACAGACAGGATTTGCAGAATATGACAAAGCTCCTTGTTAGTCAGATGTTGTTTAAGAAACCCCATAAGCCAGCTTCAAAGGTGCAATCAACAGACAAGTGTGTCAATTTTTCAAAAAATCAGTGGATGAGCATCTGGAAGCCATATTCCTTGATGATCTGGTTGAATTTCTGTGTTTTTCTTTTTTCTTTTTTTTTTTCCTCCTCTGATTTCAATCTCCTGGGCAACCTTCATACAGCGCTGTTGCTCTGCAATAGATTATTCTCCAGCAGCACTTTAAAAATCATTTTTTCTCCCTCAGTCAAAAGAAGCAACAAAATCTGTTAGTTTCATTTTTATTTCCCAGGATTCTAAAGAGTTTAAAAATACAGGATGAGAGCCCTACCTCCCGGCCCACTGCCAGTTTTAGGATTTCTTGGAAGCATTGACTTTCCCCTTGCAAGCGCTAGCCAGATCCTATGCAAATTGGCATTCCAGGGTAGCCAGGTCTCATTCTATCCAATTGTTCCTCCTGTTTTGTTAGGGTTTGCAATGTGTTTTCATAAACATCTTGCATGCTGTTGTTTTGTTTTGTGTCATTCCGGGCCTTGAACTCAGAGCCTAGGTTCTGTTCCTTAGATTTTCCTGCACAAAGCTGGCATTCTACCACTTGAGTCATTGCTCCAGTTCTGGTTGCTGGTTAATTGGAGATAAGAGGCTGACTTCAAACTGTGATCCTCAGATCTCAGCCTTCTGAGTAACTAGAATTACAGGTGTGAGCCACCTGCACCTCAGCTTGCTTTCATTATGATTACTCTTTTAAGAAGAAAAGTACATGAGATATTTGGAATCACCTACCATATCTTAAGACAAAATAAGTAATTTCATACACACACACACACACACACACACATTCTTTCCTTTTCTGAGGTTACAGTACCTGTGGTCAACCATGTGGCAAGGTATTAACCTCTGTCTTGACTGTGGATAGAGAAAGCATACCATACTCACATAACTTTTGTTGCAGTATGTTGTTGCAATTGTACTATTTTATTATCAGTTGCTGCTGTTAATCTCTTATTGTGTCAGATTGATACATTAGACATGATTTATAGGAAAAAGAAGTGTGTGTGTGTGTGTGTGTGTGTGTGTGTGTGTGTGTGTTAGGACTGTTTCTGGTTCAAATTCTCAAAGGGGCTCTTAGAATGAATGTATCCCCCATAGGTAAGGAAAGATTGCTGTAAGGTATTCATATATTATGTTTCACCAAAACCCCACCCATCAGGATAAGACACATAAATACATGCTCCTATGTCCCTACCCTAAGCAATCCATGTGAGCTGAGGCCTAGCAATCATGCTGCTAAGTAGAGAGTCTCTGAAGCAGCAGGTACAATGATCCCAGCACTACATGAGTCACCCACAGAAGAACACCTTGACACAGTCGCTGTCCTTGCAGAAGATTAGGGTATAGGTAAGGAAATGAAAGCAATAGATGGGAAACTATTCAAGACAAAACTAACTATGGTCAGGGGTAGAGGGTTGAATCCTAGAAAAATCAGAGTCTAGAAAAAAGAAAGTGGGTCAGAGGAAGTAAGATTTAAGCTAGGCCTTATATCTGTAGGATCAAAAGAGTTGAAGGAAGGTTAAAGCAGTTAGTGGTAAACTAAAAGAGAGAGAGAGAGAGAGAGAGAAAGAGCGGGAGGGAGGAAGGGAGGGAGGGAGAGGGAAGGAGGGAGAGGGAGAGGGGGAGGGAGAGAAAGAGAGAGCACACCAGGGTCTGGGAGAAAGAAAACAAGTTTGCTTCAACCATGAAAACAGGACTTGAGGAGGGCACCACTGCAGAGTGTCGGTGACTCACACCTGTAATCCTAGCTGCACAGGAGACTGAGATCTGAAATTCATGGTTCAAAACCAACCCAGACAGGAAAGATCATGAGATCTTTACATCCAACTAACCAGAAAAAAGCTAGAAGTGGCACTGTGGCTCAGGTGATAGAGTGCTAGCCTTGAGTAAAAAGCTAAGAGACCGTACCAGGCCTTGAGATCAAGCCAGTACAGAAAGAAGAGAAAGAGAGAAAAGAAAGGAAGGATGGGAGGAAGGAAGGAAGGAAGGAAGGAGGAAAGAAGGAGAAAAAGGAAGAAAGAATGAAAGAGAAAGAAGAGAGAAAGAGAAAGAAAGAAAGAAGGAAGGAAAGGAGAAAAAGGAAGAAAGAATGAAAGAGAAAGAAGAGAGAAAGAGAAAGAAGGAAGGAAGGAAAGAAGGAGAAAAAGGAAGAAAGAATGAAAGAAGAGAGAAAGAAAGAAACAAGGGAGAGTAGGAGGGAGACAGAGAAGAACGGAAAGAAAGAGAGAGGGAAGAAGGGAAGAAGGAGAAAGAAAAGGGGGACACCATCTGCAAAAATGATGGCAGACACAATGCTTCCAGTGGGTGGTGAGCATCCTTGGACTAGCAACAGTGGAGAGCTTGCCATGAGCCTAAACTCAGAGGACCAATGGGAGAGAGATTGAGTACCAGAACTCAGAGAGAACAACCCTCCACAGAGGGTCATGGGTGAGCCGGTACATGGGAGCCCCAGGAGATGACATGTGTCCCCCCCCATCACCAAATTCTGTGAGTATCTGGGTCCCACTGAGATCAAAAAGACCCCAGGAAACCTGGTGCCTCTCTGAAGACTGGAGGCAGAATCCTAGAAGAGAAGGGTGGAAGAGTGGATCTGGAGTCTCATTAACTAGACCCAGGGGCACATTCCAAATCCCACACCAAACCTGGCGGCCTATGACAGACATTGCTGTACAGACCCATTATAAACAGACTCTACCACAGACATCAGCAGGAACTTCCAACCTCCCAAACACAGGGTAACTCATCGAGCCTGCTTTCCTCTGGACTCTCCTGCAGAAGGTTTCCTGTCCTCTCTATTTGTGCCACAAAGGCAAAATTTCTGAAGCATTTCTGTCTTGGGTCCTCCTGAAATTCTAGATGATTCTGTCAGGGAAGAGAACAACACACACACAGGCCCAAGTCATCAAGTGCATTCCATCCACCTTCAGTCAAGTGAAGGACAAGAGAGTCACAGGCTCTGACCCCCCAAAACCTCAGCTAGAGAAAGTGACCCTAAAGTGACTCCATGACCCCATCCAAAGAGATTTCTCTGACCCTTAGAAAGCAGGAAAAAGCCACAGATCTGATGACCACGTTGCTACTGATGACCATGCTGCTATCCAAATCCCTTCCCATCCCAACCCCACCCCACCCCAAACACACACACACACACACACACACACACACACACACACACACACACACACCGATGCCCAAGCCCAGGCAGCCTTTCTGGCTGGAGGGTCTCCAACACCCCCACTTCCTGGTGGGGGTGGAGGAAGATCTATTCTGACATCAAACAGTCCGTCAGCAATCGCTGTTCCAGAAAAGTGCCAGAGTGGTGATGTGTGCCCGCACAAAGGTAGCGGGGTTCCGATTAGCTCATCTCTAATTATATGGGATTTACGATTAGGCAGCAAGTTTATTTTGGAACGCTGCAATAACAAGACGCCAGCAGTGGGGAGGACGAGGGGGCGGAGTTCTAGCTTGGCCTTTAGAATATAATAGCTTGTCGTCGCCATGGAAACCAGCTCCCTGGGAGTTCGCAGGCACCTTATTCTATAATTATGAGATCTGATAAGGGGGAGAGGGGGAAGGGGATGGTGGTATATTTTTTCCCCTCTTTTATAAATTGTATTCCGTGGTTGAAAATAGAAGAACCTGGAGAACAAAGCCTATTATTAACCTCCATCTGCTTTTCAGTGCCTGAAGGGCCTGTTCCAGAAAGTTCCTACAAATGTGCTCAGAATGCCAAGGGTCACACAGAATGGCAAGCCAGAGAGTAGGCTCACGGTGACTGTGGCTTCGGCCTAAACTGGAGCCTGGATGGCCAACATGGACCCTTGTCCCAGGCAGCATGTTATGGCCTCTCTCCAGGGAAATCCAGTTTACTTTCTTCCTTTCCTCCCCTCATTTCTAGATTCAAGATTCAGGTAGAATCCCAGCCACAGGACTTGAGACAAATATGAGGACAAAATAAAATAAGATGAAGGAAATGTGTTTGGCACACTGCAGCATTTGTCACACAGCTGGACTGTTTCTGAAATGGAGCCAAACTTGCTGTAAGAGAAAAACCACACTTCATTTAACAATCAATCCACTCATCTTCAGCCTGAATTGTTTTATCAGTAATCCCACAGTAGACAATAAAGAAAGAGAAAAATGCCCTGTTGCTAGTAATGATATTAATAATATCTTCCACTGGTGAACTTTTATAGCTGAAAAGGTTTTGATCACATTTCATTTGAGGTTGAATGCTGTGTTAATGGAGGCAACTCTTTTCTGGGTGGCTTCATTTATAATAAGGAATGTCCTGACAGTTTGGAAAGCTTTTTATTTCTAAACAGCCTTCCCTTCTCAAAATGGGTCATGATCATTAAAAACTAAAGCAAGCAGTATCTAGTACGGCATCAATAAAACTACCAGAAACTGCTTTCTAAAGCTCCTTAAACACCGCATCTAAAGAGAATATCCAGGAGCAGGAAAAGATCAGAGAATTCTCAAGACCAGAGTTGCCTGGAGTTCATACTCTGTAAAAGCTAGAGACATACTGGGAGAAAAATAACACAGCTACATTGTTTCTTCTGCTCAATCCTGTGGATCACCCATCTCTTCCAGAAGCAGAAGGAAGCTGTTCACTGTCCTGTGTCAGCTCTCAGATTATTATAGAATTCCTCCCTTCCCACTCCCCACAAAACACACACACACACACACACACACACACACACACACACACACACACAGCAAATGCATCAAAATATATCTGGAAAGACAGCACAGGGCTGATATGAAGATACTACCCAATGAGTCCTCAAGGATCCAGTTCAACACTCTGCCTCTCCCCCCACACACATGCCCCACACTCATCCTCACAGCCCACCATGTCAGATGGAGTACTGGCCCTCACAACCACATTCCAGAGAGTAGCATGGGGGAGGGAACAAAGAACTGGGGGAGGGAAGAATTAGAAGACGTTCAAGATTGTTGCCCTCTGCGTGTGTGTGTGTGTGTGTGTTTGTGTGTGTGTGTGTGTGCGTGCGCTCATACATACACGCACACTAGTCCTAGGGCTTGAACTCAGAGCCTGGGTTGTCCTTGAACTTTCTGCTCAAGGCTAACACTCTACCACTTCAGCCATTTTTGGTAGTTAGTTGGGGGATAAGAGTCTCATGGATTTTGCTGCCTGGGCCGGCTCTGAACTGTGATTTTTAAATCTCAGCCTCCTCTAGCTGGGGGCTACAGGCACAAGCCAGCAGCACCCAGCAGCTTCTTGCCTTTTTAAAGAAGTTCCTGGGAGTTTTCATACAACAATTCCACTTACTCTCATGGGCCACAACCTAGCCAGTGGCCACTTTAGCAACCAGAGAGGTTAGCTAGAGAGAGGCTGAACAACTATGTTCCTCATTTAAAGTCAAGGGTGCTAGGTGAAAGTAAAGTATGTGTTAGGGAACATCCAGCAGTTTTCCACCTTGGTCTTTTTACAGTTTGTCTCTGTTTCCATATAACTTTATCCAAGTCACTCACGTGAGACCAACATCAAGTCCAGGAACCAGGACATCTCAATATGGCCCTGAGCTACCCAGAAACTCTTGTGCTATGGTGTTCAACAAATACCATCACCTTCCCCTGGAAGGCTCAGCCATGTTATAGGAATGGAAGGGTAATAAGCTCCCCACTCTCACCCCTGCCTGCAAGGAGCTTACTTCCTTCTGCAGGTCTCATTGTTTGTGTGCCAGTATCAGAGCCTGAACTCGGGGCCTGGATGGACATCCCTTAACTTTTCTGTCAAGGCTTTAGACTCTACTACTTCTAAGCCACAGCCCCACCTTCATATTTTTTGGTTAAGTGGAGATAAAAGTCTCAAGCTAGGTATCAATGGCTCGTGCCTGTAATTCTAACAACTCAGGAGACTGAGATCTGAGGATCATGATTTGTAGTCAGACTGGGCAGGAAAGTCCATGAGACTCTCATCTCCAATAAACTACCCAAAAGATAGAAGTGGAGCTTTGATCCAATTGATAGAGCACTATCCTTGAGCAAAAAAGTTCAGGAACAGCACTCAGGCCCTAAGTTCAAGATGTAGAACCAGTACCAAAAAAAGAAAGAAAAGCAAAAAGAAAGAAAAGTCATAGATTTTTCTGTCCAGGCTGAATTCAAATCATGAGCCTCAGATCTCAGCCTCCTGAATAATATTACAGACATGGGCTACTGGTATCCAATTACAGGTCTCCTCTTAACTTCTCAAGAGAAGACATCACCACCTCAAAGTGCAGGGATGACAACATCCAGAAACCCAATGCCAAACAAAACCTGGAGACTCATGAGAAAGATGATGATTTATATCAGAGGCATAAAAAAAAAAACTATGTCTCAAGCAGATAATGAAGCCCAAATGTGCTCTCCTCCTCCCCCTCCTCTCTGCTTTTTTCCATAGAAGGGACAAAGCAGCTGCTGATAGCTTCTGAGATTTCCCATTCACAGCTCTGTCCCTTTTGGGAGTTGGGCAGACAGGTGTTTTCTGTATGAAGGCAGGCATCACCAGGAAGAGATCCATCCCTCCTGTGTGGTCAGGGGCACCCCTAGAAATAACTACATGCATCCAGGTGGGTCAGACAGCTGAATCAGATAGAGTAGGAGAAAGGGCCACGGAGGGGCTAGGTCCTTACAAACAGGTAGCCTTTGGAAGCTGCTGAAAACCATAGGTTTCCATGACAACAGTCATTCTCCAAGCTCCAATTATTGATTTTTTCACAACAGGTTGAAATATCCTGGGAAACAGCCACACACATCTGCCACTGTACTGTTACTCCTGTGGCTCTGCTTGCTCCTTTCCGGGGCCACCTCTCTAACTACAACTCTAGAAAGCAGAGATGCATGCCCTGTCCAGGAAATACTAGCTTTGCCCTGGGAAAAAGAGCATCCAAAGCAACACAGTATTAGAGCATAAGAAAAGGACAAGACTGGATTGTGTGTAGACAGAGCAAAGGGAATGAGATGGACCAGAACAAGATATCCTATCTATTCTTGTTATTGGCTCTTCCTCATGATACCGAGAGGGACCTTAGAGTTCATTGGGTAGGTGGGCTGCGCACTGTGTTCTCAAGTGCCGAAGTAACAGGGATCCAAACCCAAGTCCTGGGGCTTTAGAAGAAGCAGCCACATCCTCTTTTTACATGTGGGAAAGATTGGAGATTTCTTCTTGGAAGTTTAGCCTTGGACTTAACCAACTCCCATCCTTCTGAGATTCTGTGACCTCTCCAGAATCCTTTAGTATAAAGTTCTTTGCTTAAATCGCCCACTCATGTCCCTCACACCCAATGTTATCCTAGAGTCCTGGTGATCTTCATCTGTGATTGTTCCACAGGTCTGCCAGGGGACAGAAGGCAATTAGCCTGAGTCAACAGCAATTCCCTATAAAGAAAATGCCATGTGTTTTGGAATACTCACAAAGCACAGTGGCCATCTAAAGCTATGGGAGCACCAGGTAAAGAAGATTCTGTCATCTGAAATAATCAGACAGAATTCACTTGAGAGATGGTGAGTGTGGGTGATGAAAGGAGCCATGTGAAAATTGTATACACACTGAGTTCATCATTATGTTTGCATTTAGAAAACACAGTCCTCAATGTCAGCCTCTTTGAAATGAAGCCTGATCGAAATGAAGGCTCTCAGCGAGCCAAAGCACGAGGGCCCAGTAACAGAAACCACTGCACTTCATTTTCACTACACACACACCACAGACCCAGAGGTAGGGAAGAACTAACTTTTAATTTTGTTTTGGCAGTTTATCTGGCCCTCTCAATGGTCACTGTTTCATAGAAAGTCTCAGAAACAGGCCTTCAGGTTCCTTTTACTTTCATGCTTATTCTCCCAGACTACGTTTCCCAGGGACTGTGAAGGCCAGCCCTTACATTACTCTTCCAATAGAACTTCGTAGGATTGGGTAGATCAGCAGAGACCAAATGGCCCATCTTCCTACTATCCCCCCTTCCCAGCAATACTGTTCCTTTGTTCTCTACTGCCTAGAAATAACAATGTGTAAAGGACCAAAGGAGTCAAGAAAATTGTAACAAATTCATCAAGTGCCATCTTCCTGTCACTTCGCCCCAGAACATGCCCAGTGCCTTCCCCTTCTTTATACTCTTGGGTAAAGCTGGCTTTTCTGAGACTCTAAAATCTTCTCTACCATTGTGGAATGAATCATTTTGAGCCCTATAAAAACCACCACGTTTAGATGATCAAACAGAATAGGAGTTTGGGAAAGAGAAAGTCTTCATACCAAAAATTAGGTTTGGGCTTTTTTCCCCTCTCCTATTTTGTCCACCCCTTTTTTCTGCAAATTTTAAAATAGATACAAGAAAGAGGCCTCTCAAAAACTGGGCTGAAATCCATTCATCGCTACTGAGGAGAAAATGCTATCTAGACACCCATATGTTTCTCAATGCACAGACCCCTGAAGATGCACCAGAAATCCTCTGCAACCCCACCTCCCCATTCTAGAAGCGAGAATCCAGAAGTCAGGTCAAATCTGTCCCCCGTGAAAACTAACGAATGAATTCTCTGCCAGGAAAGATCCAACCGTTAGTGACAGTCTCAACTACACCTCGTCAAGAGAACCACTGAGGTCACTCTGCCAGGATTCTTTTAGCTCTGTTCTCAGCATCATCTGTGCACGTAGGATCACATCTCCCATCATTTCCCCCTCAGTTCTCACAAACGAGAGAAGCAAAGTCCCCATGCTTGAGTTCAACCACCTAAGTGTTCATGGTGACATCAGCCACATTTCTCAACCATGTCCAGACCATCTGTGTTTTACCATAAGCAGCTCCCTTTAGAAAAAAAAAATCAGCAGATCACAGGACAGCAGTTCCAGAATTGCTACCTTACTTTAATGACAGAGCACCAGGAGAAAAATCAGAGCTTACCAATGAGAGGCTCATTGTAACCCAGACAGAGTCCCACACTGAAAGGCTCACTAGGCAGAGTTTCATGCTATTTAAGGAGTGGAGTAAAATTCCTGTATTAGAGATACTCACTATGCTGGAAATGAACTTTACAACTTGGAAGAAGGGGAGTTGTGAGGAGGGAAAGTGGGAGAAAACAAGGGAGTGGGTAACGCTGTTCAACAAGAAATGTACTCATTATCTTACTTACGTAACTGTAACCCCTCTGTCCACCACCTTCACAATAGAAATTAAATTAAATTAAAAAAAACTCCTCGGCTGGGAAGGTGGCTCAGTGGTAGAGTGCTTGCCTAGCATGCATGAGGCCCTGGGTTCGATTCCTTAGCACCACATAAGCAGAAAAGGCCAGAGGTGGTGCTGTGACTCAAGTGTAGAGTGCTAGCCTTGAGCACAGAGAGGCTCAAAGTCAGTGCTCAGGCCCTGAGTTCAAGCAAAAAACAACAACAACAACAAAAAAAAAACCTCCTGCACTAGTCACTTGTTTAGCACTATAACAAGCACCTGAAACCATTAGCTTATAAAGAAAAAAGGTTTAGGGCTGGGAGGGTGGCTCAGTGGTAGAGTGCATGAGGCCCTGGGTTTGATTCTTCATCACCACATAAGCAGAAAAAAAAAGCTGGAAGTGGTGCTGTGGCTCAAGTGGTAGAGTGCTAGCCTTGAGCTGAAGAGCTGAGGGATAGTGCCCAGGCCCAGAGTTCAAGGCCCCGTGCTTTACCATTTTGAAGGTTCCAATCCACAATCCATTGGCTTGATGGCTTTATGCTTGTGGTAAGGTGGCACAACATGGTAGAAGCCATGGTTAATCAACACCATAACCAGGGAACTAACAAGAGCAAGGGGGGAGAAAAGAGTCCCACAGTCCCCTGCAAGGACACACCCCAGTAACCTAAAGCCTTCCCACTTGGCTCCACCCATTAAAGGTTCCAGCATCTCTTAAAACCTCCCCAAGGACCATGCCTTCAACACATGGGCCTTAGAGGACGTGGGAGGGGCGGGGGAGGGTGCATTTAGAATCTAAACTATAGCAGGGCCATCCATCTCAGGAGCATGCATAGTGATTTATAGTGTGGAAATGATATGAACTTGAAGTGAAAGCTTGACATCCAAGCCACACTCCATTATTTTCTTGAACACCTGAAAAAAGCTATGTCATCTTCCTTTTCCTCAAATAATAGTTTAGATAATACCCACCTCAAAAACTAGATTTCTATATAATCATGCATTGCTTTGTGACTGATGGTGATAACATTCAAAGGTAAGTCATTAGATGATTTCATCATCATACCAGTATCATCAAAGTGTGCACACAAACTAAGACAGCTATGTCATCTTAAGGCAATAAAATTTTATAGAACACTGTGGGATTTGTTGCCCACCAGACTGAAATGTCCTTCTTCAGTGTAGGACTGTACATGAAAATGGTTTGAGTACATGGCCCTAACAACACTGAACTCACTTGACCTCATCTGAAAACATTCTGAAATTATACTTAGGGGCATATAAAATATGTATGTGACATATAAAAATTCAAACAAATGTGGGACATATATATAAGATTTCTTTTTCATTCTACATCTCTTCTTACTCTTAATGTATAAATTTGCTAAACAAAACCCACCTGTTTTACTTCAGTTTTGTGATTTTGTTGCTGTTGTTGTCTGGTTTTTAGTGATACTAGGGTTTAAACTCAGGGCTTTGCACTTGCTAAACAGATACTCTACCACTTGAGCCACATTCTCAACCCTTTTTGTTTCATTATTTGTTAACTTGCTTTTCCCCTGGGCTGGGCTAGACCATAAATCCTTCTATTTATACTTCCATACAATTGGGATAATATGACAGGCGCATGCCACAGCACCCAGCCTTTTCATTGGTTGAGATGAAGTCTCATAAACATTTTTGCCTAATTGGGCCTTAAACCTGAAAACTCCTGATCTCTGCCTCCTAAGTAGTATGATTTATAGGTATAGCAACTGCACCCAGTCAGCTCTATTTCAATTTTAAAGTCTGCTTTATCTGTCTCATCATTATAGCCTTTGAGGACAATCTGAGAATGCTTTGAGCCCAAAATGCACAAGATAGCAAGCTAGCTGCTGACAATCCATTCTGGACTTGTCTTCCCTATCCTTTTACCTCTCCAAAATCTCTTCTTCACCTTTAGTGATTTCCTTGTTCTTCAATTCTAACTTCACTCTTGCCTCTAGACTTGGAGAGCTGATTTACTCAGAGAATATGGATTGAGTGTTTGCTGAATTCTGGGCACTGCTTATTCACAGTGAACACTGCCACTGACAATACCTGTTGTCTAGGCCCCTGGCCTTAGTGATGATCTCCTGTGACAGAACCCTGGCTTTCTCTGTTGGGCTCTGATTTGTCTGAGTCTGCCATGGCTTAGCCCAGAAGACCTTAATCATCAATCCTATAAAGACTAATTTGAATATAAATTTCAGGTAGTACTTTCTAGGCATTAGTTTCAACAAAACAAGCAAAATAAGGTCTTCAAATCCATAGACATTACAAAACCATTCAAAAACCATAGACATTTCAGTTCTCACTACCTCTTTCATGGATTCTCATTGCTCTCAAAAATGGTCAAACTGACCTCAGCAACTTCACACTTAGACCACACTGATAAATAACCTAAATTGCCCCTTTCCCTCTGAAATTCTTTTGGATATGTCTATTACAACCTGTGGACTATGCTCTCTTCCCTCTCCACCCTATTCTCCCTCCCCCCACCCCACTCTCTCACACACTCACATCAGTTAGAAGATCAGGAAACAGAAACAACCAAAACAGAGGTCCCACGGAGCTGAAAAATAAAATGTATTTTCTAGCAAATTTTATGTTTTACTTTTGTACCTTAACAGTAATTTGGGATCTTTTTTTAAATAAACAAATAGCTTCATTTGTGAGACCACTTTGAAACTGAGCTACTAAGTGGTAAGTTTTGTAAGTATGCTTTTTTAGATGCTTTCAGATAGTTTTAGTTTGGCATAATGTATAGACTTTTAAATGTAGTAGACCATACATATGAAGTAGGGAATTAGCTGTGGATCTAAAGGTGTCTACCAGCATATTAAATACACAAGAAAGTAAAAAGATGCCAAAATTACAGTAAAATCAGAAATAGAAGAAATTAATAACCCAATATTCTCTTCCAATATTCTTCTTCCAAGGCAGAAGTGAAACCCTAGAAGAAAAGAACAGAAGTCAGAAGTTAGAAGAAGGAATTTTGCATCTGTCATATCCTGTAAAGTTTTCTGCAAATGACCAGGTACTAAATGTTTTAGCTTTTCTGGTCCTAAGTTCAATACACAACAGAAGCAGTCATAGACAACACACAGACGAATGTGCATAGCCATGTTTCAGTAAAATTTTATTTACAAAGTGGATAAGACAACTTGACCCATGGGACCATGCTTTGTTAATAACTATATACAAGAATGAAGAGGAAACAAAACGGGTTTCCTTCATCTTCAGCTTATGTTCATTAGTCTGAAAAATCTTTCTATAACTGCATTCAGGACAGTAATCAAAACATGAGAATAAAATAATTTCAGCAATTTTAGAACATCTATTAATTAAGTAACTGCAACGGCCCCAGTGGGAAAGAAATGCTACAGTCAAAAGTAAGAAGTTCATCAGAAAGAGAATTAAGGAGGTGTTTTTTTCTCATTAAATCTTTTTTTTATTACATCCCTGATTGGGTTTTTAATACAATAAATGCAACACACATTCCTGACACAATACTGTAATATACAAAATTATTCAAATGGCATGTGTTCCTCCATATTTAATGCCTTTTTATGCAAAAATTTCAACTAAATATCCTAGAAAGCAATTGCTTATATAATGCAAATATAAATCTTTCCTTTAAAGCAATTATTTTTTATTAATGTGTTAATGTTTCTCAAAAAACAAAGACTGATTTATTTCCTGTCTCTATAAAAGTAAATGAAAAATTGAGAGGCAGTGTTCTGGAATTGCTAGCTATTGTATTATATGTGTTGTATTTGTATTGTATGTGTTTTTAACTCAGAATTATCTCATCTTCCTTTACCTCACCAACCTTCTCACTAAGAATTTAGTTCCCTCACTAAATTGATGCCAAGCATTGGGCAAAACCAAGTGGTTATGGCTATAGAACATAGATAGAAGTAGAACTGTGGTATTTCAATGTGCCTTTGTGTGTGTGTGTGTGTGCTAGTGTGGGCCTGGGCACTGTCTGTGAACTTTTGTCTCAAGACTAGTGCTCTCCCACTTCAGCCACAGCTCTACTTCTGGATGGAGATAAAAGTCTCATGAACTTTCCTTCCCAACTTGGCTTCAAACCAGGATCATCAAATCTCAGCCTCCTGAGTAGCTAGAATTACAGGCTGGAGCCACCAGCACCTGGCCAATGTGCCTTTAATGACTTCTGAAGGTCATTAAAAAGAACTCAATTCTAAGCCTAGAGCCAAACCAATTCAGCCATTCCAAAGATCTGTGGATGTGGAAAATTAATGGTGGTTGTTCATTAATGAGTCCTGGAGTTGTTATGCAGTATGGAGATAGCCATCAGTTACCGTTTGTTCTTACTTAGCAGAAAATGTCTTCCACATTGTTATATGAAAAATCATGACTTGTAAATAAAAAAAGATGAATCTAGAAACAAATGTTTCTACCACTTTAATAAACTGAACCATCAACTATAACTTCGTTTCATGAAAACCACTGGTTTTTTCTTCATTTCCATGTCATTTTGTTCAGCATCATCTTATGTTCATATGTACATAACTACCAAGCTATTCTGCTCATATGCTAAGATTATCCTAGATATATACTAAGTATTACAAATGAGGGAAACTATGGGATCTATGTTGTTTTGGGTCTGGCTTACTTCACTTAATATGATTTTTTTCCCAAGTCTTTCCATTTCCTTACAAATGGGACAGTATCATTCTTTCTCATGGAAGCATAGGTTATATACACATATATAATTTTTTTCTTTATCTAGTCATCTACTGAGGGCCATCTGGGTGAATAATGCTGCAATAAACATTGTAGTGCTGGTGAGACAAGCAGAAACAGTCAGATAAGTTGATGTTAGGCAAAATGAACCCCAAGATAAAGATTCAAATGTTTTTTCTTTCTTGCAATTGTTTCTAACATATTTATAAGATGATTTCTTTGTTGTTTTGTATGTCCCTACCCCATGGTATAACCCCTGCTTTCACTGTATTTGATGTTGGTGTAATTTGTGGAGGGGAAGGGAAAAAACAAATTGTTTAAATAGGGATACAGGTGGGCCCATTGCACCAATGAGATGTACAAGACATTATATTGAAAAACGAACTTTACAACTTTGGCCATGGAGGTGGGGAGAGGGGAGGAGGGGAGATGGGAAGGGATGGGAAGGGGAAAAAAAGGAGGAGACAACAATGCTTGATAAGAAATGTACTTATTACCTTGCCCATGTAATTGTAACCCCTCTGTACAGTATTTTCACAATAAAAATTTTTAAGAAAAAAAAACAACATTGTAGTGCTGGTAGCTTTAGTATGGCCTTGTTTGTGGTCATTTGGGTAAATACCCAGAAGTGGGATTGCTGGGTCATAGAGGAGCTCTATGTGGAGTCTTTTTGAGGAATCTCCATACTGCTTTCCAGAGTGGTTGAAAAAGTGTACACTCCCACCAACAATGCAGTAGGGTTCCCTTCTGGCCACATCCCCTCCAGCATCTGTTGTTATTAGAGTTCTTGATTATAGCCATTCTAACTGGGGTGAGGTAGGATCCCAATGTTGTTTTGATTTGCATTTTTAATGGCTAGAGAAGTTGAACATCTCTTCATGTGTGTATTGGCCATTCTTATTTCCTCTTCAGAGAAGTATCTCTTTAAGTCTTTCGCCCACTTATTTATCAGGCAGTTGTTTCTTTGAGGATCTGTTGTTAGGGGATTTAATTTTTTGAGTTCCAAGTATATTTTACATATGAGACCCTTGTCCGTTGTATACTTGGACCTATTTCTTAGAATTTATCTTAAAATTTGTTAGAGATGTGGAGAAATGGTGCGTGTGTGTGTGTCCTCTAAAACGAACATGTTTGATCTTTGTAATTTTTACAAAGAGTTAGTTTGTTTAAATTACCACTGTTATTCAGAGGACAACTACTCACAACAAAACAAAATTCCCATTTTAAGAAGAAACCCAGGCAGACACATGCCAGTGGCTCACACTTGGAATCCTAGCTACTTAGGAGGCGAGATCTGAGAATTATGGTTCAAAGCCAGCTGAGGCAGGAAAATCCATAAGATTCTTATCTCCAATTAACAACTAAGAAGCTGGAAGAGGAGCTATGGCCCAGACCTTAAGTTTAAGCCCCAGGATAGGCACCAAAAGAAGGAAGAGGAGGAGGGGGGAGCAGGGGGAGGAGGGGGAGGAGGGGGAGGAGTCCACCCTGAGTGGGTGCCCAGCCCTGCTACCACAGCCTACTTTCACCACAGTGGAAGATGGCTAGTTCGTAGAAAACAATGAGTCCATTTGAATGCTCACCTGTTATATCTCCCCATGCAGCTTCCTTTCCCCAAATGAATGACGAGTTCTCATGGGGACAGGTAGAGAAAGCAGTTCAAGAGATGCAACAGGCAATAGAAAAGCAAGGGAGAGGAGCAGGAAAAACTAATGCCAAGCATTATAATCATCCAAAATCTTTATATGGCAGAGTCTAGAAGCTCTGATGGCAACTTGACTTTCACATTCAAAACTGTGAATCAAGACATTTAAAGCTTTCACATACAGCACTGCTGCATTAAAAACTCTCAAGATAGGGCTGGAGTCATAGTTCAGTGGCAGGGCATTTGTCCATCATGTGCAAAGCTTGGTTTTCATCCCTAGCAGACAAGAGAGTTGGTCCAAAGCTTTGTCTAGTTCTTTCAATCACACAGACATTTTTTATATATTTATGTTATACTATCAGTATATGTAAGAACATATTCAAAACTGTAAAAATTTAGGGCAGTACTAAGGTTCGCACTTATGCTAAGCAGATGTTATACCACTAGGGCCCATGCCTTTGGTCTTTTATGCTCTGGGTATATTGTCTCCCAGATAGCCAGGAGCACATCCTTCAATAGTATGTTTTCCTTCATAGCTGACATGACAGATATATGCCACCAAGCCCAGCTTTATCTGTTGAGATGAAGTCTCAAAAACTTGCAGCCTAGGCTGACCTCCAGTGATGTTGTCCCCAGTCTTGACCTCGTAAGTAGCTAGGATTGGCTGCAAAAATGTAATGGTTAAATGACTAAAGTTTATAACTGACATTTTACAGTCAAAATGAACCATATTCTAAGTGGGGTGTGCTCCAGCAAGTTAATGTGTACGGCTTCAATGTTTTCCTGCATATTTTAAGTGAGAATTTTGCTATTTAAAAATGGGAGGTAGCAGAAAGCAATGATGGAAACAGCCCTGACAGCACTTTATCAACACAACATGGATGCTTGCTATTCACATGGGGTAGAGCTCCAGGACACCCAGATACAAGAATCTAAGATGCTCAAGATTTTTATGTCGGCTTTGTTTATGTTGATATCAGTAATATAATATTGACATGTAGCGCTGACATATAACCTGCATACCTATGTTGCCTAGACTGGCTTGAACTCCTGGGTCCAGCACTGACCTCTGAAGTTGCTGGGGTAACTAATAGGTTCCGCTAGTTTAGAAACCCCAGTATTATGTAAGTGCATGTAAGAAGAGGCTACACTGTATTGTTCAGGGAATAATGACAAGCTCTAAGAAAGACTGACTACATCCCTTGCTTCACACTGAATACTACGTTTTGATACACATTGAACCAACCCTTTACCTGACAGGCTCCCTTATCTCTCAGAGCAGGTAATCTTTATAATAGCTACCCAGACACACTTCTGGGAGCTCTTTTCCTGTGTCCATTCTATTTCCCAAAGTCACAAGTTTTTCTCACTGTAAGTATCTAGGATTGGAGACAAAAGAGAGTAAAATACATACAGTAAATGGTGCTAACATGACTTCACATTCTATAGTAAGAACAGTGTTCAAAAGAAGTGAGTATGAACAGAAGCAAGTTTTCAGTAATAATGTCTTTCTTGCTAGAGGATGGTGTACAGAAACTCTGTGGAGGAAGAAATCTTTTTGGTTAAGTGTTTACCTGGGTAAAGTATCTTTCATAGGTGGCTGAATAGCTAATGACTATCATTTACTTACATTTGTACACAGTTTTACATCTTATGTATGCTGACTCAATCTGAGCCATCCCTATGACAAAACAGGTAGGAAATTTTACAAAATTCTACATTCCCTTCTTTTTATATAGTACAACAAAATGTATTTTTGTAACATTAATTATGGATCAATAATGCACTTAAACATATAACTTTAAAACGTTCTTCACAAAGAACTTACAGATCACATTTACTTAATAACAAAATGTCCAGCTGTTCAATAAAATAAGCTTAAGAAGTACAATCCAATTTCCTAAACAAAGAAAGCATTACAATAGAAGTATTTATGCAGTAGGCATAAATTGTGCTAAAAGCACAAAACTTAAGCCAAAACTTCAGGGATAGGACATCAAAAACTACTGGCTAACTAAAGATTTAGTTTATATGAAACAGGAACTTCTGAGCATCAGTATTTAAACAAACCTCCTCAAATATTAGTAGTATGCTTTTGATAGTAGAATTTTTCCCCTTTGATAATTTAACATCCTCCTATTCATCCATTTCGTAATATCTGGTAATTTAGGGGGAAGGGGGGAGCAGGCAATACTGGGTTTTGAATTCAGGGTATGCTTGCTTGTAGCTAGGCCATACTAGTCCGGAGTGCTACCACTTGAGCCACATTTCTGAGATGTGATCTGGTTTCCTGCCACAGTCTAGTTTAGACTTCACACTGTTGAAGAATTACGGGTGGTCTGGAGTCCAGTTTCCCTCCATGGAGATGAAATCTCACAGACTTTTCTGCCTGAGTTGAACTGGAATCATGGCTCTCCCAAACTGTCATCCACATAGTTTGGTACATGCCATGCCTAAAAATGTGTTGAGAAGGGAGTCCCATGCACATTCCGCCAGGGCTGGCCTTGAACTGAGTCGCTTTTGTTCTTAGCCTCCCAAGTAACTATGAGAAGTGTGAGCCACGTATCATTTGTGCCAGGCTCTGGCAAATTTCTCAAATTACCATGACATACTTCAAATGCTGATCCTGTTATTTTCTCTTTTTTCTCCCAGTAAGCCTTGGGAAGGGCAAACATTGAGATGTGCTATAATAAAAACTGTTATGAGGACTGTATTCATGGCTAACTCAGTAAGCTTTTATTGAAAACCTACTACAGACACTACCCTTTCCTCCAGAATCTCACCATTTAAAATACAGATCAACTACTGATTCTGAATCATTGGAGATAATATTCATCATCCAAGATATGTACAGGGACTAATACCCTTCTGTAAGGCAAATAAAATCTTTCACTGTGCATATCATTCTTTGGATTCTAATACAATTATTTTGAAGCTGATAGGCTGACAAGGCCCATGGTTTATTTTCTCTGCTATTCAATCTGTCAAGAATTTTATTATCTAAGTTTTCTTCAAAATTTACTAAAGTTTTGTCAACTTCAACTTGACCAAAAAAAAAAAAAATGGTGGCTCAGTGGCAGAGTGCTTGCCTTGCACGCATGAGGCCCTGGGTTCAATTCCTCAGTGCCACATAAGCAGAAAAAGCCAGAAGTGGCGCTGTGGCTCAAGTGGTAGAGCACTAGCCTTGAGCTGATGAGCTGAGGGACAGCACCCAGGCCAGAGTTCAGGCCCCAGGTCCAACAACAACAACAAAAAAAACAGTTGGCTTTTTCTGTGACCCTGTGAATTTTTTGTTCCTCTTTACTGTTGCTTTCCTTCTTGTCAAAAACTGGTCATCTTCCTTTCTTTGGTTTCTTATCCCCATAGATGAGCACATTCTTAAAAAACTGGGTCTTCAATAAGTATAATTCACCATCATTTCTAATTAGGCTACATTATAAATTTCATACCGTCAATACAACAATGCTCTCTCAGTACTATAGAAAAATCTTATCCTCAAAGGCAATAGTTTTTGTCTTGAAAGTTGTCAGAGGACACTGATAAAGGAATGCATAACTCAGCAAATGATGCTTTAAAATTTCCACCATGACAAAAACTAGATTTGAGAGATTATTGTTAGAACTATTTGGTATTAGTCACCAATTTGTGTACCCAATGCTTCGATCAAAATACTCAGGCTTTGATTTGCTTACTAAAGCTAATAACACATAGTTAGAAACTTAAAAAAAAAACATAACTGATGGAAGATTGCTAATTACTCTCTGAATATTATCTTCACAATAAACTATATATTTAAAAATCAAACTGTGTGCAAATCAGTAGCAAACAATTACCTGCCATCCAAATCCTTTTGCTTTTTAAAGTCAAGGACAAATAAATATGTTAAGATTCATTAAATTTTAATTAATTTTCATTCAAGCACTCTCAGAAAGAATCACCACTCATCCATGATCCCTAGGAATAATCCAAAGTTCTGAGCCAGGCTTTAGAACATTTCCAGCAGTCTCTGCAAGATTTATTCCTAGTCCATCATGGGTAATAATTGCACTCATGGCTGCAGGAACTTTAAATTCTTCTGCTGCGAACTTTAAGACTGCCGTGAAAGGTGGATCTGAGGTCAGCATGATTTTAAACCAAACCTTAGACATGATGGAATGGGCCTGGACACACTCACCATGCCAAGTTCACCTGGCCGCCCACTTCCTCTGGAAACACTCCCCACATTTCTTTCTTTTTGGCTTTGCACTCTTGCTTAGTTTTTTCACTTGAGAATGATGCTCTACTACTTAAAATAAACCTCCACTTCTGGTTTTTTTTTTTTTTGCTGGTATAATTGGGGATAAAAGTCTCTGGGAGCCGGATGCCATTGGCTCATGCCTGTAATCCTAGCTACTCAGGAGGCTGAGATCTGAGGATCACAGATCAAAGCCAGCCCGGACAGGAAATTAACCATCAGAAAACCGGAAGTGGCATTGTGGCTCAAGTGGTAGAGCACTAGCCTTGAGCTGAAGAGCTGAGGGACAGTGTCCAGGCCCAGAGTTCAAGCCCCACGACCGATAAAAAAAAAAAAAAATCTTTGGGATTTATCTGCACAAAGTGGTGTCAAACTGTAATCCTCAAATCTCAGCCTCCTGAGTAGCTAGAATTACAAGCCTGAACACCCAACACCCAGATTTTCTCTGAGGTGCCCTTATCTAAGTAGAATTTTCCAAATGTATTTGACCTTAAAATCCATTTTTTAGTAAGTCTTTTCTGTGCATCTGCATGAAAATTGGAAAGGAAATGAGGGAGTATTTTATTTGGAATGTTACTTTCTTCTTCTAAAAAAAAGTTGAATTTGAACTTTTATTCCAAGAAGGAAATATACAAGATAAATTGAAATTTTACTTTATATGCTAAAAACCAATCTGTTAAACTATACAATAATTAAGAACTATAAGCCAGGCTGGGAAGGTGGCTCAGTGGTAGAATGCTTGCCTTGCATACATGAGTCCCTGGGTTTGATTCCTCAGCACCACATAAGCAGAAAAAGCTCGAAGTGACACTGTGGCTCAATTAGTAGAACGCTAGCCTTGAGCTGAAGAGCTGAGGGACAGTGCCCAAGCCCAGAGTTCAGGTCCCAGGACCAACCAATAAAAAAAAGAACTATAAGCCCTTGCTAGGTGCTAGTGCCTCACACCTATAATCCTAGCTACTCAGGAGGCTGAGATCTGAGGATTGCAGTTTGAAGCCAGCTCAGGAAGGAAAGACCATGAGACTCTAATCTCCAATTAACCACCAGAAACCCAGAAGTGGAGCTGTGGCTCAAAGTGGTAGAGCACTAGCCTTGAGCAAAAGAGCTCAGGGACAGAGCCCAGGCCCTGAGTTCAAGTCCCACAACCAATAAAAAAGAAAAAAGAAATATAAGCCCAATTGCTATTCATGGCTATAGTATTTTCATATATATTTTTTGCCAGACAGCTCAAATAATATTAATACCTTTGTATTCCTTCTTTGAAATAAATAGAAATGTCTTACTAATAGAAAAATAACTTCAAACACTACCAAAAGTCATTCCAAATTCTTGTGGTTCAACAAGTGCTTTAGTAATCTCAGCTCATTTGCCACTTGCCAAATTTGGCAAGTGGAAAAAATGTAGCTTCAGCCAGGTACTGATGGCCTATGCCTATAATCTTAACTACTCAGGAGGCTGAGATCTGAGGATCACAGTTGAAAACCAACCTGAGAAGAAAAGTCTGTGAGAATCCTAGCTCCAGTCAGCCAGTCAGAAGCCAAAAATTGAGCTGTGGCAGAGCACCAGCCTGGAGCAAAAAACTTAGGGACAAGCACCCAGCCCTGCAATCAAGCCCAATACTGGCGCACACATACACACACACACACACACACACACACACACACACACACACACTGAAATGGAGCCTCCAATCAGCATGAGAGTGAGAAGTTTGGCTCCAAAGCCAGTCTGCCTCTGTTTCAACTGTCTCTGTTTCAATCCTGCCTCTCTCTTCTCACAGTTGGGCCTTGGAAAGTCAGTAGACCTCTCTCCCTGCCTCAGTGTCTTTATCTGTAAAATGGTTTAATAGTCCTGGAACAGAAATTGTCAGGATTAAGTAAGTCTCAACAAAGGTAGGTATCTTCTTCACATCTTTTAGAATATATAACACAAACCCAACGGAGGCTCATTCTCTCTTGCAGTAATAACCAGCTCCCTCCACACTCCAAGTTAATTGGTCTGTAAGAGCTTTCAGCCCAAATTCAAAAGTGACCCTTAGCCTTCCTACTCAACACCAGATGCCGATGCATTAGAATACAGCAGATCCCTGAGGCTTCATTCTGACCCACCCAGACACTGCTGGACCCTACCCCTGTGACCTCCTCCACCACCAGCTGCCAGATTTCTTCATGCCCCTGCAGGTCCTGAAAAGATGGCAATCCATGGGGCACATACTAGGAAACATGGCCAACCCCAAAGCCAATGGTTCAAGAAAGGATTGAGAAGTTTGTTAACAAGCTCAACTAGTGTTGACTCAATTTGTGAATGGTGATAAGGGAGAAAGCAACAGAGCCCCAGCAAAGCCTGGTGCAGCCATGGAGAAAATTCCCTTCAGCTGAGCAAATATTGATTAGAGTCTCCTTGTTCAGGCTCTGCTGATGGAAACCAGAGGTGGCCTAGAATGCTTAAGAAGTTTGTAGTTTGGTCTGCGTGCTGATGGCTCATACCTGTAATCCTAGCTACTCAGGAAGCTGAGAGCTGAGAATCACTCCCTGGGCAGGAAAGTCTGGGAGACTCTCCTCTCCAATTCACCAGAAAATTCCAGAAGTAGAGTTGTGGCTCAAATGGTAGAGTGCCAGCCTTGAGTGAAAAAGCTAAGCAAGAATTCAAGGCCTTGAGTTCAAGTCCCAATACTGTCTCCCTCCCTGAAAAAAAAAAGAAAGAAAAAAATAGAATCAGACTTCCCATTAAATATGGCAGGTTACTGGGCTGAGGATAGCTCAGTGATAGAGGACTTACCTTGCATGAGGAAGACTCTGGGTTCCAACCCCATCACCACCACCAGGCACACATGCCCAAACACACACACACACACACACAGACACACAGACACACACACACACAATGTTCCTTCTCTGAATCCTCTAAAATAACTATAAAGGAGTATTTCAGGACTGGAGGTAAGACTAAAGAGAGAGAGTGTCTGCTTAGCAGGCCAATAGAACAAAAACAATTTTTTTCAGGGGCTGGGAAGGTGGCTTGCCTTGCATACAAGAGGCCCTGGGTTTGATTTCTCAGCACCACATAAGCACAAAAAGCCAGAAGTAGTGCTGTGGCTCAAGTGGTAGAGCGCTAGCCTTGAGCTGAAGAGCTGAGGGACAGCGCCCAGGCCCAGATTTCAGGCCCATGACCAACCAAAAAATAAAAGTTTCTTTTCAGCCAGGTATGGTGACTCACACGCTTAATCCCAGCTAGTCAGGAAGTAGAGTTAGAAGAACCACCTTCTGAGGCAGAATGGGCAAAACATAAAACCCTATAAGAAAACCAAACTAAAAGCAAAAAAGGCCTAGGGCATGGTTCAAGTGGTAGAACCCTTGCCCAACACACATGAGGCCCTGAGTTCGGTCCCCTTTGCTTCTCTAACACAGTGGTGGTCTCACTCCATCAGCCCTCCCATGTCGGTCTCCTCCACAGAAGTCCTCCTCCCCATACCTCCATCCTGAGCTTCCTCCCTCCTTCATTCACCTTTGGGGTTGTCATCCAGTCCAGTAGCTCTAGATGCCATCTCTAGGTTCAGAACTTGCGCATTTCCCTCTCTCCATTATCACTCCACTGGCCTCCAAACCCAGACCCACCAGCTGATAAGTGGGTATCAGCTAGACATCATGAAGGTAATATCATCCTTCTGGTTGCTGAGGTCAAAAACTTCAATGTCTCCTTTTCTCTTGCACTCAGAGCCAATCCCTCAGGAAAGCCCAGAATGGACATGGGCTCTGTCCGTGAATCAGCAGTCCAGCATTCCACTGAGGCACAATTTTCTGCAGGCCTTAGGCAGTTCCTAAATGCTCTCCCTATTTCTACCCCTGCTCCATTCCGCAGCCAGGGGATCCTATTAAAACCCCACTCACATTCTGTCTACCTGAGCTCAGGAAACCTCTAGACTCCTCCACTCCTCACAGTCCAAGCCTTTCAATGGCTTAGATGGCTCGATGTCACTTGGCCTGTTTCCTTTTTCTCCTCTCTCCTCACCCATGCCTCCCTACTTTTACTAACCTCTTCCTGATGCCTGGATGGACATGCATCCACCTCAGGGCCTTTGCATTGGCTATTTCATCTGTCTAAATTGACTTCCTTCACCTTCTTTGAGTGATGCTCAGATTCACCATCATAAAATGGCCACTCAAACTACTTTTCTATCATATGCTACTCTTGTTTTTTCTCATCATGTCTTCTAATATGAAATGTTCTTCTCCCTCTTTCTCTGTCTCTCATTCTCTCTCTCATATGCACAAAAAAGTTAGATACAACAGATGGAAAGAATGGAGCAAAGGAGAGGAAATGGGAGAGAAGGAATAACAGATGAGGGATGTGAACACATTTCAGAGTAGAAAGCAGTCAAAGGAATGAGACGAAAGAATAAACAGGCAACATGCTTGCAAAATGCCAGAGTAGAAAGGATTGAGGCAGTTCACTCCCACTGAACCTCAGGAAGCTCAAAACAAGGCACATCAGATACCCCCAAACGATTTGCTGCTTACTTAGAAGACACTAGATCAGCCTCTCAAAAGTCTGGGACAACACTTCCACACAACAGGAGCTTCATCTCTGGAGAAAAAGAAGAATGAGAGCACTGGAAACCCAGAGGGGTGACCTAAGTCTGTTCCCATCAAGTCTCACAGAAAACATAAGTAGGGGGACCCCACTCCCCAAAAGGGGATTACAAGGTTCTTTTCTGGGACTACTTCCAAATTGAAAGGACTCATCAAATAGTCACCAAGACATGAATTTAGAATAGTCAGATTCTTAGTGATGAGAGGACTTTAAAGGTTGTTGGAAGTGAGAGTAGAACCGGAATTCTAGGCTCCAGGCTCAAACTCCTGGCATTCCACATTCCAGCCCCAGCCACTCTACCCCCCACCATACACCAGATAAAAAGATATGGTGAAGGGCAGAGGGAAGAGAGTCATTACATGGCACAACACCTGCTTCAGGAAGACATTCAGTACATCTTCGGCCATCATCAGGTACTCACCTTAGGTTAAATAGAGAGAACTAGAGCTGAGGGTTGAGAACATACACATACAAAGACACAGAGGTGGCTATACATGATTTCAGAGGTGGCCTAATACCTCTTTCCTGCCACCCTGGGTGCACAGCTAAACTATGTGACAGCTCCACAGCAAATGGATTGCCTTCTTATGAGTAAGATGTAAAGAATGGACTATAGATAAAAGTATATATATGTATATATATATGGGCAAAAGTATATATATACACATATGCATATATATATATATATATATATATATACATGCCCCCCATAACCTCTCTCACATTTTAGCTTATATTCTCTCTTCTTTCTCCAAGGAAGATATGGAGGCCATATATTGAAGATACTAGCATGAAAATGTTGAGGGCACATTAGTCCTCAAATGTATGGAGAAGAATCTCTTCTTATATTAAACTACCACTATAGGAAGGTTGTTTGCTATAGCAATTAGCATTACCTACTCTGACTGTACACTAAACTACTTACTACAAGAAAGCAATGAAAAATCTGAACCTGACAGATCAGAAGTTGGCATTGAAACCAATTATTTAAAATATGAATAGATGGATATAGGGATAGAGAGAGAGAGAGAGCAGATAATTGACAGAAAAAAAGGAAGGAAGGAAGGAAAGAAGGAAGGAAGAAAAGAAGGAAGGAAGGTAGTACATAGGTACTACCTTGCAGGTAGAGATGACAGATGATGGATAGATGGCAAATGACAGAGATAGATAGATGGTAGATAGATAGCAGATGATGGATGGATAGACAGATAGTGGATGGATAGTTGGCGGGTGACAGACAGACAGACGGACAGACAGACAGACAGACAGCTAATTATAAAAACTGGCAAGAGTTGAAAATGGTACACACTGAGTGAACAGGGAAGAATGATGTAGGTAACTGGTGTTTTTCATTATAAACCTAAGAGCAATGCCACCTTCAACAAAATGTATAGATAATTTAAATAAAATATAAACTGATTTAAAAGAGGCTTGTAATTTTCTAGGAAAAGCAGACATGTACATAGACAATTACAGAACACACACTATAAATACCCAAAGTGAAGCCTGATGTTGTATTGTGAGTGAACCATGGAAAAAGCTCTTAAAGCAGATTTGCATATTTATTTGAATATGATCAAAGTTATGTTCAGTTTGGTTGGTTTGGTTTGGTTACAGATTTGGATCTGGCTGCTCATGAAGGACAGAAAACTTGGGAAAATCTTTTAATCTCTCTTCCTCTCTTTTTGAGGTATAAGAGGGAGAAATGTTAAACAGTGAAATGGAAAAAGAGCAAAACTCGGAGCTGTGCCAGCCATGCTGCTCCTCACTGCAGATGTTTCTGAGCCCTCCTGTCTCCAGAAATGGTCTCTAACATACTTACTTTGGGAAAAATGAGATGCTTTGCTGACATCTGGTGGATAAGTGTCATAATAAATATTAAAAATACAAATACCTGCAAAATGATGTTCCCTCCTTTTCTGCTCAATTTGTTCCATACACAACCTGTACCACTTATTTGTGGAACATCACCGGGCCTCTGCCTTGTAGATCGCAGCCTCTTGGCTGATTCTGTCAGCTGTTATTTCTTTTTCTCCTTTCCTTTCTCTCTTGCTTTCCTGTTTAAAAACACCTCTCTCCTGGGAAAATCTCTCTTCATGTTTAGGGAAGCAAAAGCCACTGAGGCAGACACCTGATTCAGCAGACACCTAGGTCCTCAGGGCTTTGTCTTCTACCCAGAGCTATCCACAAAGCTATCATAAGTATAATGACCATTGTTAATACAATGCACCACCTTTCACCTCAATATAGATTCAGGCCACATTTCAGTGTGGCTTTAGGTGGAAGGCCAACATCACAGTATATCCTAAAAGATTGCCTAAGACACTGAGCCTTGGGTGTCCACCACTAGGATCCATCTTACAATGCTGCCCTCTGCTGGCTGGAAGCTGATATTGACCAGATTCATTTAGACCTTTTTTTTTTTTTTTTTAGGAAGGACTCTTCCCCTTTAATCTGACCTGCAAAGTCCTTAAAATTCATTGGGTTTTTTTTTTTAATATATACTTTTATTGTAAAGATACTGTACAGAGGGGTTACAGTTACATGAGCAAGGTAATATGTCCATTTCCTACAGAGCATTGTTACTCCCTCTTTTGTTTTTCCCCTACCATCCCTTTCCTCCCCACCTCCCCAACTCCTCCCTCCCCCCTGCCCCAGCAAAGTTGTAAAATTTGTTTTCAACATAGTATCTTGTACATCTCACTGTTACAATGGGTCATCCTGTATCCTTGTTTCAGCATTTTGTTATTTCCCTCCCCCTCCCCAAATTAGAAAAATATATATACAAGATACAGGACACAGGGATCAAATACAGTAATAACAGAGCTTACCATGGGGGAAGAATATATAAAGAAACAAAAAAAAAGGTCACATAGTACATTATAAATTCAAGCCCTAAACTAGACCCAAAGCCAGGAAATCACTGGCTGTGATTCTTCTCCATAACCTGAGTTGTTTTGCTGACAGATGCTAAAAGCCCCTGATTCTGCTCAGTTTGTTCCCCCCACACACACCTCCATTTTTCCTCTGCTCTTTTCTTTCTTTTTTTTTTTTTGGTCCGGTCGTAGGGCCTGAACTCTGGGCCTGGGCGCTGTCCCTCAGCTCTTCAGCTCAAGACTAGCACTCTACCGCTTGAGCCACAGCACCACTTCCGGCTTTTTTCTTTTTGCTTATGTGGTGCTGAGGAATCGAACCCAGGGCCTCAGGCATGCAAGGCAACACCTTCCCAGCCCTCCTCTGCTCTTTTCTATTCTGCTTTACTCAGAAGATTAGCAAGTTGACATTTGTTTTCTTTCTAGCCTTATTTTTTCCTCTCTCCCTCTGTGGGAAATAGAACCAAGTACCCTTGTGGTTTGAGAATGCAATCGCCTTGCCTACATGCATGAGCCCATACCAACAACTCTTTGTATTACCTTCTAAAACCCATCATTGGGTTGGATTAAAAGATTTTTTCACTGCCTCTCTTTCTGGCCATCTGTTTCCCTGACCACCACTAAAAACAAATGATGTATATTCAAGAAGACACCCCACTGCTGATGACTAGCTTCTGGATCATTTTCATTGAACTCTGAGATAAATGTGTGTGTGTGTGTGTGAACTGCTGTCTTTAATCCAAGTGCAGTATAAATTCAAATGTCTTTAGGTTATTTCATCACACTCTGTGAGGTTTGAACTTTTTGGGATTCTTAAGAAATTGGTATAATTTATTCCAAAAAGACAAGGAAGAGGAAGAAACTAGAAGAGAGTGGAACTCTTTCAAATATAAGAATGCTTACTATAAAGGTCTTGTCATTCATTTTTCATCTATATCCAATAAATTGAGCTTAAACTAATTGTAAGCATTTAAATAATAGAGAAAGGTTTGAAACTCAAGGGTAAATAACTTCAGAAGATTATCCTCACATTGGAGAGCTTTTGTTTTATTGTGAGTGCTCTAGGAGCAGAAGAATGAAGAAATGGCTTAGTGAACACCCTAGAGCCATCAGATCTACACTACTTATCAACAAGTATTAATTGGATCCGCCTGTTAGCAGATAGTAAGACTGCTAATGTTAACTGAAATCCTTGCTCCTAAGGAGCTTACCATCTGTCTATGGAATCTAGGTTGCGCCATTCTCCATAGCTCAGTTTACCAACAGGCCAAGGGAAGTGAACCTTTTCAGTTCTACTCTTGATCTGCCCTTCTCTCAGACTCATCCACCATCTCAGTGATATAGTGATTTATTCAGAAATCCTGGCCTTCCCTGAGACAATGATCATCTGTCTGTTAACCAGAGTAGGAGAAAAGAGGGTTTTTGAAAGTGCCCTAGAAATATCTTCAATTATTTAATATACATAGAGGAAATATAGGGAAGGAATTGTGGTTCTAAACTGAAAAATGGAAGAGCCATCTATCTCTTCTACAGCTATAGCCAAGGCCTTGCTTGCCTATTCAAGATCACAAGGTTTGTAAGAACCAGAATGAGTATTTATTCAAAACTGCACACTGAAAGGTGAGGACATGTCATACATCATCTATCCTTCTTGGTCCTCTGAGAATTAAATATCATTAATATCATGTTTAATTAATGATTACTACTCAGCATTCCAGTAGGAAAGAGACAGCATGCTCAGATAATTCAAGAAATATTAAGTAAAAAAATTATTTAAAATTACATAGGGAAACCTCAAGGAATTGAGTGGTCCCTAAAACAAAGTTATTGCAACTTGACTCTGGAGACTGAGAAAGAAGAAAAAGGAGAGGATATGGACTTAAAGAAGAAAGTCATGTGTACACTTATACAACCACTTTGGAAAGCAATCTGGAGGGTCCTCAGAAAGCCAAATATTGACCTCCCCTAGGACCCAACTATACCACTTCTAGGCATCTATCCCAAACAGCAGGAACCAGTATACAAGGACACGTGCACCTCCATGTTTATTGCAGCACTGTTCACAATAGCCAGGATATGAAACAACCCAGATGTCCCACCACAGATGAATGGATCCAAAAATTGTGGTATCTATACACAATGAAATATTATGCAGCCATTAGAAAGGCATTTGCAGGGAAATGGAAGGAGCTAGAAGAAATCATGTTGAACGAGGTAAGCCAAGAGCAATGAGACAAATGGCACATGGGCTCCCTGATAAGTGGATGTTAAATCTAAAACATAAGGTGATATGACAAAATTAACAAGGCTTAAGAAACAAAGGACTGGGCTGGGAAGGTGGCTCAGTGGTAGAGTGTTTGCCTTGCAAGCATGAGGCCCTGGGTTCGATTCCTCAGCACCACATAAGCAAAAAAGAAAAAAAACGGAAGTGGCACTGTGGCTCAAGTGGTAGAGTGCTAACTTTGAGCTGAAGAGCTGAGGGACAGCACCCAGGAACAGAGTTCAGGCCCCACAACCAACAAAAAAAAGAAAAAAGAAACAAAGGACTTCCACTCATCTGGTCAAATCACTACTAAATAACTCCATGCTACTGATCACCTATATGATATATATATATATATATATATATATATATATATATATATATGTGCACACCAGAGGGAAACCAGAAGGACAACACAGAACTAGAAGGAATCAGGGAAAAACAGAACAGCAGGACCCATCAGCTGCACTGGACATTGATCAAAATGAACTAAGCAACTCAATGCAGCGATGGGAGGGAGGGAACAAGTGGGAAAGAGGGAACGCTGACACTATGCAAAACAAAAGAAATGTACATATCACCCAATGTGGAAGAAATAATTGCATTGTCAAAGTTCATAGAACTCATAAATATTAGAGACCAAGACAATTTGCCCCATGAAAGTTAGAATGTGTTTGTGATTTTAACTAAGCATCACTATCCCAAAATACTGTGAAATTTGAGAAATTATGTAATCACTTAATCTCAATAAAGAATTTGAAGAACAAAAAAGAAGAACGTCTGAAGAACAAAAAAGAAGAACGTCACGTGCTCATGATTGTCTGTGAAAGGGCAGAGCTGTGAAAGCCAAGCCCACACAAAGGAGGGAGGAGGAACTAACCAGGAGAATAAATACCCTAGCTTCACTGTTGTTCCTCCTTCTCATTGGCTGAAACCAAGCAGCAGCTAGAAAGGAAACCCATTGGCTCAGGCATGTTATTATCATGGAATGAGAGAAGGGGAGGCAGAGAAAAGATCCAAGTCAGTGCCTGAAGTAAAAAATTGAAATCCAGTTCCCTAGTGTTCCCTCAAACAACTTTAAAATGAATTCAAGCAACCAGGGTAATTAGAAAACAAATGCAGAAGATCTCACACACTTTTTTCTAGCTATGTATTGTCAGATGACAATTAACATCTTTAACTTGTCATCTGAAAACATATACATTCTAGTAACAATTTACTGAATGCATTAATAAGTTACTGTATTAATAACTTTAATTTAATCTTTATTTATTTCATGATGTATTTAATAAGTTAAGAATTTATTATAAAAATCATATGATGCATTAATGAACAATAAAATAAAGAACAAATAAAGCATCTAAACTTTCTACTACTCTTCTTTTCTTTTTTTTTTTTAGATCCAAGACCAGGACTCAAACTCAGTACCTACCTCAGGCTAATGCTTCCAACCCCATCTTTCTATTACTTTTAAAAATAAACTTTTTATTTGAGGTTTACAATATGATATTACAAGACACATAATGATAGTAAAATGGTTACTATAGCAAAGCAATTTAATGTATCTGTCATCTTACATGTACATTTCTTTTCAAGGGCAGTGAAAATCTACTTAAAGAAAAGCTAATACAGGCCAGGCGCTGGTGGCTCATGCCTATAATCCTACCTGTAATCCTAGCTATTTAGGAGGCTGAGATCTGAGGATCATGGTTCAAAGCCAGCCCAGGCAGGAAACTCCATGAAATTCTTATCTCCAATAAATTGCTCAGAAAACCAGAAGTGGTGATGTGGCTCAAGTGGTAGAGTGCTAGCCTTGAGCTGAAGAGCTAATGGACAGCATCCAGGCCCAGGGTTCAAGCCCAATGACCGACAAAAAAAGAAAAGCTAATACAATAAATTTTGATGAACTTTCATCTTCATGTCATATATTTGATCTCTAAACCAAGTTGACGTACATATATACATATCTTTCCATTACCCTTTTCTTATTGGAAGCCATATACATATATATGTGTGTGTATATATATATATATATATATATATACCTATACATATACATAAGTATACACACATATATATACACACAAATATATAACACATACAAGTAAAATTATGTGATATTTTCCTTTATGTGCCTGACTTACTTATTTAGTCTTCTTGGTTTATCCATGTTGTAATAAATAGCTGGATTGCATAGTTTAAGGGTGAATATTTCATATTGTTCATGAAAATCCATTCATTTGTCAATGCACACTTATTTCTATGTCCTGGATATTGTGAAGAATACTGCAATTGATAATGGAATGTGGGTATTTCATCTCCTTTGAGTGTGTGCCCACAAGAGGAATGGCTAGATCATGTGCTACTTTTAAATCAAAAAAAGACAGGGTGAGGTTCAAGGCATGGCTCTGTTGCTAGAGCACCAGAATGAGCAAAAGCATCAGGTACCAAGTTCGAGTCCAGGTCTCATACCTAAAAAGGAAAAGACAGAGTGATATCAAATAAATAGCTCCTAGAAATACAAGAATTTGCTATACTCAAAACTAGCAGATAACAAAAAATAAGTAAGATTAGGATCAAATGGATAAAAGACTAAAAATCTATTCAAAGATTTGATAAACAAAAATTTGTTTCTTTGAAAAGGTAATTAAGATAGATAAACTCTTAGCTGATTTCATTATAAGGAGGAGGGAAAGGAGAATGCAGATATCACAATAAATATCGGTGAAATGTCGAACATTTTGAACATTTTGAACATTTTGAAAACCTATATTCAAACAAACTAGACATTATAGAAGTGAATACATTTTAAATACATTTGACCTACCAAAATTGAAGAGTATATAAACTACTTAATAGTTCCATAAAAAACAATAATATTAAAGCAGTAATAGTCTTCTGACAAAGAAAAGCCCAGAACCTGACAGATTCACTGCTGAGTTCTACCAGATCTTTAATGAAAAACTGACACCACTATTCCTCAAAGTTTTCCACAAGCTAGAAATAGGAAGAATGTTCCCAAACTCATTATAGCAACTCACTATCTTTCACTTATCCAAAACTGGTCAGGAATGCAACAACAAAAAAAAAGAAGTATAGACCAATCTCCAGACATAATCACAAAAATCTTCAATAAAATACCTGCAAACCAAATCCAACAACACCTCAAAAAGATTATACAATAAATATAGAAAACAAAACTATAGGCAAGATCCTACTAAATGAAGGGGAATAAAGTGAAATAATTTCCCCTAAAGTCAGGAATAAGTTAAAGATGTTTACTCATTCCAGCCCTGCCATTATAGTATTGGAATCCCTAGCCAAAACAATAAAGAGAGAAAAGAAATTCAAATAAGGAAAGACATCTATCATCCCTATCCGAAGATGGTGTGGTTCTATACCTAAAGGACCCTGAAAATTCTCCCCCCGACACACACACAAATAAAACTAAATCTAATTAAAACCTGGGACAGGATACAAAATCAAGATTTTAAAAACTCAGTGGCATGTTGAGATTAGGGGAAGGGAGAGGTTAGAGAGTGACTGACGGGTGACTGAGCATGGTGCATTGTTTGCATATATGGACATGTCACAACGCTGCACATTTAATTGATATGTAAAAAAGAGTAAAAAGAAACCTTTCAAAGCCTCTATACTGTTTACCAGAATGGCTGAACTGAGCTCTACTTTTTAAATCATGCTTGCTTTTCTTCTTACTCTCCCACATAATGTGAAAATAAATATCATGCAAATGAGGCTTTGCTAAATGCTAATATTTACCTTTGCTCCTTCCCAAATTCCATGGAAATATTAAAAGATGTACAAGTTATTCAAATAAATCTGTGGCAATTTCCATATGGCAAATTCCACAATCTATAGCAAATTCCATAATTTCCAGAACAGTGCTACCAGAAACCTAGACAATGATATATTCCACAATAAGGCAAAAGAGAAAGAATTGAGACCAAACTCAATCCATCTATGGAACCCATTGACTCAAAATCAACAGAAAACATCCCAAACTAGTTTTAGACATGTTTGTAACTCAGCACCTCTGAGTACTCCCAAATGACCAACCAGGGCTTAGAGGAAGAGCCTTTAGGAATCAAGAGCTCATGTTTGTCTCTGTCTTCTGAAATTGCACTTCTACTCAAGCAGCAGCCCAGGGTGGTTTCTGAGGCTCCCAAGGCTGACTTTTACAAGGGACAGGGACTCTCTTGTCACCCAAGGGACAAATTACCACGCACCTGCCTATTCACAAACAAATCTGGTCAAGGCAAGTAGCCCCTTACTGACCTGAGGTATCTGGGAGCATTTCAGTAGGGGACATGGATTCTGAGTTTGTCTATCAAGCAGGTGAGGGTGAATTGAAACACTAACTTTCAACTTTCTAGCTGGATAATAGTGGGAGCATCATTTTCATTATATTATTATCTTGCATGGGGTGGGGGGGAAATGCCTTCATAAGAACTTTTAATAACTGTGCTAATCTCTTGTGATGGACAAACATTTCCCTGAAGCTTAACATTTCCTTCAGTTTCACAGCAGCTAGGGATTTTTTACTGTTTCCTTTTTAAAACACTATGTGTAGTGTAATCCCTTTCTGAAATGATTTCTGTGTGTGAATGAGTACGTGTAGAAATGGGTCTGTTTGAATGTTCAGAAAATATTTGCACAGGTGCTTTTAGGATAAATGGATTGCTTGATTTGTTATCTTCTTTTTCTAACATTTTAAAAATTATGTTAATTTTTTAAACTAGGCATTGGTGGCTCATGCCTGTAATTCTAGCTACTCAGAAAGCTAAGATCTGAGGATTGTAGTTCAAAACCAGCCTGGGCAGGAAAGTCTTTGAGAAGTCTGTCTCCAAATAACCACCATAAAAGCCAGAAGTGGAGGTGTGACTCAAGTGGTAGAGTACCCGCCTTGAATGAAAAAGCCAAAGGACAATGCCTAGTCTAGTATAATGCATACATACTAAAATACATACATACAAACATATGTGTTTGTGTTAATTTTTCTAATGCGCATGAGTTACCATTTGTAAAATATACTAAGGTGTTAACCTTATTGAGTTGAAACCTTTGGGAATTGGATCATTCTCTCTTAAGTGGAAGGTAAGGGTCAGGTGTCTCCCAAAGCTCTGCAGAATGAGGAGAGATGAGCTATGGCAAGAGGCTCAGGGACTGGCAGCATGGCAATAGCATTGGCAGTCTGACAGTGAGTCCTGCCCTCTTTCTGTCCATCATAGTTACAGAGATGAACAACTCACCAGCAAGTGAGTTGAAAATTCAGTTCTGAGAGCCCTAGGAATGCAGTGAGCATGCAGTTGCAGTGACAGAGATCTGAGCTTCACCCATAACCCACATCATGGTACCTGGGCCATGTTGCCAAGGAACACATTATGATGCCTTTCAACACTGAATGGACCATGGAAGTTGCCATATCCTTCCTACTGTGCCAGAAAACTGGGGTTTAGCCATGGGTTCATTCCATACTTGTGGGCTTGCTGATGCTTGGCTATTCTAGCCAATCAGGCTGTTAAACATGCTTGATTACCAACCTAAAGCTCCAGTCTTCAGAGGGGCACTTGGAGGCCTGACCCACAAGCAAGTATAGCATAATTCTTAGGAAATTATAGAGCAGGAACTCACACAGAATTGGTAGTTCTGAAAACGTCAGAGAAATGGTCTCAGGAAAAAGACAATCTTCCTGCCAACCTCAAAAGTCAGGAGTTAGCCAGGCACCCGTGGCTCACACCTATAATCCTAGCTACCCAGGAGGCTGAGATCTGAGGATTTTGGTTCAAAGCTGCCTGGGTAAGAAAGTTCATGAGACTCTTATCTCCAGTAAACCATTCAGAAAACTGGAAGTGGCTCTAAGGCTCAAGTGGTAGAGCAGTAGCCTTGAGCTGAAGAGCTGAGGGACAGCGCCCAGGCCCAGAGTTCAAGCACCACGACCAACATCAAAAAAAAAAAAAAAAGTTAGTATTCAGACTTGTATTCCCTTATCAAGGCCAAGTGATCCCATCTAGTCTTCTAAGCTGTTTTCAGCCACTCTGGTATGCTGCTTTTTCAGCTCTAAAAATAGAGGAAGAAAATAGGGAGGGATTACAGACTGAGCTATATTGCTATAGGAAGGATTGAATATATGTGCATACATATACACATATATGCTTATATTACCATATATCTTTAAATAGTTATGCAAATGTTTAACAAATCTTTAATTTGCTCAGTCCTCATAATACATAGCCCTTCAGCAATTATTTCAGTTTTCTGCCAGCTACCTTCTTCTCCCTCCATCTCACCTTAGTGTATAGGACAGACTATACAGAAGTTGGCAAAGGTGTATAGGACAGACTATACAGAAGTTGGCATTCCAGTGGGAACACTTGCTCCTGATTCCAGGACTCAGAGCTACAGGGATTAGGGCTATATGCCAAAGAACAGGATATTAAGCCTCTGTCACTGAAAACAAAGTAGAGAATCAGGGTATTTGAGTGGCCACATATGTAGTGAAAGGGAGGGTTAGGATGAATTCACCAGGATCAAAGGAAACCCACAGGGACACCTACCTGTCCCACCCAGAGCCTCTGTCAGCATAGGCCTGTCCACACAAGAATCTGAAAACCACATTTTCACCAGTTGGAATGGCTTTCCGTATGTCTTCTTGACTAGGCTGAACCACCCATGCTGGAATTCTCTCCCTGTGAGTTTCTCCAAAGGGTGGGCAACAGGGAGACTTGTAGGAGAGAAATGGAGGTGAGAATGAGCCAGCAGGCTCACATCAGTGGCACAAGGCAACAGCTTGACTGATAAATTCCCCATCCTTCCTCTGGACCTTCCTTCACCCTCCCAACTCCTGGACTAGTGTCACAGTGCAGGGCCCATGTCATCAAAGTCAAAGGTGAGGAGAACTGAAAGGTTCCAATCTTTTCCTGTAGGTTCCTGCTTTTCCATGAGGGGTCCAGCTTATCCTAGCTTACTCCCATCCTCCAATCATCTTTCTCCCCAACTACCTGCCAAACAAAACAGCAGCACCAAGTGTAAAGGCAGCAAACCTACCTGCGCTGATCAAACAGCAGCCACAATAGCAATCCAGCACCTGTGCCGATCCTAGCAGCTCTCCTTTGTAGATGAAAATCTTTCTCTTTAGGCTGCATTTGTTGCAGTGAAGCAACAAATGAAAGTGGCTTGGTTAGAAAATCCAAAGAATGTTCCAAGTCTTGCTAATGCTCATGGAGGAAAAACAAAAAGGGTCTTGTAACCATTGTAAAACAATGGTTTCTGAGAAATAAACCAGAATATGGAGACAATGGAATGGCCTTTAGGGTTAAAAAGCAATGAAATATCAGAATGACACAAAGGAACCTGGAGGCAGGGGCTCAAGCCTGTAATTCTAGCTTCCTGGGAGATAAGGAGTAAAGGCTTGCAGTTTGAAAACAGCCTAAGCCAAAAAAAAATTGTTTATAAGACTGCCTCAACTCAACTGCAAGGCTTAGTGGTACAGCCTAGTGACCCAAGGAAACACAAACAGGAGGATAACAGTTCCCAACAGCACAGGCATAAAGCAAGATCCTACATAAAAAATAACCAGTGCAGCTGGGCACCTGTGGCTCACATCTACATCCTAGCTACTCAGGAGGCTGAGATCTGAGGATCACTGTTCAAAGCCAGCCCAGGCAAGAAAGTCCATGAGGCTCCTCTATCTGATTAAACACCAGGAAACTTGAAGTGGCCCTGTGGCTCAAGTGGTAAAGTGCTCACTTTGAGCTGAAGAGCTTAGGGACAGAGCCCATGCCTAGAGTTCAAGCTCCATGACCGACAAAACAAAAAAAAAAAAAGGTGCAAAAAGGGGGTTGGTGGAGTGTTCAAGTGGTAGAGTACCTGCCTAGCAAGTGAGGCCCTGAGCTCAAAATCCCACTACCACAGGGGGGAAAAAAAGAGAAATGTGGAGGAAACTTGAATGCAAACCACTAAGTGAACAAAGCCAATGTTTAAAAAAAAAGGCAACATACCATCTAATGCTAACTATCTGATGCTCTGGAAAAGACAAAACTATGGGGACAGAAAACCCAGGGACTGCTAGGGATTCTGGGAGCAAAGGGTGAATAGGCCAAACAGAGAGGAAATTTGGAGCAGTGAGACTGATTTGGCTGGTGCTGCACTGATGTATACTTGGACATTTGTCCAAACCCACAGAATTCACAGCACCAAGAGTGCACCCTCATATCACCATAGACAATGGGTGACGATATGTGTGTCAGTGTGGGCTCACCACATGAGACAAATAGATCATTCTGAGAGAGACGTTGATTAAAAACAAACAAAAAGAACAAGTGTTTTTCTCATTTTACAGATTAAAGAAATGGTATGCATAGCAGGTGCCAAATACAGAGCTTTTCCAGAGAGGGAAAAAATAAAGAATAAAGTTACCAAAAGTTATGCTGGTTTCTGGGAAAGATCTGATTAATATCAAAGATTCTAGTCTCAGCACAGGCTGACCCACACATACACACACATGTATGCATACATATGTATATAGATGTGTATACACATACATGTATACATGCAGTGTGACCTTGTCAGCTAATTTGTTGCCCTCCTGTCTATTAAAGGAAGATTTAGAAAAGCCCTTAAGGACCTTAATTTTCAGAGAGAAAATCATCTCAACAGTCATGTTTTGGGAGGACTTTGCAGGAGGAAAAGCTGCTCACATAAAGGCAGACAAGGGAGCTGCTCTTCAGAAGCCTGCACTTTTCGAAGAAGTTTGAGAGCACGGAACGGCAGGATGGTCCCTAGGGATTGCAAACAGGGAAATACAAATGGCAGATTAGAGACTCCACTGTGAAGTTATGTGGACCAGAGGTGATTCTCCTAAAAAGTGCATCATGAATACACTAACTGACAGTATGAGACACTAAGTGACAGTGAGCAGCCTTGGGGGGAAGCTTTGTGAGGAGAGAGAACTGGATGCTTTGAATGGCACAGGGCATGTGGGGGCACATCAACAGATGAGTGGGCACAGGTCCTCCAAAGCTTTACTCAGGCTGTGGTGATTCTTCTCAATAAAGTCTGTTGAGATCTGAAGCTGCAAAGCACAATGGTTCAGAGCAGCTTTGTGAATGCTCACAGAAGACTGGACTTTGTTCGACAGACAGGCAATTTTGCCTGAGCAGTGAGTGAGGAAGTCACACTGTGCATCCCATGTGGGGTCTAAAAGTCATTCTGTGGGGTCCTAAAATCATTCTTGCCATGGCCATTGCCAGCAAGGTGACCTTAGGGGCATCAGGTCTCAAGAATGGATTATTATATATGAACCATCTTTATGGAAAGCTCAAGAGGAGACAATTTTGAATTCACGAGAAGAGTGAAAACTACATGTTGACTGCAATGAAAGCATTTTGAAACAATTTATGAATGTGGATTCTGTTCCCAGAATAACAGAGAAGGACCTACCTGCTAGACAGCTGATGGCTAGCGAGTGAGCAATATGCTTCCACTGTTGAAATCAGCTGAAGCAGAATGGAAAGGCAACTCAGGATCTGGCAGGGAAAATACAGCAGGGCCAAGACAGTTGAGACATTACCAAAACTGCTATGGTTTGAACATGGCTTGTCTGTTCCAAAATTCAAGTTGAAAATTGCCATTGTAACTATGTTTGGAGATAGGGCCTTTAAGGGATGATTAAAAAGTCTCCCACCTACATCAGTAGTCCCCAAGCTATACTTCAGGCTGAGGAAGAAGGACCAGCAGAGCCCAGGAATTCCCAACTAGACTAGAGAACATAACAAAATCCAACTTCACTCTTTGAGAAGAAAATGAGCAGGCGGTGGTGGAAGCAGAAGAGGAACAAGGTGCTGGTGGCTCATATGAGCTACTCTGTGGGCTGAGATAAAGGTTCCAGGCCAGCCTGGGAAAAACGTTCATAAGCCTCCAACTTAATAAAAAAAATGAATGTGGTTGTCATCATATCTATGATAGAAAGTCTGAATGTAAGAATCATAGTGCAGGCTGCCCAGGAAAAAGGCAAGACCCTATTTCAAAAAATAAGCAAAACAAAAGGGCTGCAAGTGTGGCTCAAAGAGTAGAATGTCTTCCTACCAAGCAAAAGGCTCTGAGCCCACACCTAAGTACTATAAAATAAAGTGATCAGGTGGCTAAGGTGGATTAATGAGTGTGTTCTCACAAAGACTTAGTTTCTGTAAAGTGAGACTGTCTTTGGTGTTCTGTTTCTCTTGGATGTGCTAGATTGTCCCTTCACCTTTTGCCATGTTAAGATGCCCTCAGTAGATGCTGCCATCATGATCTTGAATTTCCAGGCCTTGATATCATGAGCCTAAGTAAGTTAATATCTATTCTTTGTAACAACCCAGCCTTGGGTATTTGGTAATAACAACAGCAACCTGACCAAGACAACAACCCAGGGCAAATGTTGCTGGTGCCATAACACTTCAAACATCAGCTCTTATGTGAATGGATATCCTCTGTGGCCAATAAGAAGGCAAATAGAGATGGCTTCAACATGTGGCTCCTTAAGTTCAAAACCTATAAACCACTCCATGATGGACTCAAGGGAGAAATAAAAGCGTGTTAGGTGACTTCAGGACAAGTGAGCAACCAAATGCAATTTTAAACTTAATGCCCCCGTACAGAGCCAAAGGGGTAGGCAGAGAGAGGAGGATCAGAGGGGGAAGAAGAGGAGAATAAAGAAGACAGAGATGAAGACCAAGAAGACAAAAATGAAGAAGAAAGAGGAGTGAGAGGAGAAAGAAGTTTATTTGGGTTTGCTTGAACATTGACTAGTATAAGAACTGGCTGTTCTTTTCTGTGCTAAGATGAGAAGGTGGAGGGGGAAGGGCAGAGCTGAATTGAGCCTGGCTGTGGCTAAGCTTTTCATCATCTTACATCAGTTTAAGACTGATCATGGTTACCTCCAGAGCAGTGTGACCAACATGCAGCATTAAAGAACAGCCATCAATAGGCTTGATGAAAGCTGCAGGTGGAATCAACTCAAAACCTGCCATATGCAAGGGTTGTCTAGATATACAGATGCCCTCACAGTAGCCAGGCCAGTTGAGAAGACTTAGAGGCATGCTTGCTCAGGTTTACTTATTGTGATGGTCAATTTTATGTGTCGACTTGATTATCCATAGGGTACCTAGATGAAATATTATTTCTAGGTGTATCTATGAGGTATTGAATACCTCATACATATGTCATTATAAAACGCATGCCAATTCTAAACCTTCAGTAATAAAATCATCATCATCTCATCATCATCATCATCATCATCATCATCATCATCATCATCATCCTGAAAGATTCTTTACCAGTTAGTGAGAAACACCACTAGTAGTGGCTAAAATTTTTCAGGGCAAAATTTTCTTTGTGTCTTTTTTCTTATATTTGGGGGAGGGGGCTGGAGCTTGAACTCGGGTTCTGTCCCTTAGCTTCTTCACCCAATGCTGGTATTCTACCATTTGAGCCACAGCTCTACTTCTGGCTTTTTGCTGGTGAACCTAGATAAAAGTCTTGTGGACTTCCTGCCCAGGGTGACTTCAAACAGTAATTGTCAGATATCAGCCTCTGATTAGCTAGAATTACAGATATGAGCCACTGGTGCCTGGCTTAGAACAAATTTCCTTAATAGTAGTGAAGCAAGCAAAAATGTATGTATTGTTTTCTCAAATACTTTAGTTGACATATAATAATGATACAAAGTTACAGTGTACTATGTGATATTTCAATATATATACAATATGTAAAATCAAATCAAGATAACTGAGGTATTATTTTTATGTATTTTTATTATCTTCAAGTAGCTATACAAAGGAGTTGTCATTTAACAAAGCCATTTATGAATACAATCATATATTTATCCTTTCTTTGTGTGGGGAAGATTTAAAAACCTCTCCACTAGGCATCTTGAAAGATATACAGTCAATGGTTGTCAGCTGTATTTATCCTACTGTGTTATAGGACATTAGAAGTTATCCCAACTGCACCTCTGTACTCATTAGCATCTACTTTCCACCTCCTCTTCCCTACCTATGGTAATCACCTCCCCTCCCAGCCTCTGATAGCCATTATCCAACTCTCGACTTCTATGAGACCAATATATACATAAGTGTGCCTCACTTATTTTCCCTTAACATAAATGTCTTCCAGTTTCCATCCATGTTGCTGTCAAGACAGGATTTCCTTCTTTTCATGGCTGGATTGGAGTCCATTGTGTGTATTTTTCATGTTTTCCTTATTTGGTCATTTGAGAGTGGGCACCAAGGTAGATTCCACCTCTTTACTGTGAGTTCATGCAAACCATGCATCACCCTCAGCTTCTCAGCTCCTCATCATTAAACAACAACAGGACCACCTCCCTTCTCAGATTAATGGAACAGCTGGAACTCTGTATTCAGATCAAGCTAAAAGCAATAGCTGCTTCCTTTCCTCCAGTAAAACCCTACCTCACTCATTATCTGTGTTCCTTTGTTGGGGTTCTACATATGAACAACAGCTTGTTTCACACCAGATTACCTGTGCTATTATTTAAACTTGGAAACTGAGTGGCAGTACTCTTCAAGATGAGTTTTACAGGAATGCTGATCAAGAAGGCAATTGCAACCACTTCGTGAGACACTCAGTCCATGCTGCTCTTATCTGGTTAGCTTTGTATTCTGACCAGACAAGCAAAGCAAGAGACTGAAAATGCACCTAGATGGCTGGAGTACAAGTGCAAGGCTCTGAGTTCAAAAGGCAGAAACACACACACACACACACACACAGAGTCAAGAAAATGCACTGAGCCTATTTGTTTTATGCTCAGAATTGTCATATATGTAATTTTACTACATCTGCAGAGCAAACAGCTAGAATTATTAACTCTACTGGATAGATAGGAAAACTGCAGCTTAGAAGAAATAAGTGGCCCATGCAAGACCTCAGAGGGAGACCAAATAGTTACAGATTCTGTCTGGAAGACTCATTCACAGTTCAGCATGTCTCCCCCAGGGGGAACTTCTGGGTCTGTCTCTGCACCATGAAGCCCATACATGCTGCAGTGTTGAACCAGAAAGAGCAACCAATATTACATAAGCATCTTCTATGTACAGATATCATGCAGGGTTTGGGGGATGCAAAAATAAACAAGTAAAGAAGCCTCTGTTCATGGCACCAAAAAGGTTTTTTGCTGAGGAACCTATTTGTGGTGATAAGAGAATATAGCCATCCTAGGCTAGATGGCCAGAAGATCAAAGGAACTTGTAATGGAAATGGGACCTGGAATTGCAAACCCTGCCAAGAACTCAGCGTGGAAAACTCTAAACTGAAAAGCAGAAAGAGGGGGGGAAAAAGTCAAACAAAATCAGTAAAACAGTAAAGTAGGAAACCCTAGACTCTTCTTCTATTTAACAACAATTCACAGATAAAATCCAGAAACAAACTATAAACAAGGAAAAAGAAACAACACAAGAATAATAGAAAACAAATCACAAAATAGTAATTACTATAAATTTAAGTTGATGAAACTCTCCAACCAAAAGACACAGTGGCTAAATTGATTTAAAAAACAGATTAAAAAAAACAAAATCCAAATATTTGCTGTACATAGGAACTCAATTTAGATTTAAGGACAGAGATAGGCTAAAAATAAAGGATTCTCTATACAAATGATATGCAGAAAAGAACAGGAGTGGCTACATTCATGTCAGACAAGATGAATTTCAAGTCAAAAATTATCACAACAAATAAAAGACAGCATATAATTATAAAAGAATGAGTCCAAAAGAAAGATAAGACAACTATGAATATATATGCATCCAAAATCAGTGCACTTTCATAAATACAAGGCAAGCATTAACAAGACCAAAGTGTGCTTGCTTCGGCAGCACATATAGTAAAATTGTAACAATACAGAGAAGATTATCACAGCCCCTGCACAAAGGATGACACTCAAATTCATGAAGCATTCCATATTTTTATGTGATTTTTTTTGTTTCTTGTATGTTCCTTCTCCATGGTATTACCCCCTGTTTTCACTGTGTTTGATTCCAATACCCTGCATCTTCTATATACACTTCTCTAATTTAGGGAGGGGAAGGGAAAAAACACTATGTTGAAACTGAACTTTACAACTTCGGCTGTGGGGGGGGAGGGTGTTGGGTAGTTGTGGAGGTGGGAGGGAAAGGATGGTAGGGGAAAAACAAAGGAGGAGGCAACAAAGCTCGATAGGAAATGTACTCATTACCTTGATCATGTAACTGTAACCACTCCCTACAGTATTTTTGTTTGTTTGTCAGTTGTGGGGCCTGAACTCTGGGCCTGGGCACTGTCCTCCAGCTCTTCAGCTGTAGACCAGCACTCTACCCCACTTTGGCTTTTTCTGCTTATGTGGTGCTGAAGAATCGAACCCAGGGCCTCATGCATGCAAGGCAAGCACTCTACCACTGAGCCACCTTCCCAGCGCCTCCCTACAGTATTTTTACAATAAAAAAATGTACAATAATAATAATAATAATTTTTTTAAAAACCAAAGTGAGAAACAGATATAATGATATTAGGAGAAATACTAGTACCTCTCTGTCAATAGTAGATAGACTCTCAAGCCAGAAAGTTTTTTCTTAAAAAAAAATAGGACACTTAAAAAACAAAATGTGGTATACACACACACACACACACACATATACATATATACATATATATATATATATATATATATATATATACATACACAATGGAATTCTATGATTCCCTCAGAAAGAATGACATTGCCCCATTTGTAAGGAAATGGAAAGACTTGGAAAAAATTATATTAAGTGAAGAAAGCCAGACCCAAAGAAACATAAGTCCCATGGTTTCCCTTATTTGCAATAGTTAGTATACATCTAGGATAATCTTAGCAGATGAGCAGAATAGCTCAATAGCTATGTACATATGACCATATAAGATGATACTAAACGAAATGAACTCCAAGACATGGACACAAGAGGTTTTGTTTTGTTGTTGCTTTTAATGTATTATGTGATTTTTTTGTTTCTTTTGTATGTTCTTCCCCCTATGGTATATCCACTGTTGTCACTGTATTTGAATTTGGTACCCTGGTATTATATATACATTTATTTGAATTAGGGAAGGGAAGGGGAACAACAGAATGGTGAGACAAAGGACAAGCGGGAAACAAATGCAACAGTGATATACACAAGACAATATGTTGGAAATGATCTGTACATCTTGGAGGGAGCGGGGGTTAGGGGAGGGGAAATAGGAGAAAAATGAGGGAAGAGGTAACAAGTTTGACAATAAATGTACTTATTACCTTACTTATGCAACTGTAAACCTCCTGTACATAACCTTGACAATTAAAAAAAATGTCAAAGTCAGGTACCTGTGCACAAGCCTGTAATCCTACCTATGCAGGAAGCTGAGATCTAAGGATCACAGTTTGAAGCCAGCCTGGGCAGGAAAGTCTATGAGACTCTTAAACTACTTGGAAAGTGGTGTTGTGGCTCAAGTGGTAGAGCACTAGAGTAGAGTTGAGCACAAAGAGACTCAGTGACAGCACCCAGGCCCTGAGTTCAAACTCCAAAACTGACAAAAATAAAAATGTCAACTAAATAAATATAATAGGCATACAGATATTCTACCTAACAGTAGCAGAACACAAATTCATCTCCAACTCACATGGAACTTTATCATACATCACATGTTAGTCACAAAACAAGTCAAATCTTTTTTTTGTCTTTTTAGCTTTTGGGGGGACTAGGAGAGCAAGCTGAGAATGGAACTCAGGGTCTTGTACTTGCCAGACAAAGGCTCTTCTATTGAGCTAAATCCCCAGCCCCAACAAATTTTTAAAAGATTGAAAATACACCAAGAACTTTCACAGCAGAGCACAGCAGAGGAAACTAGTAAAACAGCAGAAGGAAAACTGGAAAATGCACAAATATGTGGAAATTAAACAAAACACTATTAAACAACCATTGGCAACTGTTACAATCAAGAAGGAAATTAGAAAATACCTAGAGACAAATGAAAACAAAAGTACAGCATAACAAACTTTTGGAATAAGAGAAATGTTTACTACAATAAATGCCTTACTCAAAAAACAAGAAAGATCTCAAATAAACAATCCAATATTGTATCTGAAAAGCTAGAAATAGAAGAAAACAATGCCCAATGTTAACATGAAATGGCAAAGATTAGATCAGAAATAAACCAAATAGAAAACAGAAACAAGAAAAAGATGAATGAAACTGAGAGTTGATTCTTTGAAAAGACAAACAAAATTGACAAACATTTACTTAAACTAATTAGGAAAAAATAGAAAACAGATAAAATCAGAAATGTAAGAGTACACATTATAACTGATACCACAGAAACTTAAAAAATCATGACACCACTATGAACAAGCATCAAGGAACAACCATGAAACCTAAAAGAACTGGAGAAATTCCTAAAAATGTGAACTTTCAAGATTAAACTATAGAGAACTAGAACCATCCTGAAAATTGAATCGCAGTTAAAAGCTTAGCCACAAAGCCCAAACCACAGTGCTCCACTAGTGAATTCTACCAAATATTTAAAGACAAATTAGCACCAACCCATTCCAAGTTCATTTCATGAGGCTAGCATTGCCCTAAAACCAAAGCCAGGGAAAAGAAATGCCACAAGAAAAGGAGACTATGCCAATATTTCTGATGAATATACATATACAAAAATCCTTCATAAAATGTTAGCAAATGATCCATCCACACTTTAAAAGGTTCATACACCATAACCAAGTGGAATTTTCCCCTAAGCTGGAAGAGTGATCTAACATATAAAAAATCAACTAATGTGATGAACCACATTAAAAGAATGATGATAAAAAAATTTCAAAAAATTCAGGAAAGGCACTTGGCATTATTCAACACTGTTTTCATGGGGAAAAAATCTCAACAAACTAGAAATAAAAGGAAAATACCTCAACTTAATAAAGACCACATATGAGAAGTGCACATACAGCATCATGTTCAACGTGAAAAGCTCCAAGTTTGTAAACGAAGACCAGGTCACAACAAGAATTCCCATCTTTACTTCTACTCAGCTTGACTGGAAGTCCTCACCCAAGCAATTATACGAGAAAATTAAAAGAAAAACAAAAACAAAAACATAGAGCTGGGCACCAGTGCCTCAGGACTATAATCCTAGCTACCTGGAGGCTGAGATCTGAGGATCACAGTTCGAAGCCAGCCTGGGCAGAAAAGTCTGTGAGACTCTTATCTCTAATAAACTATTCAGAAGAATCCAGAAATGGTTCGGTGGCTCAAGTGGTAGAGTGCTAGCCTTGAGCACAAAAAGGCTCAGATACAGTGCCTAGACCCTGAGTTCAAGCCCCAGTACCAAAAGAACAAAACAAAACAAAACTAGTAAGCTTCAAATAGGAAAGAAAAAAGTAAAATTGTCCTTGTTCTTATATTCAGAAATAAGTATTTTATTTAAAAAAACTCTTAGAACTATTAAATGAATGGAGTGAAGTTGCAGAATACAAAAAAAATCAGCATATAAAAATCAGTTTCAAGGGTTGGGGTGGGAGGGATGGGTGAGAATGTTAAAAAGGGTGACATTGATCAAGAGGCATTGGATTCATAAAGTGCTCTATTGAATGGAACCCCTTTGTACAACTACTTTAAAAAAATAAAAATATATCTTAGAAAATCAGTTGTACTTTTATATACCATCAATGAACAATCTAAAAAAGATAGGAAAACAATACCATTTACAATGACACCAAAAAGAATAGCATAAACTTGACTAAAGAGATGCAAGATTGGAGGGCTGGGAAGGTGGCTCAGTGGTAGAGCGCTTGCCTTGCATGCTTGAGGCCCTGGGTTCGATTCCTCAGTACCACATAAACAAAAAGAAAAGAGCCGGAAGTGGCTCTGTGGCTCAAGTGGTAGAGCACTAGCCTTGAGCTGAAGAGCTGAAGGACAGCGACCAGGCCCAGAGTTCAGGCCCCATGACCGGACCACCCCCCCCCAAAAAAAAGAGATGCAAGATTGGTTCTGATGACTTCTAAACATTTATAAATTAGAAAAGACACAAATAAATTGAAGGGCATTCTGTGTTCACAGGCTGGAAGACTTAAAATTGTTAAATTACCCACACTACTAAAAGAGATCTGTAGATTCAATTCAACCCCTATCAATGGCACTTTTATAGAAATAGAAAACAATTCTACAATATATAGAGAACCCAATAAGACCAGTAATTAGGAAATCAATCTTGCAAAAGAAAAACAAATGTAATCCTAGCTACTTAGGAGGCTGAGATCTGAGGATTTCAGTTCAAAGGTAGCCCCAGTAAGAAAGTCTGTAAGACTTTTATGTCCAATTAACCACAAGAAGCTGGAAGTGGCTGGGCGCCAGTGGTTCACACCTGAATTCTAGCTACTCAGGAGGCTGAGATCTCAAGATCACAATTCAAAGCCAGGCTTGGCAGGAAAGTCTTATCTCCAATTCATCACCAGAAATCTGGAAGTGGCACTGTGGCTCAAGAAGTAGAACACTTGCATTGAGCTGGAAAGCTAAGATAGCACCCAGGCCCAGAGTTCAAGCCTCACAATTAACAAAAAAGAAAAACAAAGATGGAAACATACACTACCTGATTTCAAACTGTATTACAAAGCTGTAGTTACAAAAAAAATAGAATGGACATAAACCAATGGAATATAATGCAGATCATAGAAATGTATATACATATATATACATGTAGATATACATATACATATCTATAAATATTATCTATCTTCTTAACAGGAGTGCCAGGGTTAGGTAAGGGGAAGGGAAGCCTCTTCAACAAAAGATACGGGGAAATTGGGTACCCAATCCAAAAGAAAGCATTATACCATACATAAAGTGAAACTCAAGATGTATTGAAGATGTAACATAAGACCTGAACCTATAAAATTACTAGAATAAAATGAGGAGAAAGCTTCATGACATGAATCATGACTATATATATATATATATATATATATATATATATATATATATATATGGCAGCCTTCAGTGGGTCCTATATGCTTCAACCTGGGGGCAATGGAGGGGAGGAATACATATCATTAAGGCCAAGTTTAACAATCGCTATGCATTAGACAGTGGTTTTGGGTGGCCAAGATGGGTGTAGTTGTTTATTCTAAAACTGGGAATATGATCTAGGCCTACCCAAACACAAGGGCAATTGGTGAGCTATCCCCAGATCTAGTTCTCATTTTCTCTCCTTTACCCTTTAAGCTTTGCAACCTCTTACCATCTTCAAGGAGAAGGTAAGGGCAAAAGAGCCCTGTGTGTTCTCAGGTGAAGGGAGGGACCTTGCTGGTCTAGTTTGAGTCTTGTTTGTTTGCTTGCTTGCTTTATTTTTCAGTTTACTTGTGTGTTCTGAGTCTGATTCTTCTAGTATTTATTCATTTTCATTTCCCCTGTCTCTTCATTTATCTACCCTTCTTCAGTTCTAGAGTCTGGAAATCCAACTCAAGATGCCAGCATATTGCTCTCTCCTAAAACCTCTCTCCCTGGCTTGTACATAGCGGTCTTCTCTTCTCCTTCTACCTTATCATAGTTACTCTGTGTGTGGGGGGGAGGACATGGGTTTGTAAGGGGGAAGGGTCTCCTAGTGTTAAGGGGACTCAAAACGGACTCCATCTTTAATGCACTAGGAGTTTGCCCTGCCCCTAAGAAGCAAAATACTTGTTTTCCACAAATATCTCAGGGTCAGGAAATACGCTTTTGCCCACCAAAATGTAAACCCCGTCTTTTGCCCGCCTAATTCACGCACTAATTGAAGCCAAAATGATAGGTTAAACAGCTACTATAAGGCAGACTGTAACTCCATTGGCCACCTGCGTGTGGCCTGACATGACTACAAACCCATTGGTCACCTGCATGTGGGCAGACCTGATCGCATGGATTTTGCCTTTAAAAACCCCAGCTTGAGGACTGCTTGGGGCACAGTTTCAGTTCCCAAGTCTGTACTGCGTCCTTGGCCGGCCAGCTATCTACTCTCCCAATAAAGTCATCTTTTTACATAAGGCTGTCTCTGTGTGGTGGACTTTTTTCCCCATAACAGGTTCAGGATCTACCCTAAAGACATCATCTTAACCTAATGACCTTTCAAAAGACACTACATTCAAATATAGTTTCAACTCCAAAGCACTGGGAGACAGGATTTCAACAGAGGAATTTGGAGGTCAGAGGCATAATTCAGCTCATCTCACATGCTCAAGTTCAGAGTCACTCGAGGAGGACATAGACTGTAGGAGGCATGAAAATTCAGAACCAACGATGTGATCTACTACATGAGAAATTACGAATTTCAATTTAGATTCGTTTAATGATAGGAAGCTTGAAGATTATTATTTAACTGGGGAGAATAATGATGAAAACTTACATCTAAGGAAATTATCATTCCAAATTTATTTCTTGCTGCACAGAACATTGATTTAAAAAATATTAATAAGCACGGATTCTAAATGTCATGGATCTGATCCAACATACTGATTTTAGTTATCTATTGAAAACTAGCCCAGAGCTTAGTGGCTTGAAACTTTTTATTAGATTTCACAGTCATATGAGCCAGAAACTGATGTGGGACTAAGCTGGGCACCTCCAGAGCATCCAGAAAGAGTGTTCCAAGGCAGAGCATGGAAAGTTTCCATCTTAAAAGAACTGGAACCCAAAACTGGCATGTATTTCAATGCTGTTTTATTGGTTAAAGCAGTTTTGAGCAAAATCTCTTTGTATCTAAAATCTATGCTTCCAGCCATGCACCAGTGGCTCATACTGGTAAGCTAAGATCTGAGGCTAAGATCTGAGGATAGCTGGTTTGAAGGTAGCCCAGGAGGAAAGTCTGTGAGATTCTTATCTTCAATTAACCAGATTTTTTTTAAAGGTAGAGCTGTGGCTCGAGTGATAGAGCATCATAATTGAGTGAAAAAGCTAGGGATAGCACCCAGGTCTTTATTTCAAGCCCCAATACCAGCACAAAAATAAATAAGTAAATAAACTAACAGATGAAATCTACATTTCCCCTTGGAAACTGTGTTTGTAGCATGATCCTTCCTTCACAGGTTTGAGAAAGAGCTCCGTAAGAGCTGAGTCATCATTTCAAGCCTAGGTAATATCTTCCCACCAAGAACAAACAGTGCCTAGGCAGGAGATCAATACAATTTTGTTCTGTGTAGTTATTTTAGTTCATTGTATTTTGTTTTCCTAAGTACAGATATGTGTTCAATCCATTAAAAAATCACTCTAAGCCAGATACTGGTGGCTCATTCCTATAATCCTAGCTACTCAGGAGGATGAGATCTGAGGATCGTGGTTCAAAGCCAGCCAGAGCAGTAAAGTCCATGAGACTCTTATCTCCAATCAGCGACACCTCCCACCTACCACCCACAAGAAGCTAGAAGTAGAGCTGTAGCTCAAGTAGTAGAGCACTAGTCTTGAGCAAAAAGAAGCTCAAGGACAATGCCTAGACCTTGAGTTCAAGCCCCAGGACTGGCACCAAAAAAACAAACAGACAAAAGACAAAAAATCATTCTTATCTCTTCATCTCTCTACCCAACTCTTCAAAAAAATCCACTGGCTCTGTTATTTCTATGTTAAACTCTTGATTACATTCATCCTAAAACAACCAGCCTTAAACAGAAAGGCCTTGTAGCCCCCTACCTGACCCTACCCCCCGCCCCCACCCCACTCCCATAAAAAACCGGTTGTGGGAAAGAGCCATTGAAGTGAATACATTCCACTCAGACACCAAAATGTCACAGCAGCTGAGCACCAGTGGCTCACACTTGTAATCTTAGCAACACAGGAGGCTGAGGTCTGAGGATTGTAGTTCAAAGCCAGCTCAGGCAGGAAAATCCATGATATTCTTATTTCCAATTAACCAACAAAAGTCAGAAATGCAGCTGTGGTTCAAGTGGTAGAGCACTAGCATTAAGGAAAAAAAAATCTCAGGGACAATGTCAGCCTCGAGTTCAAGCCCCAGGACTGGCACTAAAAAAGAGTCACAGGGGCTAGGAAGGTGGCTCAGTGGTAGAGTGCTTGCTTTGCATGC
>NW_012267353.1:2809798-2814529 GCF_000151885.1 Dipodomys ordii
TTTTTTTGGTTAGTCATGGGGCTTGAACTCTGGGCTTGGGCACTATCCCTGCATTCTTCAGCTCAAGGTGAGCACTCTACCGCTTGAGCCACAGCACCACTTATGGTTTTCTGGTGGTTAATTGAAGAGTCACATGGACTTTTCTGCCCGGGTTGGCTTTGAACCGTGATCCTCAGATCTCAGCTAGGATTACAGGCGTGAGCCACCGGTGCCAAACTCACATTTTCTTGATCCGTTCATCTGCTGAGGGGCGTCTGGGTTGGTTCCATATCCTAGCTATGGTGAATAATGCTGTGATAAATATAGTTGTGCTGGTAGCTTTAGTATGGCCTTGTTTGTGATTATTTGGGTAAATGCCCAAAAGGGGATTGCTAGGTAGGGGAACTCTATGTGAAGTCTTTTGAGGAAACCCCATACAGCTTTCCAAAGTGGTTGTACAAGTTTACACTCCCACCAACAATGCAATCTACCAAGCAAATGGCCCCCATAAACAGGCAGGAGCTGCGATCCTAGTATCAGATAAAACAGACTTCAAATTAAAATGAGCAAGAAGAGATAAAGAAGATCATTACATACTAATTAAGGAGTCTCTCCTTCAGGAGGATATTACAATTCTAAATATCTATTCACCCAATAATGGAGCACCCAAATTTATCCAAGAAACACTACTTTCCCTAAAATCTCACATAGATCCAAAGACATTAACTGTTGGGGACTTTAATACACTACTATCCCTGCTGGATAGATCAACCCAGCAAAAACTCAATAGGGAAAACTCAGATCTAAACAACTGCATAGACCAACTAGATTTAACAGACATCAACAGAATATTTCATCCAGCAGCATCAGAATACATGTTCATCTCAGCAGCACATGGAACATTCTCCAAAATAGACCACATTTTAGGTCACAAAGCAAATTTGTCCAAATTCAGAAACTTGAAGGTTTTTGACATCATCAATGGGTTAGTCCACTGAGAGATTAATAAGTCCATGGCATTATTGGGAGGCAAAGGAAAATAGGAAGTGAGGCCTACTTGGGAGGAAATAGGTCACAGGGATTCCTGCCATGGAAAGATGCCCTTTGTCCCAGGCCCCTCTGTGTCTCTCTGCTTCCTGGCTGCCATGAGCTTGGCAGTCTCTTCCAGAACATGCTTGACTGCCACGACTCCCTCTGTCTTGCCTCAGGCCAAAGCAATGGGTCCAGATGACCTTGGAGTGAAACCTCTGAAATGTTGAGCTGAATTAAATCTGCAATCTGCTCGACTTCAAGTTGTTGCACTCAAGGATTTGCAATGAAAAAGTGATAAGCACAGAATTCTTTTTTTTTTTTTTTTGATGGTGGGTGGTGGGGCTTGAACTCTGGGCCTGGGCGCTGCTGTCCCTCTGCACTTCAGCTCAAGGTGAGCACTCAACCTGTTAAGCTATAGCGCCACTTCTGGTTTTCTGGTGGTTTATTATAGATAAGAGTCTCAAGGACTTTCCTGTGCAGGCTGGCTTTGAATCATGATCCTCAGATCTCAGCTTCCTTAGTAACTAGGATTACAGGTGTGAGCCACTTGCACCAGGCCAAGACATGACTTTTAAGTGTGCTCTTTTTTTTTTTTTTGGTGGGGCTTGAACTCAGGGTCTGGGCACTGTTCCTGAGCTCTTTTTCCTCAAGGATAGTGCTCTACCAGTTGAGCACAGCATTCTATGGGGAACTACAAGTCACCATCCATAGGAATCAAAGGGAAGGTGTCTAAGGTCTTCCCTTTTCATACAGACAAGAGCATTTGACATGGAAAATGCAGTCTCCCTGATTCCTTGAAGCCAAATAGATAAAATGAACATGTAGACAAATGAACACCTAGGAACTCTGGAACAGACAACTCCAAGAAGAATTTAATAGTATTTAGTGTAGTAAAAGTTTATTTGTTGGTTTGTTTAAAAGTTACACTAGCTAGGTACCAGTGATTCATGTCTATAATCCTAGCTACTCGGGAGGTTGAGATCTGAGGATAGCAGTTTGAAGCCAGCTTGGGCATAAAAATCCATGAGACTCATCCTCAATTAACCACCAAAAATCCAGAAGTAGAGATATGGCTCAAGTGGTAAAGCACAAAAGCTCAGGGACAGTGCTGAAGACCTGAGTCCAAGGCCCATGACCAGCACACACATACACACACACACACACACACACACCAAACTAAATCATTCGTTGCTAGCCAAACATGCCCACACTGTCCTTGATTAAATCTGACCTGTCCTTTAAGATTCACTTTGAGTGCAGCCTCTACTATGATGCCAGCCTCTCAGCTCATAGGAAACTATTCAAGTTCTAGCCACTTGCCACACTCTAAGTGTTATTCTCAGGTACATGCTCACTTCATGTCCTGTACCTCTCTGAGTAGCCTCCCTGGTCACCCACAGTTGTATCACACACACACACACACACACACACACACACACACACACACACACGCTGCCCTTCTGTGTTTGAGATCATCCTGACTCACAAGTCCCTTCTATTTTCAAGTATGCACCATGAATGTGGGCCCAGCATCATCAGAGCAACATGTAGGAGAATGTGTCTATCAGCAAACATGTCCCTAGTATATGTATCAACTTTTGATGGCTGCCCCATCCCTGGTATGCCCCAGCTGGCACACTGTGGAGAAAGAGCTGGACAAGCTAACATGGTCTCTTATAGTGTCCAGGTTCCTGTTTCTGCCTGTGGCTCCTTAAATATGATGTTCTAAAACTAGATTTTCTTTTCTTTTCTTTCTTTCTTTCTTTTTTTTTTTTTTTTGCTGGTCATGGGGCCTGGACTCTGTGCCATAGATCCACTTTCAGCTTTTTGTGGTTAACTGTACTTAGTCTCACAGACTTTCATGCCCAGGCTGCCTTAGAAGACCAATCCTCAGATCTCAGACTCCTGAGTACTTAGGATTACAGGAATAAGGCACCAGTACCTGGCTGACACATCTCCATCCGGGCAATGCAAGGGTATCCCAAATACAACAACTCCATCTTCTTCATCCATGTCAGTGAGCCACAGTCCCAAAGGCTAAATCCAGCCTGTCCTATCTTAGTAAAGTTTATTGTGTGGAACACAGACACACCTAAACATCTGACAAGAGCTAAGATTAGAGTTGTATTTGAGGAGAATCTAGGGGAGCAAAACCAGAGTGAAAAGATAAACAGCTCAGGAATGGACCTGGTGGTACACAGAGGACCACACTACACATATAAGGCTCCTAATTGGCCTGGCAGGAAGTGAGCCTGGGCTTCCAGCCCATAGCCTTCCCTCAGACACACCATTGCTGGCCAGCCCAGATTTAAAATACAACTTTCTCATTCTCTGGGCTCCTTTCTCACCTCAGATCTCAATTGTCCCAGTGCTCTTATATGGAAGCTTGGAATCCTTTCCCACAGCACATACCCAGCAGGTGACTCCTTTCTGAGAGGACATCTGCATTTTCACCTGTTTTCAGAGGAGCCACATGGACACACCCTGAGGCCCAGAATTTCTCTTGTATATTTCCTTTTCAGGTGCCCAGCTTGGAGCCTCTTCCTTAGAAAGGGAAGCTTGCAGAATTCTAGACAATCAAGCTTTCAAAATGATGACTTCCAAAAACAACCTGCCACTTGACAACTTTATAACCTCAAAAAATTACTTAAATCGCCTGAGCCTCAGTTTACTTTTCTCAAAATGGAAAAGATAACACTTATGTATGAGGGAATGTCATTCTTTCTCAGCCCTTCTTCTACTTGTCCCCTATAATCCTAGTTTACTCCAGTACATTCCATTTTTATTCCATTTTCATGGCAATAAAAATAAGAGATAAAACTGTAGATCGAATTTATGCTTAAATTATACTGCAATATAAAACTTAGGGCCAAGTATAGTAGCTCACTTATGTAACCCCACCTGCTTGGGAGGCAGAAATTAGAAGGCTAGCTAGGGGACAAAAGTAAGACTCAATAAACCAGACATGATAGCTAACTAACACTCATGGTCCCAGCTATGCAGGAGGCGTAGGTAGAAGGAGAGCAGTCAAAGCCCCTCAAGGCATAGGGAGATCTTACCTGAAAAATAACTACACAATATAAAGCTGAGTGTGTAGCTCGAGTGGTAGAGTGCCTGCCTGGTAGACATAAGGTCCTGAGTTCAATCCCTAGTACTATGAAAAATAATATTAGCAAAAGAGTTCTATATTCCTACTTCCTGTCTCTCTTACCTCAGTCAAACATTAGCCTCATATATGAGCCAAATATACATATGTCCAATAAATGCACAGATGTGAAGTTGGTTTACATAATAGCAAAATGTTTAAATACTGGGACTGAGCAGCCAAAGATATCTGAGCATTATACTTTGTATAACTTTCAGGGAGTCATGTGATTTTTCAGTTTCAATTTTCCCCTCACAACAATAAGGGACTTGAGCTAGATTCTATCTGGACATGTTATAGAATATAGTTTAGAAAAAAGGGTGTTTTTTATTTGCAATATCTAGTATATGTATGAGTCAAGCGGAAAAGGTCAGATACTGTGATGTCAGGAAAATGAACCCTTAGATATGTATTTTAATGATTTTTTCTTTCATGCATGTATTGCTAACGCATTTATAAGATTATCTCTTTGTTGCTTTGTATGTCCCTCCCCCACAGTATAACCCCTGCTTTCACTATATTTGATGTCAGTATAACTTGTGGAGGAGATGGGGAAAAACCAGTTGTTTAAGGAT
>NW_012267353.1:2814579-2819247 GCF_000151885.1 Dipodomys ordii
ACCACATAAGCAAAAAGAAAAAAGCCGGAAGTGGCGCTGTGGCTCAAGTGGTAGAGCACTAGCCTTGAGCTGAAGAGATGAGGGACAGCGCCCAGACCCAGAGTTTAGGCCCCACAACCGGACCCCCCCCCCAAAAAAAAAGAGTCACAGTAAGTGATGATGCGGAGATTATCTGGAAAAATGAAACTAAGCTTATAAAAACAAATGCATTTTTGGTCAGTAAAACTTTGATTTTAATGGCAACTGTTCGTTGATTCTTAGAAAGAGTAGGGAACACATCAAACATTTAAAGGGGTGGATTTTACAAAAACCAAAACAACAGAATGAAGGCATGGGGTTGGCATTTCTGAGAGCCTCTGTCTAAGCTGTGATGCTGGGTGCTGTGGAAACTGTGCCCATTCAGCCTTCCAATACCACCAGGTAGTGTTAGTGTTCCCATTACACAGCTAGTAATACCGAAGCTCAAAGTGCTCTGGCAAATTCTCCAGATCATTTACCATATCAATGGTAAAAACCAAGATGGGAGCCCATGTAACTCCATTAAGCATGGGCATTTCTGGAAACAGAAGTGGAGATGACTCTTTAAAGAAACAATTTGGTAAAAATGAGGTGATATGGGTTAGTCAATAAATTTGACCAGTGTCCATATTAAGAGAAACTAGGACAAAAACAAACAAACAAAAAAACAGCAAGAATGTCCAGGCATGGAGGGGGGTCTTGTGAAAGCACAGGGAAGAAAACCTCAGTGTCTGCAAGCCAGGAAGATACATGCCTTCCTCAGAAGCTGACAGAGCCAGCGCCTGGATCGTGGACTTCAGCCTCAAGAACCGAGAGAAAATAGAATCTCTATTAAGACCCTCAGTTTTACAGTACTTGCTTCAGACAGCCCCGGTTTCCTCATCATCATCATCATCATCGTCATCATCATCATCATATCATCATCATCATCATCATCATCATCCAGAAAGGAAATGGGAAAGAGATGGAGGAAGAGAAAAGAAGGAACATGTGAGGAGATGCACATTTATTTCCTTTGGGCTTTGGAGATGAGCTTGCATATTACTAGGGCTTGAACTCAGAGCTTCTTGCATGGCTTTTTTTGCTCAAGGGTGGTGCTCTACCACTTAAGCCACAGTTCCATTTCTGGCTTTTTGCTGACTAATTGGATTTAAAGAGTCTTTCATATGTCTGCCCAAAGTGGGCTTTGACCTGTGATCCTCCTCAAAATCTCAGTCTCCTGAGTAGCTCTGATGCCTACAAGGAACTGTTTGCATGATCAGGTCCTACATTCTAGCCCCCAGGGAGACATCCAGAGGAAATCATAGTAGATTCACATTAACTAGTTGAATTGCATTTTTTAAAAAGGTTTCCAAATTAGTCCTAGGGCAATGGCTCCGATCTGCATGTTTTTCCTGGCCTTGGAATCCTGCTTATTTCCTCCTTCACTACTTCTAGTTCTGACTTCAAACAACCAGGGAGGTGAATTAAACAGAGGACAAGCTCCTTTGTCGCCATCAAAAGCAGATTCCACAAAGCAGGGAGCAAGCTCCCGGTAGAGCCTGTGGAGTTCTTGCGGGCCTGTTTCCCACATTGTCAAAGGCTTGTCGCCGGGGCAGGGGTCCACACTGGAGGTGGGACAGGCACCAGCCACAGTGCGTTGATAGGTGCTTAGATCTTGTTTTAATGCCATCTGCTCATTAGAGAAAAGCAGAGCTTAAAAGAGTTTCTGTCAAAGGAGGGAAAGGGCTGTGAACCTCACACCAGTAGCAAAGAAAGCAATGTTTTCAAAGATGAGGTAAAACTGTAGGACAGTACAGCAATGCTGTCAGTGCTGGAGAAAGTTGCATTTATTCTGGTACCTTGCATTAGAGATTCTACGATAACAGACAGGACAAGGTCACTTATTGCCTTATTTTTTAGGTTTAGCTATATTTCTCTACTTTGAGATTCAAGACAACAGCTAAGCCCTATCTTAGTCCCTGACTTCAGGAAAGGATTATGCCATTCACAAATAGCAGGAGCAACCTGTGTGCCCCGTGTGCCTTTTCTTTCCCTAACATATATAGTCCTTGAGAAGGAGTCTGAATTTGGAAGCCTCCAAAGTCACTCCTGAGCTGGTACATAGAATCTATTGAATGCCCATCTCTAACTCCTTAATTGTAGTATAATTGAACCCACTTCTCACACTTGCTAGGCAAGTACTCTACCATCTGAGTGAGCTATGCCCTAGCCCCACAGTCTATTTGGGAAGTGAGGTTGGGAGGCACTGTGGGGGAAGTGAAATAAGTCACTAGTGGGAGGTTGAAGATTATCAAATGAGGGGCTCACGCCTACTGGGGAGCTTGGGGAAGATGATGGAGGTGGTCTCAATGCAGGGGTAAAGGATCTAGGGGATTTATCTATGTAATTCCATGTGGCTCTGGTTGAGAACTCCTCCAGAAAGGGCAGCGGCTGACCGTGCTCCAGCCTGACTGGAGACCAGGCCAAGGGCTGCAGTGACCACAGGAAGTACACTTCCAATAGCTTGGGAATGATGACAACTGAAGGGCCATGGGTAGAGAATCACTGTCTGCTCCAGGGATTATGCTGAGGGAAGGCTAAGAGGTGAACACTCATGAGGACTACAAGACAGAGGAAAAAGATTGTTTCTGAAAATAAAAGAATTGGAGAGAGATTGCAGGTTTTCCAAGTAGGATAACCAGAACTTGGTGGCATGCCATCCTGAGACCTCAGCAGGTAGACAGGACAGGACTGCTTATTCTATGCTCATTCTACATTTGGGGCCAGAAATTCTTGATTCCTAGTGCTAAGCTCTACCCTTTTTGTGCAAGCCACAACTGCCAAACAGCACAGATGCTCAGCCAATCATAATGGCCATCTAACCATGTCCAACAAGTTAGAACTGACAGCCAATCAGAACCAACACTGGCTATAAATAGTGGGTTCTCTCATTGTACCAGCTGACTAACTCTAGCTATGGGAAAGTCAAGACCTAAACACAGACTTGACATTAGTGAGCTTGGACTTCAGTGCTCAGCCTCACTTCTGCATCTTCCCCTTCCATCATATCTCTTTTAGCAATGCAATAACTTCATATGGCAAGGCTCTTGGCTTCATAATTCTCATTCAAGGAAAGGCTCCTTTATCAGTAATGGTCTTTTTTTTAATTTAAATTTTATTGTAAAGGTGATGTACAGAGGGGTTACAGTTACATAAGTCAGGTTATGAGTGCATTTCTTTTTGAACAGTGATCAGTCATTTTCATCATAATATAAATTAAAGACTTAAAAGCATCAGCTGTAATGTGGAAAAAAGAAAGAGGCAGGATTGGGTGTTTTCCCCTGAAATAACCTAGTAGTGTCAGCCCACAGGGTAGGCTGGAAAGGAGAGTGATCCCACTGCAGTGATTTTAGAGAGCCTGCTACCAGTCTGCCCTCCCAGATCTGTCACAGCTGTTGGTCTTTATGCCCCTCACATGTCAGAAGCCCATTTGGTTATGGACTCCTCAGTGTTTCAACCACCTACCTACATGTAACCCAATGGTCAGTTAGTAACAGAAGCCTTGCTGAAGCAGAAAGCCCTAGTTTCACAGGTTGTTGCCAACCAGAAACCATTATGCACGTGCCCTCAGGAGCTGTGGAGATGAGGAGGCAAGGGAGCCATCCTGTATGTTCTTCTGCAGCAGCCTCTCTTGCTCTGGCCTCTCACTTCAATGTCTGCTGCTACCGCTCACCTGCAACGACTCCTCCTCTAAAGCCACCCAACACAGCCTGCGCCATCTTCTCAGCACTATCACACCACATCTACCACTCTATGCTGGATTTTGCAGCAGATTTCTCTTCTGAAATCATGATCTGAATTAAGCCATGCTTCCAGCGGACCCTCCACTGAGACCCTGCTCTCTATTCCTAAATTCTATGCTATGGAACCAGCTTCAAGGTCATTGAGGATCTGTGTCAAGCCAGTGAGTCTACAATCTTCACCCAAGCTGAATCTATGGAACAAATCACCCTAACCTCAGTGAAGGAGTGCCTGTAATATACCCATGGACTCTGTGAGTTTGAAGTTAGGGAGAGCTGTGCCTCAGTGGCTCATGACTATAATCCTAGCTATTCAGGAAAACTGAGATCTGTGGATTGTGATTCATGGACAGCTGAGGAGACAAGCCTGTGAGACTTTTATTTCTAATTAACCAGCAAAAATTGAGCCAGAATAGGGGATCTCTTTTGAGGAACCTCCATTCTACTTTCTAAAGTGGTTGAACAAGTTGACGCACCAACAATGCAGTAAGGTTCCTTTCTGGCCACATCCCCTCCAGCATCTGTTATTAGGCTTCTTGATTATAGCCATTCTAACTGGGGTGAGGTGGTATCTCAATGTTGTTTTGATTTGCATTTCTTTTATGGCTAGAAAGGTTTCTTCATGTGTCTATTGGCCATTTTTATTTCCTCATCAGAGAAGTTTCTCTGTAACTCTTTAGCCCACTTCATTTATTGGGCAGTTGTTTCTTTGGAGATTTGTTGTTGGGGGACTTAATTTTTTGAGTTCCAGGTATATTTTAGATATGAGACCCTTAACCGTTGTATGGCTAGTGAAGATCTTTTTTCAATCCATGGGCTTTCTATTGATCTTGCTAGCTATGTCCTTTGCCATGCAGAAGCTCTGCAA
>NW_012267353.1:2831045-2859960 GCF_000151885.1 Dipodomys ordii
AGGGAGGGAGGGAGGGAGGGAGGGAGGGAGGGAGGGAAGAAAAGAAAAGGTAAATCAGAGACATAAAAGATTGGTGGTTGTTTGGGGTATAAGGAGGAAGAACAGGAATCACCAGTCAATACACAATGAGAGATCTTGTAGGGTGCAGATACAACCTGTAGCAGCACAGAGTGAACTTACAACAGTCCATAAAATGTGACTTTGGAGCCCTGGACTTGTGGGCTAAACAAAAGCCAGGGCATTTGAATGTCATTGGAAAATCATCATGAGCTCTTTGATACTCCACACTTTGATACTCCACAGATCCCAAGGGAAACCACCATGAAGCCATGGAAGCAACAGCCTTGGCCCACAGGCAGAGGGAGGGAGGGGAAGTGAGTCAAACCTTTTATTGTGTTCTTTCCTAGTAGGAGACAGGTGAGGAACAAGTGGCATGTCCTAGGTTTTAAGCTATTTCTATTGTCTAACTTCTTGTCTTAGGTAAGATAGTGTCCCCAGCTGTGAGGACAGAACCAGTAAGGGAGGTAGCTGAGGGTGCAGACTCTGGATTGGCTGGTTTATATGTGAAAATCACAAGCTCTGACAGAGGAAACAACGGGGCCAGGAGGCCAAGGCAAGGTGATCCAGGCATACTAAAGGATTGTTGAGAATGAAGTATATGCTGCACAGAAATGCAGGGACAGATGGTGAAACATCAAGTTTATATACTCTGTAAGAAGGTATGGATGGGATGGATGAATGATGGATGAATGAATGGATGCATAGATGGACAACTCACATGCTAATACTTTCAGATAGTCTAGAGATGTCACTGAAGCACTTCAGTTTTCTATTCTTTAGTTTTATCCATATTCCAAAGGTAGAAGACATAGGATTTGTCCATAAAATAACTCGGGAAAATCTCAGAAATAATCAGTTTGCTTTTGCATTCTGGCTCACGTACATACACTTTACAGATACCATTTATTTGTAATTTTTCTTTGTAGTTACGTTTAAACACAAAGTTCATATTATAGTTGTATGGCAGGAGTGTAAAATTTCATATTTACCCATCCTAATATTCTGGTTTTGGAAAGCTTAAATGTGCTCAAGGACTCTCAAATAAAGTGTGGGTGTCTGTGTCCCACGTCAGAGACAACAGAGGATTGAAGGGAACTGAGGCTCCCAGGGGCGCAGGGGTTCAGAATTAACTAATCTGAGATGCACACCTCAAGTCCCTGGAAACACTACCATCTCTCTTACTCTTTCCCTTTTGTTATAAATATAAAATTTTTGCCACTAATTAACAAATTCCCAATGATTTCCAATCTCAGTGCCAAAAAAAATTTTTTCAAAAGGAAGCTTTACTGAAACAAAGCAGAAATCCGAGTCTGAAACACATCTCTGGAACCTCCCTATCTGTGCCTCCACTTTTGGTGAGTTTTATGTGACTATTATGGGATTTAAACTCTTAGTTTGTCATCACCAATCTTATTTAAAGCATCCTGCTAGTTCACATACTTCAAATTAATATAAATCTAGGTGACCAGAAAAGGAAAAAGGATTGTACTTCTGAGAAAAATAAAATTAAAAAGCAGGTAGGCCACTGCCATGGCTGAAGTCCCATTGGGAGCATCTGGGTCTATCATTGGCAGAAGTTGGAAGCTCAAAGTAGAAAAGAAGCTGAGATTTCCATGGCTCCCATGAGGAAGGCCAAAGGCGGCTAACATATCCTGGACTTAAGCTGAATGCTAATAAAATGTGGGGAACTAAAACATTTTTGCAGTCAATACCAGAGAGATGCTCTCTGTTACGCAGGCCAGAAACTTTATTGCTTATTTAATAGGCCTCAGTTTATTAAGCATCCTGCTAAAAACATTGGTTCCAAGTTCTAAATGAAGTGGACTCTCCTGGCAATGGAAGAGTCAAGTAACTTCAAATTAACCTTCCATTGTTTTCCCCACAGGGCATCAGAAACCAGACTGAATATAGGAAACACTGCTCCAGAAGCTGAGCAGTGTGCTGCACAACCTTTGGAAATGCACAACTCAGTACAAATGAGGGTGCCGTGGTGGTTTTCTCTAGCCTCAAAGACCAAAGTCACATCTTATGGAATGTTGTTAAGTTCACTCTGTGCTGCTGCAGGTTGTATCTGCAACACCAGGCCAGCTTTGAAGGTACCATCTTGTATTTTCTTTACCCTGCTAGAAGCGGAGGTGTGGCTTAAGTGGTAGAACACTAAACTTGTGAGAAAAAGCCAAGCAAGAGGGTAAGGATATAGGTTCAAGTCCCAGTAATAACACAAAACAAAACAAACAAAAAACCTTTGTCCTGCCATTGTCCCTGGGTCTCTCAGTATCTCCTTGCTGGATAAAATTTCTAATGTGCAAGGAAAATTTGGATTTCCTTTGTTTTCTGTAGGCTCCTACAAGCAACAAAGGCTTCCTTTTGTTCCTTCTTCAGAAACAGAACACATTTGGTTTTATAAGAATGACTAGTTTCTCAGCCCCTGGAGCTGGTAGAGAGAGGAATTGGGCCTCACTCACCCTCAGTTCTTGGATATGTTACCTGTTCCTGAGTCCTGTAAGACAAATGCTTGTGACAAATGTCCTTCCTCATCCACCTCTCAGCCATCTATCTGCACAAAGCAGGTTGTCCAAGCAACATTATCTCTACTTTGGTCCTGTTTTGCCATGAGACTGCATCCCCAGTTCCCAAACCCTAGTCCCTCACTTCCACTATTGCCTGGGGCCTATGTCTACCTGAACTTTCTCTTTCTTTTCTTGAGGATTTTTCTTTCAATCCTTAGCATCTGATTAAGAAGCCAGGACTGAGGCTCAGAAGGAAGAATTAGTGGTAGTTGCTACTCTGAAATAATGCTTTGTGCATGTTTTTGCATATGGACCAGACATTAAAAGATATCATAAGCCATAAGGAGTCAGTGGCTCATGCTTGTAATCCTAGCTACTCAAAAGTCTGAGAAAAGGGAATTGCTGTTTAAAGCCAGCTCTAGCAAGAAAGTCCATGAGTCTCTTATCTCCAATTAAGCACAAAAAAGCTGGAAATGGATCTGTGGTTCAAGTGGTAGAGTGCCAGCCTTGAGCAAAATAAAATCTAAGAGATGAGTACCCAGAGCCTAAAAGAAAAGAAAGGAAGGAAGGAAGAAAGAAGGAAACAAAGAAAGAGAGAGAGGGTAGAGGGAGGGAGGGAGGGAGGGAAGGTATCATGAATTAAATTTTCTGAGGTATGCCAACAATTGTTGTTTATCATCAAATTTTTAAATACACACAGATCAAGATAGCTGTTTTCTTCCATAGGAAAACATGTATAAATGAATCGAAATTGAGGTTCTTACAGATGTTTAAACATTTTTTTTCATATTCAAGTAAAGAAAGCAGGAAACCCTATAAAATTCTTCATATTGCTAGCATTTATGTTAATGAGATAAGTAAAACTTTCATTAGATAAAGCTTTTCCATGTCAAGACGAGTTAATGGTTCAGAATATGAGAGAAAATGGCCCCAGAAAAATGTCAAAGAACTGTGTTGGATGATGCAGCCAAGAACTCTCTCCTGACCATGGTGGAAAGGGCACATTTGCACAGAATTGGGAACAGGCAGTTCAGGAAGACTGAAGGCATTTCTCAGTAATCCCACTACAAAGAATTTACAAATAAGAAAACAAATAAGTAAAACATATAGCCAGGTCTGTTATCTTACTCAGGAGGCTGAAATCTGAAGATCTGGTTCAAAGCCAGCTTGGACTGAAGAGTCCTTAAGACTGTTACCTCCAGTTAAGCACCAAAATGCAGAAGCAGAGAAGTGGTTCAAGTGGGAGAGCACCAGTCTTGAGCAAAATAGCTAAGGGATAGTGGCCAGGCCCTGAGTTCAAACCTCAGTACTGGCATTAAAAATTTTTTTTTACATAAGGATATTCAAGGCAGCAGAGCTTTTCGAAGAAATAAGAGGGAGGGAGGGAGGGAGGAAGAAAGGAAGGAAGGAAGGGAGGGAGGCAGAAAGGGAGGAAGGAAGGGAGGAAAGAGAAGTCAACTAGCTGTTCCTCAACAGAGATTTATATGTATATATGTAAGTATTATAATGTTATGAGTTTACAATTTTGTAAAGAACTAGAAGAGAGGGATCCTAGCACAAAGCTATGGTGAAGGAGACAGAAATGCTAATTACTCTGATTTGATTACTATGAATCATATATATATATATATATATATATATATATATATATACCGCATATATCCAGTTATCCAGTTATCACATGGTACCCAATAAATATGTACAACTACTGTTTCAATTAAAAAGAAAGACAGAATGTGAAACAATTAAGCAGTAAATCTATATAGGTTAACTTGCAGAAATGGCTACTGGTGAGATGGAGAGACAGATAGATGCAAACAAGAAGCTATAGCTCCTGTGGGGCTTCTGAATTTTTTTATTTGTTTTGTCCTTAGTTCTTGTTTTTCTGCAATTAAATTGATCATTTACTACTTTTGTAATCAGAGGAGAAAGGCCATTTCTGTTGGGAAACTAAAAGCACAGAAATCCTCTCACTCAGAGCAAATCCATAGGGATACTTCAAGTACCAGGTGACCCAGAGAATGTCCTAGAAGAAGAAAGACACCCAAGGATACAGGATACAGCTCTGCTTAGCCAGAGCTGACCAGGACATGGCCACTAGACCGCCTTTCAGGGACTGAGGAGTTAATTGTGTGTGCAGTCTTGGGCTGCTCTGATCTTGCCAGGCTACATTTCATAGTTTGATTGAAATTGTGCCATCTAGTCTGTCTCTCCACAAACAAATGGAATATTCTGAGCTGCCAGCATTTGGAGGCACACAGCTTGCATCTTTTTATGAAGAAAAATAAACATTGTGTATCATAACAACCAAATCATGATGGATAAAACATGCCTACGACAGAGAAGCATTCACACAGGCCAGGCCACAGATTCAGAGGAGGCAGGGCCGCCTGGACAGTGATGGAGAACAGACATCAGCAGGAAACACTTGGGAACTGTGTGTGCCATCCAGGAGGACACTCTTATCTGGTCACGTCCCCATCATTCCTGAAAAACACAGGCATGTGTTGTTGATTGCAATGGTGACATTCAGTGGTGGCATCCAATTCCCTCTGTGCTTGCAAACTACAATGACTCAGGTTTACCCCTTTCCCGGACATCCTCAGCGTCTCTAAGACTGAAAGAATCTCAAACCATTCACACAGGATTTCCCAACTCAGTCCCTAAGATGGTTGCTTTCCTGATGGGCCTCAAATCGTGGGCCCAGGTCCAGCAGCATTAGCACAAATGGAGAGCTGAGGAGAAAGAAGAATGGTTAGATCCCACTCCAGACCTGCTGAAGAGAGATGGACACAGGACACAGAGTGCATGCCAAGGGAAATCTACCCTCCTTTACAAACTTTGCAGAAGTTTCTCAATGAGTTTTACTTATATACCTTAGGCCAGACCTGCATCCTACCCTACAGTCTCTACTCACTGCAAGGCAGACTGGGAAATGTAGTTCATTAGTTGGGTCCATGAACAACCCAGCCATTGCTTCCAATAAACTAGATTTCTCTTAACAAGGAAGGAGGGCATGAAGATTGCAAAGTAGGGAAATACAAGTGCCTGACACTCTTGGTGTTTTGTGTCTGTTTCATCCTTCTCTCTCCATCTGTTGTAGCAGGAAGAGTAAGAGAGCTCCCCACCAGATGCAGCTGGCCACGGCCAGTAGGTTCCATAGTCCTTGACTTTCCTGCAGGTTACATAGAGTTGATCCCTGTCCACATTCAGGGTAAGGGCAGAGGGTAGTTCCACCCCAACCCAGTTCATCCTGCAGCTCTGCCCCTACCCCCTTTCTTTCTCTCATCTCAAATAATGCTCCCTCCATTGAGTCTCTTACTGCTAATGCTGAGAACATGTCTCTACCCTAAGGCAAACTGCCTTTCCTCACAGGGCACTTCCTTTTTGTATTTTACTTGTTATTATAAAGGCAATGTACACAGGAGTTACAGGTACATAAATCAAGTAAAGAGTACATTTCTTTTTAGACAATGTTATACCTTCCCTCCCCTTCTTCCAGTTTTCCCTTCCCATCCTCACCCACAAGCTGTATAGTTCATTTTCAACACAGCATCTAGTGAGTACCACTGCTGCATTTTGCCCCTCCATTTCTGTGTACCCCTTACTCTCCCAAAGACAGATACATGAACAAACAAGACAGAAAGAAAAGAAGAATTAAAAACAACAAGGAAGAAAAACTTCACAAGAGCACTTTCTACATTTGGGATACAACTACAACTTTGTCCTTTCTCCCCTCTTTGCTGCAGTGGTAGTGATGATTCCCTTTACCCCCTGGGACCCCCTGAATGGCTTGTCATTAGCTTACCTGAGACATGTACCCATGCCTTTATAGAAGGGCTCATCATTGTCCTTGCAGAAAATCAGCACTTGTTAAAGCCTTAAAGGACATCCATGGGAATCCCTCATGTTCTGGTCAGCCTTTGCTGCATAACAAATGACCCCAGAAGCTGATGGTTTCAAACAGTTAACTTGTTCTCTCTCATACTTCAGTGGGTTTACTGGACTCAGTTCTCATAGGGGGCCTGTCCTGCAGTTGTAATCAGATGACAGCTGGAGCTATAGCATCGAAGAATCAGCTAGTCTCAACATGTCAGATGGCTCCTCCCATGACAGGTGTGTGGGTGTGTGGGCTGGAGGCCAAGTGAAAGCTGGAATGTCCTGAGTGGCTTGGATTCCTTTTGAGCTATCCTCAGATGTATCAGTCAAATTGTGTGTGTCAAGCAAGTCACGGAGGCTAGCCCAGATTCAGAGAAACCTTCCTTTGATACCAGTCCTGCTGGGCCTCCATCTTGGACTTCTAGAATCAGGTGTTTTGTTATAGACTAAGACACTGTTTTCCTGGAATCTAGGTTCCAAAGCAGGCTCAGTTTGTTCTGGGAGTGTTGGCCAAAAAAAGTTTGGTTCCTCCTCTATTAGATTGTTTGTAACCCCAAGTGAAAAGCTCAGTTCCCAGAGCACCCAAATTGGTTCTCACCCTTCCCTACCTAATGCCATTTTCTGATGAGTGATTAACCCCACTCCCAAAAGGAATAGGAAAAAAAATAAAATCCACAGCTATAATCTCTCTTCCTTAATCCTACGGTCCTGTAACCTTCTCCATGCTTTATCTCACTCTGGTCAAACTCAGTGGGGGGAAATCTTTGTCATATTTATTTTCCTAAGTTTCAAAACTGGGGAAAAATAAAATATGGTAATGAAAAAACTCAAAGGAGAGAAGGTATTAATATTTGCTTTTCCCACATTGTATTATCAATACTCATCATCCTCTAAGGTAAGTATGACATGATGAAAATTGGCACCTAGTCCAGATCTATTACAAGTAGTATTGCAAATGAATTTAGATGAGAGGTGGACAATCAGAGAGGATTAGTAATTTGTCCAAATTCTTTTTTTTTTTTTTGGGTCCGGTCGTGGGGCCTGAACTCTGGGCCTGGGCGCTGTCCCTCAGCTCTTCAGCTCAAGGCTGGTGCTCTACCACTTGAGCCACAGCGCCACTTCCAGTTTTTTCTTTTTGCTCATGTGGTGTTGAGTAATCAAACCCAGGGCCTCAGGCATGCAAGGCAAGCGCTCTACCACTGAGCCAACTTCCCAGCCCCTTGTCCAAGTTCTTAACAGCAGAGGGAAGTACTGATGTGATCACTATTTTCAGCCAGTCTGTAACAAAGTCCATCTGCTGGTCGTTGGAGCCTCCCTCCGCCTACCCTGGGCTTATGAGTCCTCTCTGCCTATCCAGCCTACCAGGGGCTCACCCTCATTGATCTAGGCTCCTGTTGTGCAAAAGTTTTGTGTCTGTCTGACAAGCCACAGGAAACAATGCTGCTCCTGGCACTTTAGTGGCAGTTTCCTGGAATGAGGGACTTAAAACTCAAGGATTTTTGAATGATCTCAATTCAGAGGAACCAAGGAAAACAAGAATTCTTCAACTGTGGTGTGTTGGAGTGTCTGGACACTTTTCCCAGCATGTGACATCATTTTCCTTCCAGACTTCAATGTTAAAAATAGTCCAGCAAACCCTTTGAACCACTGTCTTCCTCAAACACAATATGGATTGTGTGTGTGTATTTATCACTTTGAAGAAAGGTTTTGTTTTGTTTTTTGTGACACAAGACATGTTGGCAAGTTGTTCCAGGGTCTGATTGATGCTCAGCATGAACCACAGACTTGTACACACACACACACACACACACACACACACACACACACACACACACACACACACACACACACACAGATTTGTTCTGACATGGTAAAGACATTCCAAACTCAGTACAAGGCCCATTTTAAGAAGCTCTGGTCTTAAACTTCCTATTTTTTCCCAGGGAGAACTCAACGCCTTCTGTTCTCTACTCTTCCAGGTGAGATAAGCCTTGTCTGTTCCAGGGTCTTAATAAGGGCTTGCCCTTCTGAGGCCACATTTTCTGTGTTACAGCTCCCTGCAGAGGAGGTGAGGACATTTGCTATGAAGCCAAGATACTAAGTGGGGCACAGGAGAGTGCTGGGGTTTGGATATGGTTTGTCTCCCAAAGGTCCATGTGCTGGATGGAGGCTTCCTCTCTACTGAGGTATATTTGGGAACTGGAACCTTTCAGAGGTAGAGCATATTGGGAGGTCCATTGGAGTCCATGGGACTCCATGCTCTTGAAGGGATTAATGTTGTCTGTCCTGAAGGGAGGGAGTCAGTATGGCAGGAGTGGATTCATTTTCTGTGAAGGCTGAGTATTATAAACAAGCAAGCAGGGACCTTCTTAGACTCTTGCTTCTTTGTTCATACATTTTCCTCTGTCTGTGCAAAATCATTTTCCCTTTCCTCTTCTCTGCCATATCATATAGCCAGAGGAACTTTACCCAGATATCAATACCTGCACTATGTTGTTTGGATGCTCCAGTACCACAAGTATGTGCCAAATAAACCTCTTTGTGAAAAACCCGACCTTAGGTATTTTGTTATAGCAACACAAAATAAACTGATTAAAGAGGAACTGGCCTGTGTCTTTGAGATTTACAATTTAGACCTTTTTTTTTTTTTTTTGGTCGGTCATGGGCTTGAACTCTGGGCCTGGGCACTGTCCCTCAGCTCTTCAGCTCAAGGCTAGTGCTCTACCTCTTGAGCCACAGAGCAATTTCTGGTTTTCTGATGGCTTCTTGGAGATTAGAGTTTCACGGTCTTTCCTGCCCAGGCTGGCTTTGAATCTTGATCCTCAAATCTCAGCCTCCTGAGTAGCTAGGATTACAGGTGTGAGCCATCAACACCTGGCCAGTTTAGATCTTTATGATTGAACTGCAATATTCTAACTAATGTCAGCTGCCTTCCCCTCCCCCAGAAAATCCTAATCAGGGCATGGAGTGCCATGACTATCGGAATGGCCTTCTGGATGCCTCTGACAAGGTTCTACGCACCCAAGCCCTTTTCTCTATTTATTTTTTGCAGTACTAGGGCTTGAACTCAGGGCCTGGGCACTGCCCTTTAGCTTTTCACTCAAGGATACTCTACTACTTGAACCCACGGCATCACTACTGGCCTTTTAGTGGAAAATTGGAGATAAGAGTCTCAGATTTTTCTGTCTTGGCTGGCTTCAAATCTCAATCCTCAGATCTCAGCTTCCTGAGTAACTAAGATTACAGGTGTGAGCCACCAGTCCTACTCTTCCCACCCCCCCACCCACCCTCCACCCCCTGAAAGTGCTCTTGTATGCTTTGATGAGTGGGAGTTTGAGGAAAGGGTTTCTTTCATTCACTGGCTTCAATAACGTCCTTGTCCAGTTGAATGCCTCTGCTTCTTGGGCTAAGAGTGAAGGCTAAGAGTGGTGCCTTGTGGGGTGTTTCAAGGGCTGCAGGACTGAGTGGCTGAGGGGTCATCTGCACAGCTTTGTTTTCGCAGTCCCTCTAGTGCCACCAACTTGCACCAGCAGTGTTTGTCCTGTGGCCCTGAGAAGGCTGGCCTCCCATTGAGCTGTTTACCCAAGTGAAACACTAGGGAACCATCTGTAGCCTAGCTGCCTGCTACAGGACCCCTATCTGGGCTCACCAAACATATGAATCCTTTTCTACAGACGGCTGGGTTCATCGAGAAAGGGTCATCTGTAATCTCATAAGGACACAAAGTAAGAACACACTTGGTAAAAACAGCTTGAAAAAGCTCACTGTCCCACATTAAAAATTAAGATAACCAAAATCACTCCAAGAAAATGGCATGCTGCAATGAACTAAAAATAGATAGAAGAACATGCACCCAAGAATGCTATGAAATTGTGTGATTATCTCCTAAAAATGTCCACACTTTGTAAGTAGCTCCATACAAATCTGGAAACCAAAACTGACTCTGCTACTTGGGCTCAAGTAGGTCAATTTCCCAGAGCACCTGGCAGTCATAAAGGACAGCACTTGGCTGCTAAGTAAGCTCATCTGTTTTATTTTTCATCTTTTTTCCCCAAAACTTAAACCAAACTATTACTCCATCCTGACCATTAGCCACCCAGAAAGCCTTAGGATTCCATCTATTCTCAATAGTTTGAGTCTTTTTAATGGAGAAATGGCATTTTCCTTCATTTTATTCTCTCCTAACTAGAAATAAAATGATAATAAAGTTCCCCTCCACTTTCCTAAAAAATAAAACCTCTCACCTTGAGTCTAAAGCCCAGCATGAGAATATTTAACTCAAGCATCATAAGAGATGGTTGTTTTTTGCTTATTAAAGTTTCTATAGCACAGCTTCATCAACAGCGTGTGGAGCTCACTGTGAAAGAGCTACATGATGGCCTGCAGACTGGTAACTGGTCATTTTTTCTCCTCTTTGTTTTCTCCATCCCTCACCCTCCCCTGTCTCCATAGCTTTCCATTGTAACCCTAAAATATTATCACAAAACTAGCAGATAAAAAGCAACACAAGTGTGTTACCTCAGTCTTAAGTCAGATGTCTAGGCACAATGTGACTTGGCTGGTTCTTTGTGTAATTGTACTCTTAAGACCCAAACTAAGACAGCTGAACTACACCTCTTTTCAGAGGCTCTGGAGATCAACTCACTTCCAAGTTCATTCATATTGTTAGCAGATCCAAGAATAAAGTCTCCATTCCTTGTTGATAACTGGCAAGGTGTTGCCAGCTTTTAAAGTCCCCATCCTCTTCTCCTGACCCCCTTCTCCATCTTTGACCCTAACTTTCTGCCTCATCTTTCTAACTGAATCATTAGGTCCATTTTTGCAATTCTGGATTATTAATTTTAATGCCTTATGACTAGCCTTAATCTATCTGCAAAGCCCCTTCAAAGCTGTATCTAGTTAATTGTTTGAAGGAAAACCAGGGATAGAGATCTTTAGAAGTCTGCCTACCCATTTACTAAACATTCTTAGCTGATTTTCCTTCTTTGGCTTGATGGTGATCCAAATAATGTTAGTACAGTTTCACTTATACACTTGTGATTTGAGAGTTGCTCGAATGGGAGCATCTTTGCCATTCCAAAAAGCTGTTATTTTGCCATCCAGCAGCCTATGTGAGCCTAGGATCTGGTGAACACAACTGCAGTCTGTGTACATAACTGAACACCTGCCAGAGCCCCACTTCCCCAGTGATGAAAGAGAGAGGGTATGCTGTATCACTTAAAGAGTTGTTAGGACAATTTATGCATAAACTGACATGTTGAGATTAAATCCCTTTGTAAAGTTACTTAAACATAATAAGAAAAGAATGATTTATGAAGGTGATATATTTGGAAATGCTTTGTGCCTCTCAACTGCTTTGTACACATGAGCACATATAGGTATACACACAGAAACCAGATTGGGCTCACCATTGTCCTCTCTCCCATAAAGGGAGAGGCAGAGTCTGAAGCCTTCATAGTCCAAGATGTATGCCTCTAAAATAGCACTTGTCTAATCCTGCCATTGTCATTGATCCATCCCATTAGACTCATCCACCCTACAGGGCAGAGGTTGTCTCTTATTTGCTGCCATCTCCTCAGAACTGAGCTGAGATCCAGACGTAGTTTTGGCACACAACACACGCTGTTGAAAGAGACAACAGCCCTTCCCAGAGATGTCTGAATGCCACCTCTGACAAGGTGCTGCTAAGTCTCTACCAAATGTCCAGAGGCCAAGCATATTTTTTTTAAAAGCCAACATCTGATCTAGTAGGTAAACAAAGCTAGTGCTTGACATTTTTAGAACTCCATTTCACAGTCAATATATATTCTTCCTGCATCTCATTTATTGTTACCTTTCTACTACCTCCTACCTCATTTTCTCTACCTCAATTAAAGGTTACAACTTAAGGACAAAGTTGAGCATGAAGCCTGATTTCTCTTTATTTTCTCTGCCTGCTTTAATAATCTACCATCAAGTCTTATTGTTTCCAAACCCAAGCTTAGGAAACTCCTTTTATTTATTTATTTATTTGTTATTGTCGGTTATGGGCCTGAACTCTGGGCCTGAGTGCTGTCCCTCAGCTTTTCAGCTCAAAGCTAGTGCTCTACCACTTGAGCCATAGTGCCACTTCTGGCTTTTTTCCGCTTATGTTATGCTGAGGAATTGAACCCAGGGCCTCGTGCATGCAAGGCAAGCACTCTACCACTGAGCCACCTTCCCAGCCTCCAGGAAACCCTTTTTAAAAGAGACAACAAACAAAACTGTCTAATATTTGTCTCAGAAATTGACATAGTTTATTGAGAAGAGGACAATCTCCCTGTATTCACAGTGGTCTGCTAATATAAAACATCTTGAAAATATCCCTAAATAAAACTCTTCAGTGCCTCTACTTACAAAATGTGTGGAAGATGGAAAAACGCTTCCCAACACATCTTTGACTAGTGTGAAAACTGAGGAAAAGACAAATTGGTATAAATGTTAGGATGCAATAGGTACAAAGTAACAAAACTTCCCTCCAACCACAGCCTAAGTAATAAAGTACAGAAGAGAGGGTCCTGGATTCGTTTGATATCAATGTCCAAGTTAACAAAGACTGGGCCATTCCTCTTCCCCTATTCTCAACCTGTTAGTCCTTGTATTATCTTTTCTGCTATGAAAAAATACCTGACAGAACAAGAATTATTAATTAACAGGAGGAATTAATTACTTTGATGTATGGTTTCATAGGATTGTGAATACAGCTTCTTTGTGTGTGTGCACTTAGGTTAAACATTTGGCAGCAAGCATGTGGCAGAAGAGAGCTGTTCACCTTGTGGCAGATGAGAGCCAGAGAGAGAACAAGACAGGGATAGAGAGGAAAGGGGCATGGAAAAATACCTCCAAGGACTTTCTTCAAGTGACCTATATCTTTTTGCTAGGCACTACTTCCTAACAGCCAAAATCTCCCAAAACATGACCACTTAGGGCCAATTATTTGACATATGACCCTATGGGAATATTTAATATTTAAGCCATAGCATTCTTCCCTTTGGCCCTCAAAGGCTCATGTTCTCTCATATTGCAAAAGGCATTTAGTCTACTTCCAAGAGTTCTTAAAGCGACAATGATTCCAGTGTAGTTCAAAAAGTCTAAGTCTTCTGAGATTCAAGGTAAACTCATAGCTGTGAATCCCTGTAAAACCAAGAAGAAAGTTACATACTTTCAAAATACAATGGCACACTCATCCAAAATAGAATAATGGGGACAGGAGAAACAAGATCAAAGCAAGATCAAAATCCAATAGGATGAACATTAATCCCTGTGGCCCCATCACTACCATCTAGGGCAGACAGTACTGTGATGAGAACTCCCAGGGCTTGGACAACCCCACCTCCGAGGCCTTAATGTTTGCAGCCCACATGGCCTGTCCCTTTGGCTAGATCCACTCATTGCCTGTGGCTTTCCTCAGCAGATGTCCCATGTTTCTAGCATTCTTAACATTCTGGAGTTATCACTGCATCTTTGCCTTCACCCTCACAGCTTCATTTATTGCCCTCACAGGGGCTGCCAGCAGGTCCTGACTCTGTCATACATTGCCTAACGCCCCCCCCCCCCCCGCCAATCCCCTCAGGCCTTCTTTTGAAATCTGAGCAGAAGCCACCATGACTCCATAACTTACATTCTATCATCATGAGGATGACACCAAGACCAATGTTTGTTGCTAGCTTGAGCAGTAGCTGGGCTCCCTTGGACCTTCTGAGTGCCTGAATAGTTGAATCTAGGGGCAAAAAAAAAAAAAATCCCTATGCAGTCAAGGCACCCAGGAAGTTCTCTTCTAAAGGAAAATTATTTCAAATAAGTTTTAAATGTTATACCCAGGAGCCAGCAATGGACAGGGTCTGATCAATTCCAGAGATGCCCTCAAGAATTCTCATTTCCTACTATTTTTTGTATCAGTTACTTTTCCTGTCATTGAAAAACAATTTAAAAGAAGGAATTATTTGTTTTGGCTCCTAGTCAGAGGGTTCAGTTCATGGTTGCTTGACACTATCTGCTTAAACAAAATATCTTGGCGGTGTAAGCATGACTGTTCTCAATGGAAGAAAGGAAGGAACCAGAAACAAGTTGTCCCCAAGGATTCACCACCCAGTAACATAGTTCCTGCAACTAGACACCCCATTAAGGTTTCTAGATCCTCCTAAAATAGTGTTTCCGGCTAGAGACTTACTTTAACACATAAATCTATGGAGAACATTTCATATTCAAACCATAATAGCTCTTATGTTCTCAAGACAGATGCTACAACTCCACACATCAACACCACTTTCAAAGGAAAAACTCCTCACTGTGGCCAGGTGCTGACAAAGACCATAGTTTTGTACTTCTCTGGTTTTTACAGCAAGGAAGAGTTATTTCCCAGAATCCCTGAAACAACCTACTATATAGGGTTCATTGGCCCAAATTAGGACACGTACTTACTTTTAGCTGAAAGGGAAGCTGGCCAAGAATTTGGTTAAAGACAATAGGAAGGCAGTAATTGTCCTTGATCAGTCATGCCATCCTGAATTAAATTAGAATAAAGTAGAGACTAGCACCTGTCTATCAGCTAATTGCTGCGTTGTTTAGGGATGGGATTGCACAAGAACTTGTCTCAACAAGGAAAGACCAAATAAACAATAGAAAAGAAAAACATTTTTGATAAACCTGAAAGCAAGGAATAGAAAATATAACTTCTAAACAAAGAACAGGAGCAATAAATATAAAGGGGTGTGGATGTGTCTGTCTCTGTGTGCACACACACTCTGGGGGAAAAATATCAGCCCCAAGGTATCTAGATACAACTTTGTAGAAGAATCAACATCTTAGCTTCTTTTTAAGACAATAATTTGACATTCTGTGCCTTTCAAAACACAGTTACCAATATAACTGCAGAACAAGTATTCTGACAAGCCATATCACTGGAAAGTCCATTACCAAATCCCATTTGCTCCAATTTAGCATTTCACAGTAGCCATCATCTCCCTGCTCTTCCATGCCACCACTTTAAAGCCTGATTATTAGGCAAAAAAGAAGTCTACATTTGGATGGGGAGAGTGTTTGCAATTGTATTTTAAGGTGCTTCTCAAAGTGATAAAGTCAAAGCTATAAATGGCAAGATGGACAATGTTAATTATCAACAGAATAGGAAGCAAGCTTGAAATTATAGTTAGCTCTGCTCAGCCTAAATAAATGTGCCAACAGTGCACACCCATCAGAAAGGATGTGATGGGGGTTGGGGGGAGGAGGCTCAAGAAGTAGTCAGGAAGCTGGGTGACCTCATCATGTCACTTAACTTCCCTTGGACTGAATTTCTTCTAAAACGATGATGGGATTTAATGGCTTCAGAGGGCCCTTTCGGCAGAAGGTCAGGAAACAAAAATTAAACCTTATGTAGAATAAATGAAAGGGGGGCCACTACCCATATTTACACTCTTATTGAGCTGTTAATTTATGCTAAGCTCTGGAAGCCTAATATCCTACAAATGTAATTAAATGTACACAACAATCCCAAATCAGCACCACTGTTGCCATTTTACACAAGTGAAACACAGACTCTTGAGAGATGGAATGGCTTTCCCAAGGAAACAAGGGAGTGGGAGATCAACTCAGGTCTGAGGAAGCCAAGCTCTTTCACCTGAGCTATGCTTCCTGGGTTTTTCTTGATGTTGCTTAAGGCACTGAAGTACTCATTCTGCACTGATTTCCTTTTCAGACTGGCTCTCAAAGGTTGTTTAACTCAGGCTCCACTTACACAATAATGTGAGAAACTTTTCACAGTCACACTACGTCTACAACCCTCCTAGTCAGATTATACATAAGTGAAAGATCCAGTTTCACCAATGAAGACCACAAGGTAAGTTTATGAGTCTCAGAAAGACAGAAGAGGTGAGCTAGCCAGGTACAAAGTTCTTTTGAGTAAGCTCTTCTAGTAGTTCATTGATTGCTATGGAGTTTTCACACATTGCATACATTTCAATTTTCAGTTTTATTAAATAGTTATACAAAGAGCTTACAATCGTAAGTTGAGTATGTAAGCATTATGCCTACCTTTGGTCCTCAGCTCCACCCAGACCTGAGCTCCTCCCTGCCCTGGAGTTCCTGTCATACAGCTGGCCCCTCCCTCTCTCCACCTAGGCCCACCTGAGCTCCCACCTACCTCACTTCCTGCCCCCAGACCCTGCTGCTACCTAGACAGTGGAGGGGGCCATGTGCTCCCTCTCAAGGGGATGGGAGGGTAGGAATATGGCTCCTCTAATAAACCTTGTAATAATCTTTCTCCTGTGCCTTCCTGCCTCTGCATGCCCCCCCCCCCGGGGTTGGATGTGATGGATCCTTTCAGTGTAAAATACATCTTGATTGATGTCACTCTTTTTGTAGCTCACCCTATTTCCCACCCCCCATCCTTACCCTCAAGTTCTGTAGTTCAATTTTTACATAACATATTTTAATCTAGTTACCAATAGAGTTATTATTTCCCTCTGAAACCAACCACATGATCACAGTATTTTGTTGGTACTATTTCTTTACTTGTTAGGTCCTGCTAAGTAGCCCAGGCCAGCCTAGAATCTGCTATAACCTACATGCACCTCAAACTCACAGTCCTGATCCTACTTTCCAAGTGCTGGAATTATAGGTGTGTACCACTCATCCAGCTGAGCAGTCTTTAGTATCCACATAACTATTCATTTTCCTTTTTTAATTTAAATTTATTGTACAGGTAATGTACAGAGAGGTAACAGTTATATATCAGGTAATAAGTACATTTTTTTTGAACAGTGTTACCCTCTCCCTCATATTCTCCCACTTTTTCCAATTTGCCACCACCCCCCCACCCGCAGTTGTAAAGTTCATTTCCAAAGTAGTCTTTAGTATCACTGAATTGGTTCACCCTTTGTTCCACCATTGTGATTCTACTTCTTCTCCTCAAATCATATAAACTTATATATAAGACAAAGGGTACAGAAATAAAAAACAGTGACAATAGGGAATAAACCAAAGGAAAAAAAGAAAGAAGAAAAAGAAATAACTGCAAAAAATTTTTTAAAAACCTAGTTTCCATTTCTTGGGGTTCATTTGAATAAGCATCATTTTATATGGTCATATGCACATAGCTACTGAACCATTGTGATCCTCTCCTAAGAATATCCTAGACATTGAGATACCACCTCACCTCAGTTAGAATGGCTATAATCAAGAACTCTAATAACAACATATGCTGGAAGGGATGTGGCCAGAAGGGAACCCTACTGCAATGTTGGTAGAAGTGTAAACCTGTTCAACCACTTTGGAAAGTAGTATGGAGGTTCCTCAAAAGAGTCTACATAGAGCTCCCCTGTGACCCAGCAATCCACTTTTGGGCATTTACCCAAATGCCCACAAACAAGACCATATTAAATATAGCAGCACAACTATGTTTACTGCATTCTTATTTACCATAGCTAAGATATGGAACCAACCCAGATGCCCCTCAGTAGATGAATGGATCAAGAAAATATGGTATATATACACAATGGAATTGGAAAGTCTTTAGAAAGGCCCAAAGAAAGATAGGTCCCATGGTTTCCCTTATTTGCAATAACTAGTATATGTCTAAGACAAGCAGATAAGGTCAGATAAGATGATATTAAGTGAAATGAACCCCAAGATAAGGACACAAGTGTTTTTTTTTCTTTCTTGCTAAGGTACTACGTGATTTTTGTTGTTGTTGTTGCTTTGTATGTCCCTCCCCCATGGTATAATCCCTGTCTTCACTGTATTTGATGTTGGTATAATTTGGGGAGGGGAAGGAAAAAACAAATTGTTTAAATAGGGATACAGGTTGACCCATTGCAACAATGAGATGTACAAGATGCTATGTCAAAAAACAAACTTTACAATTTAGGCTGGGGGCGGGGGGGTGGGGGGTGAGGAGGGATAGGGGGAGGTGCAGGAGTGTAGTTGTAGGAAATGGGAGGGAAGGGATGGTAGGGGAAACACAAAGGAGGAGACAACAATGCTTGATAAGAAATGTACTCATTATCTTGCTCATGTAACTGTAACCCCTCTGTACAGTATTTTCACAATAAAAAACTTATTAAAAAAAAGAATATCCTAGACATATTCTAGTTATTGCAAATGAGGGAAACCATGCAGCCTATGTGTCTTTGGGTCTGGCTTACTTTGCTTATTACACTTTTCTTCAAATCTTTCCATTTTCCTTAGGAATGGGGCAATGCCATTCTTTCTGATGGAAGCACAGAATTCCATTGTGCATGTATGTCATATTTTCTAGATCCATTCATTTCCTAGTCTTCTGAGAGCCCACCAGAATCTTCTATTACCTTCTGCATACAGAATTCTAAGCTTCTTCTAGTTGCGCCTCCAAACTTTTAGAAAATTCTTTCTACAAATGATTCGGGTATAACTACAGCAACAACTCTAAGCTTTGGTACCAATTTTCTGTTAGTCTCTTTAAAGCACCATGAAAAAATGCCTGTCAAAAGCAACTGAAAAGCAGAGAAGCCTTACACTGCCTCACAGTTTCAGAGGTTTCAGAAAAGTCACTTGACTCCATTGCTGTGGGTCTGTGATGAGGCAATGCTGGGGAGGTGGGGGAAGGAGGGGGAAGGACAGGGCAGACCTACTCAGCTCATGGCAGCCACGAAGACAGGGAGTGGAAAATGCATACACAAGGGGTCAAGAACAACATATATTCTTTTTAAGCATTGGTATCATGCTTGTTAGGCAGGCACTCTACCAGGCAAGCTATTCTCTCGGACATTCCATCTTTTATTCCCCTTTGGTTATTTTTCAAACAGAATCTCACTTTTTGGTTTTGAGCCGGGCTCCAGCTGTCATCTTCTTACCTATGCTTCCCATGTAGATGGGTTTACAGACACATATCAGCACACCCATCTTATTTGTTGAGATGAGCATCTTACTTTTTGCCTGGGCTGGTTTCACCTCCAAAAATGATCCTTTCAATCTCTGCCTTTTGAATAGCTGGGAATACAAGCATGTACTACTGTGCTTTGCCTCAACATTTTAATTTTTTTTTTGTGTGGGTCATGGTGCTAAACTCTGGGCCTGGACCCTGTCCCTCAGCACTTCAGCTCAAGGCAAGTACTCTACCATTTGAGCCACAGTGCCACTTCCGGTTTTCTGGTGGTTTATTTGAGAGAGGAGTCTCACAGACTTTCCTGCCTGGACTTTGAACCGTGATCCTCAGATGTCAACCTTCTGAATAGCTAGGATTATAGGTGTGAGCCACCAGAGCCCGGCTATTAGAATGTTTTTAAATGATACTGTGGTTTGAATTCCTGCTTTATACTTGCTAGGAAGATAGTCTGCTATTTGAATCACACACCTCATCCTTTTTGCTGTTATTTTTCAAATAGAGTCTTGCTTGTGCTTTGGCCAGCAGGGACCTCAACTGTCCTATTTATGCTTCCCATATAGCTGGGGTAACAGATGTGAATCATAGCACTTAGCTTGTTATTGGTTGAGATTGGATCTTGTGAACTTTTTGCCTGGGCTGAGCACGAATAGTCTCTATAAATCCAATGATGAAGTTAGGAACTTCATGATCTAATCACTTCTCAATAGCACCAAGCTGTTTCAAGCCTTTTGACACGAGACTTCCAGGGACATCTCATATTCACACTATAACATCTAAGTACATCTTCTGTCCCTTGAAACAGTCAGAAAACTTACACACACACACACACACACACACACACACACACATACACACACACAGAATTCCAGTTTAGTAAGATTGCAGGATTACGCTAGAACAAAACAAATCTATTATGAACTACTGGAGAACATATAGTAGTGTTGTTAAGTGGGGAGGTAAGACACAAAAATGATCACGGGGCTGGGAAGGTGGGTCAGTGGTAGAGCGCTTGCCTTGCATGCATGAAGCCCTGGGTTCGATTCCTCAGCACCACATAAGCAAAAAAAAAAAAAGATGAAGAAAGCCGGAAGTGGCATTGTGGCTCAAGTGGTAAAGTACTAGCCTTAAGCTGAAGAGCTGAGGGACAGCGCCCAGGCCTAGAGTTCAGGCCCCACAACCAGACCCCCCCCCTCAAAAAAAAAAAAAGATCACTTAAAAGACCTGTGGTGTACTTATACCTCTGGTTGTTACATGTGTTCTTATAAATCATCAAGCAGATAGGAATCCCTTTGATGTGAGATGGCAGCTGCTTAAAAATCAATATACCAAAGAACTAAAGGTAAAGTTTTGGTTTGGACTCCTAATGAGGACCTGTAGAACAGTAGTGCTTCTGAAACAATTTTCCCCTTTACTAAATCTTCAAAAACAAGTTTAATTGTTTATGTCCAAGTTGACATTTTTTATTCAATCTAAAACCCCAGTTCTTTGGGTACAGGCTGGTTCCTGCTCTGAAACAAGCCTTTGTCATTGTCTGATTCATTGTCTGATTTCAGGCCATTTGATTCTCTTCTCTGAGCCTTAGAGATTTTTCATGAGATTCCCTACATATCAAGACCACCTTCAGATGGCATTTGCAGGATGACCAGGTTATAATTACTTATTGGAGGCCATAGCTTGCTTCTGAATGAGCCCTCTATTCTACCTCTCCAGTGCATACCCAGGTAGGTATAACAGGACATAGTTCATTTGGAATTCTTCCCCCAAGACGTAATATTCACTCATCAGTTGTCTGTCATTATGTGTGTGTGTGTGTGTGTGTGTGTGTGTATAGACAAGTAACATAGGAAATACTTTACCTTACTTTTTTCTCAGTCCAACAACCTTTCCCAAAAAGCTATGTTCTTCCAGTTTAGACAACAGAGCAATTTTGCTTCCATCTTCTTTTTTGACAACAAAAAAGTTCATGATGGGGGCTGGGAATGTGGTTTAGTGGTAGCATGCATGAAGTGCCTAGCATGCATGAAGTCCCAGGTTCGATTGCTCAGTACCACATAACAGAAAAAGCCGGAAGTGGCACTGTGGCTCAAGTGGTAGAGTGCGAGCCTTGGCCAAAAGAGGCTCAGTATCCAGGCCCTGACTTCAAGCCCCAGGACTGGCAAAAAAAAAAAAAAAAAGGTTCATGATGGTTCGGAACCAAATCATACAGTGATTGGAGATTGTTGTCCACCAGGAGGCACACAATGGAGAGACAGAACCGTAAACAGAGTGCTCCCTCAGAAATATTGACATAACAGAGGCCACCCTGATAACATTACCAAGCCTCAGGGTCAGGGTCATTGTTTAATTAGGCATGGCTAGCAAAATGCAGACTCAAATCTGTACGTCCATGCTTAAACCCTAGTCAGATATTGTGAAACCCTATGATAGCAACTGTATTCTAGAATCAATGGATTTCCTAACATTTATTAGTTGTATAACCTTAATAATGTGTGCACTTGCAAAATGGTGATAATAGTACTTATAATAGGGTTATGGTGAGCATTAAGCATACATGATGAATGTGGTAGCTCAAGCCTGTACTCCTAGCTACTCAGGAGGCAGAGGTGGGAATTGTGGTTCAAGGCCAGAAAAGTTCAACAGACTCCATCTTAACTAATGACTTAGTAAAACTATGCATCCTTGTTATCTATAGAGGTAGCACAAGGGCTGAGTGCAGTAGTGTGCACCTGTCTTTGCCAGTGACACAAGGAAACACAAGTAGGAGAATAGCCCAGGTAGGCCTGCGCATAGTTAGTCCATACCTAGAAAATAATAATAAAGATGATGAAGGTGGGTGAGAGTCTAGTGGTATAGCACCTATTGAGCAAGCGCAAGGCCCTAAATTTAATCAACAGTACCACAAAAACTTCATGTACACAGATGCATGTATATTCATGTATACACACTGACATGCACACAAATCATGTCTGTATCATAGTATAGTATCAGTGGATATCACAGTACTTTGGAAATATGTCTTTATCATCATCAAAGCAAAAAATAATTGTTGTATTCCATTCCAGTATTGGACTGAATGGCATGTTTTGTGGTGGCCCAACTAAAAGGCCTCATAAGTTTTGATGGGCTTCTCTGCAAAGATATAAATTGCCCATATGATATTGAGGAGCGTTCTTGAACTTGTCTTTGTTTAGGATGCCTCCACATTGGACTTTGGGATGGTTTTCTTAAGAATTCTCTACATGTATGTCTTTCACCAGGCAAATGGAAAGGGCATCTTGTCAGACAGCAGCAGTTATATTTTCTATTTCCTCATTAACAAAAATTCAAAATTTTGATTATAGGACAAAAAAGCTTAATCTACCTATGAATAAGATGCTGGCTATAAAAGTTTTGCAAATACCTCTACAATAAGCTAATATAAAGTGGAATGTATGGATCATCTTGTTCTTGTTTTATGCTATGGTTTTTAACCTCTAATATTCCATCTGGATAATAGTTATTTATGGGATCACTTCTAACACTTATCTCCTAGCTCTGCCATGTGATAATGAAATTACAGAATAAGCCATCTTTCTAGTTTAAAAAGGTCATAAATTCTTTGAAGAAAAAGCAACAGTTCACTAGAGGCAAGTCTGTTGGATAACATGTTCTTTAGGTAATTTATTTTATTTTTTAAGTTCTACTGAACAAAATACTATCCCTTCACCATCACAGAAATGAAAGCAGCTTTCCAAGCTTCAAGAAAGCAAAAAAAAAAGGAAAAAGGATTGTTACTAAACCACTACCTATTTTGTTAAATATAAGAGATTCCAGGGACTCTTCCTTAAAAAAAAAAAGATAAAAAGGTAATAAACAAATATTAGATGTATTGCCTTTCTTCCAACCATCCATAAAAACGGTGATTTGGAAAATATGAGAAACCTTCCATGGGTAAAAGGAAAATGATTCTAAAAAGAAAACGGCACTTTCACAAAGTCCCCCCAAAACTGCTCAACACACTGTATTTTATAATTGTTAACTCTCACCTGCTGGAAAAACCCCAACACATCTAAGTGAACAACTGCATATTTTTTCCCCAGTATTGTTAAGTTACTGACACAAGACAGAGGGTCTCTCACTCACTTGTTTAAAGGGAGGCCCGGACCATTTGACTGAGCAAGGAATGGCTTAGTCTTTGCCTGGTACTAGTCCCTGCTGGGCTCTTATCAACAAGCCCATGTCAATCACTTGGCCTCTGTCTCCTGGAAAAACTAAAGAGGGCTAGGTTTTTCATTCAAAACTGAAGAAAGCCCTCCTTAAAGAGTGACTCAAATCTTCTGTGGATGACAAAAGAATGGGTTTGCAGTTCCTACCAGTGGGTGGGTGGGGCTTTGAACTAGGCAGGTAAATTTTATTAAGACTTCATGTTTCTCAGGCTAGAGACTTTCAACTTCTATTCTCGGTCTGCATAATTGGTCTAATTGAGGAAACTCAACTAAAGGAATCTGTTCCCTCCCTCCATCTTATCATAATGCACCATTAAAAAGGTGCTTCAGAAAGTGGTGCTGTAGCTCACACAATAGAGCACTCACCTTGAGCTGAAGAGTGCAGGGACAGTGCCCAAGCCCAGAGTTCAAGCCCCACTACCAACCAAAAAAAAAAAAAAGTGCTCCAGCCAGGTGCTGGCGTCTCATACCTGTAATCCTAGCCACCCAGAAGGCTGAAGATTATGGTTCCAATACAGCCCAAGCAGACAGGTCCTGAGTAGTTTATCTCCAATAAACCACTCAGATAGTCAGAACTGGTGCTATGGCTCAAGTGGTAGGGCACTAAGCCTTCAGAAAAAGAAGCTCCAAAACAGCACCCAGGACCTGAGTTCAAGACCCAGGACTGGCATAAAAAATGCTCCATTTCAATATTAATATTTAACATTTATGCCAATCATTGCCACAAGAGAGGATTTGAGGATGCTTAAAGGCTAGCTTTTAGGACTTTAAACAAATGAAGGCAAGTATCAGTGAAGAAAATATTCCCTGACAATAAAGCAACAATGACAAAACATAGTCCACTTCCAAGCCTGCAAATATTTTAGGTAGATAAAAATTAGTTCCTTGTCTGGCCTGCCCAATATCCTTTGTGTCAAAAAACTTATCCTTTGACTCTCTGAGGACATGTGCTCTGGAAGGAGCCACCTCTTCTGGAATGGTCTGGTTGCTGGCCTTTCAGATAGGTTTCAGACTTAGCTGACTAGAAACCGAATGAAGGCAATGAAGGCAATTAAATAACGAAGGCCATACAATAGACACAATGTAAGGTTTCAAATACAGCTTGAGATAGGGATGAAGTAGTAGGAACAGTTGCTTTTGATATCTTGGCTCTACCCCCTAAATACTGGCTTGTCCTGTGCACATTCTCCTCATGGTTACATAGTGGCTGCCAGTGGCTTTGTCCTTCCTTATCAAGGAAAAGTCTTCTAACTCTTTTCTACCAAAAGTCCTGATGTACATTCTGCTTGGACTAGCTTAAACCACGTGCTCAATCCCTGCAGCTCAATCCCTGAAGTCAGCACAGGAACTGTGGCAACAAGGGAGCTGGAGTAAGGCTTTCCCCACCAGAATTGTCTGGAGGAAGCTAGTGACCTCAGAACACATTCATCTGTGAATGGGATATTTGAGAGGCTATCACCTGAGTGTCCAACTTATAAGAGATTTGCATCTCAGCATGTGAGAATAATAGTGGTTTTGTTTCTTTTTCTTTCCTTTTCTAATTTACAAAGCTCTTTAGGAGGTAGAAATAAAGGTTGGCAAAGGTCAGTATGCTCTAGACACTACTCTCTATAGTAAGCATAAATGGCAATCCTTCAAGTGTTATTTCAGATTTTGAAATTTATCCATGGAATATACAATTCACTTTTTATTTGTCTCACATTTTAAAGAAAAAGAATAGATGAACTGTGAACCATTTCTAAGAATGATTATGAAGAAAAAAGCAAATATGCTATGAGGTAAAAGTGGAAAAACACTGTTAGCAGTCATGACATTATACAAAAGGGCATACTTTGACTTCAGTAAACATTTAGTACTGACTGGTCTAAAAATCCTACCTAATTATACTTTCAAAAAAATCTGCCTAGAAACCAATCTATTTTTTAAGGTGTAGATTACATTTATTTGTTCATCTTTCCTATTTTAATTTTTTGCTATCTTATACATCTTTATGTGATTTAAAAATATTTGATATTATCAAAATTACTCTGCTATTCCTACTTCATAATTAATTGGCATTTCATCAGTGATGTCTCAACACAGATTATGTCACATTTGGTACTATAAAGGTAAATATTTGAAGCTAAATCTATTTATCCCTTTTAAAGTTATTTGAGATTACAACCTGAAAGGATCCCACAAAGCCATATCCACTTGGTAGGGGTTTTGTGAGTTACAGATACATACAAGTGCATCTACATGAATACTATTGCAACTCTCAAGAAACAATGTCAACAAAATCCTAAACACAAAGCACCACCCTGACAAAACTGTGCAGAAATGCCAGTAGAAACAGGATATTCATTTGGATTTGACACAGGAGATATTAGCAAGCCCAAATTGAAAGTTTACTTTAGTTCGGCCAATAAGCAGCCAAAATCTAAAAAGTGAGATTTGATACAGGCTTCCAGGTCAGGAAGACTTTGCAGTGGAAAGGCTTTTGAGGTACAATGGCAGGACAGGATGAAGTGGCCATAGAAAACTATCCATCTGCCCACTCAAGGTATGACAAGGTGCTTTGTAAATATCACTAATGATGGAAAACAACCGACACATGACATTTCAAAGACTAATCCTTCAAAAATATTCATTTTCATGAAAAAATGAAACTTCTAGAGAACTTCCCTTTCAATTATGACATTGAAATGTATTTTAATCAGAGAAATATTGACTTAGTATTAACAAGAGCATTCTAATTTATAAAAAATGTTTTCCTAATGGAAAACACTAGAGTTTTGCATACAGCTACTGAATCCTCCTCAAAATAAAAAAAAAATCTATCCATCTTCAATGATATTTTACAATGATTAAGGCATGTATAGGATAACAAAGGGACTTATAAGGATACATTTATTGTTTCAATACTGTGATTTATTTCTGGATCATGTACAAAAACAATTCCATGAGTACATTATATTATCCATTCCAGTACCTACACCAATATAATCATCTTAATTTTGATTTTCAACTTTGAAAATAGCATATTCATTACTGTTAACATACCATCTGAAGCTGAACTCCAGATTACTTATCTACAATTAAAATTCAGACCATTGTTTCTAAATACCACACAAAAACTAGCAAAAGTGGCAGACTGAGTTTATTTCTTGTATTTGAACAAGACTGTGACCACAATACGAAAGCCAATGTAAACCACAGGTTTTGCCTTCTACCTTTCCTGAAACACTTCATTAATCCAAGAAAAGTCTCAAACCTGTAACAGTCCTTACGTCTGGGAAAAAGTAGGGATACAATCTCCTTCTGGAGAAGGAATGTAAGGCTAGTTACTAGGAACCTAGCTAAAACTCTGTCTTTACCTGAGTGACTATTTGGCCTTATTTGGCTTCTGTGCAACTAGTTCCTTTTACTCTACCAATTATTTAATCTAAACTTCCCTGGTGATAATTTCCAGCTCATAGGTCCTATGACAATTGGGAATCTGTGATGATGGAAAGCATGCGATTATCCCAGTGATTCTCAAAGTGTGGGCCTGCCGCATGACTACCTGGGAATCTGGAGGCACATACGTTATCAGAATCCACACTAGATCCACAGGATCACAAAATCTGTGTTTTGGAAAACCCTGTAGATGATTCTTATACATACCACAGCTTCAGAACTACAGGGTTAAATGAAAGTTACATTTAAGAAATTTAAAGACAAGATGCAAGGTGAACTAAGGAAGTCTAGACTCCATCATTAGACTCAGACTTCACACTGCTGGAAAGGGTAGAATGCTGACTTTCAGGTCTTAGCAAGGAAGACAGCTCAACCATGCTTTGGAAATCCTGAAAATAAAAATGTGGCAAACAGAGGTCAAAATAGATACCAACAGCTGATGAAACTTAACTATACCTCTAATTAGGAAAGTTAAGATTTTAAAATATTTTTATTTTCCAAAAGCTATTTATGGCTATGAAAAAATCTTTTCTTAAGCACAAAGGTCTCCTCACTCTGTGAATACTTAATAAAAGGCATGTTCAAATCTGTAACATATGTTAAAAAATGTTCTTCATTAATATGAATAGTAAGGAGTTTTTACAATGTTAAAGTAATAAACTGAAATTTTTAAATCATTCAACATTTTTTTGGGGGGGTCAGTCATGGATCTTGAATTCTAGGCCTGGCCGCTGTCCCTCAGCTTTTCAGCTCAAGGGTAGCACCCTATCACTTGAGCCACAGCACCATTTCCGGCCTTTTCTGCTTATGTGGTGCTAAGGAATCGAACCCAGGGCTTCATGCATTTGAGGCAAGTACTCTACCACTGAGCCACCTTCCCAGCCCTAAATCATTCACATTTATATTAGCTATAGTGCTTTTTATATATGACTGTCTTGACTTTGTATTCCTAATTCTGTAAAAGCCAAGAAAAATTCATACAAGGTCAAAAAGTGCTCCATAATCTACTCACTGAAAAAAAAGTATAATTGTAACAAAATATGGAATTGTTTTATGTATAAAAACAACTTGTCATTATAAATAAATGATAAACATTTAATACTTTACCTTATTAAATTATTCTAATCATTTCTAAAGCTACTACACTGTAAGAGTGGCTCAAATTTAGTCTATTTAATCTTTATTTTCTGAGATTAATATGAAGCAGGCTATTTAGAGAAAAAGATCTCTTTCAATTGCCCTATATTTTTAAAGATGACTCCCCCCAAAACAAAGAAAATACATATTGTAAATAAAAATGTCCTAACTGGTATCTAAAAAAATCCTCATTAATTTGAAAAATGCATAAATCTGAGATACACTTTTTAAAATTTCTCTTCTATTTTAATAGGCTCAAAATATTACATGTAGGAATAAATTAAGAAGATAAATTACAAAATCTAAGCATCTAATTCCTGAAAGCATCAGTTAATACAGTATCTGTAAGAGTTTGGTCTTGTTACAAAATAAACTTAGTTCTTAAAGCAATAACCTAAAGTCATTAGATTTGTTTTATTTTATTTAAGACAAAGTCATTCCCGCAACAGGATGGCTCAAACTCAGGAAGGTATTACTACAAGAAATTGTGTGAATTCATTGCAGTCATCCAGGATATTATGCCAGTATCAGCACAGTGTATATAATCACAGCTTAGGAGATGCCAAAGAAGCCCAACATACAAATGCATATTTAACAGATACTATCCAACAACCTAAATGCAGTGAAGAAAGTTTGGGTGCACTTATGAATCCTAATTTCAGAGGAAAGAGCTACTCAAATATATCTTTAATAACAGGTATACATATACCCAAATAACTGAATTGTTTGTTTTATTTTTTTGGGTCAGGTCGTGGGGCCTGAACTCTGGGCCTGGGCGCTGTCCCTCAGCTCTTCAGCTCAAGGCTAGC
>NW_012267353.1:2863800-2864933 GCF_000151885.1 Dipodomys ordii
ACTCGGCAAAAACTCAACAGAGAAACCGAAGATCTAAACAGCTGCATAGATCAACTAGACTTAACAGACATCTACCGAACATTTCACCCAGCAGCATCAGAATACATGTTTTTCTCAGCAGCACATGGAACATTTTCTAAAATAGACCACATTTTAGGCCACAAAGCAAACTTGTCTAAATTCAGAAACATTGAAGTTATTTGCATTCTCTCTGACCACAAGGGAATAAAATTAGAACTCAACACCAAAAGCCACCAAACAAAGCTCGGTAACAAATGGAGGCTGAACAACAAACTGCTGAATCACGAGTGGTTCATGGAAGAGATTAGAAAGGAAATTCAAATGTTCATGCTATTCAACAAAAATGAGCACACAAATTACCAGCTCCTCTGGGACACAGCAAAGGCAGTACTCAGAGGCAAGCTTATTGCTCTGAGTTCCTACATCAACAAATTGGAGAGATCTGAAACCAACAATTTAATGAGACATCTGAACTTCCTTGAAAAAGAACAGCAAGATAAACCCCAATCCAGTAGGCAGAAAGAAATAATTAAAATTAAATCAGAATTAAATGAATTAGAATCCAAAAAAACTATAGAAAGATTCAACAAAATAAAGACTTGGTTCTTTGAAAAAATTAACAAAATTGACAGACGTTTAGCAAATCTTATCAGAAAAAGAAGAGAACACACCCAAATAAACTCAGAGATGAGAATGGAAATATCACCACGGAAACAACCAAGATTCAAAACATTGTAAGGGAATACTTCTCAAAACTTTATGCTAATAAGTTTGAGAATTTGGCAAAAATGGACCTTTTCCTAGCAAATATTGACATGCCAAAACTAAACCAAGATGAGTTAAACCACCTTAACAGGCCCATATCAAGCATTGAAATACAAACAGCAATAAGAGAACTCCCATCTAAGAAAAGCCCAGGACTTACAGCAGAATTCTACAAGGCCTTCAAAGCAGAGCTCACACCAATACTCCTCCAACTCTTCAATGAAATTGAAAGAGAAAGTTCACTACCGAATACATTCTATGAAGCCATCATAACCCTCATCCCAAAATCAGGCAGGGACTCATCAAAGAATGAGAACTATAGACCCATTTCTTTGATGAACATTGAT
>NW_012267353.1:2867033-2874308 GCF_000151885.1 Dipodomys ordii
TTTCTTTGTTGCTGTGTATGTCCCTCCCCCACAGTATAACCCCTGCTTTCACTGTATTTAATGTCGGTATAATTTGTGGAGGGGAAGGGGAAAAACAAGTCGTTTAAATAAGGATACAGGTGGACCCATTGCAACAATGAGAAGTAAAAATTGTTATGTCGAAAATGAGCTTTACAACTTTGGGAAGGCGGTAGGGAGGACTGGGTGGGGGAACGGGGGAGGATGGGAAGGGGTGGGAAGGGGAAACAAAGGAGGAGGCTACAATGCTTGATAAGAAATGTACTCATTATCTTGCCCATGTAATTGTAACGCCTCTGTACAGTATTTTCACAATAAAAAATAAATAAAATTTTAAAAAAATGCTTGTGGCAGCTTATATGCATGTCCTACATGAATTGAATTCATTCATTTTAATCTATATTATAAACAGTTCCAAATCCAAATTTCTAGTCTTGACTCTACTGAACTTCTCTTCATTCATGGACTTACTAAATATGCCCCATGGCTATTCCAAACTCCTTGCTAGAAAACTTACTGTTCTTTCCACCTGTTTCTCTTCCAATAGTCTATTATCATTCACTCAGGAAGTTGTACGAATCTCAGGTCCTGACTGCCCTTTAAACCCCCACTCCACCCCATATGATAAGCCTTGACTGATGCTGGTTCCTTGGCATAGGCTGTATTTTACACCTTTCTCCTCAAACTATTCAGATTTCCTCCAAAATTCAGCTCACACTCATCCTCAGATATTCTTCCTAAGTATTCACTTTCTCTACATTCTCTTTATGTTCTACACAAGCCTTCCATTTGATCATGTATTGCATGCAGTTGAAACCACCCATTTATGAGCCTGCTTTATTGGTTCTAAATTTTAGACAGTTCAAGAGCTGTGGCTTACTCATTTAACTACCTCCTGTCAGCTCCCCAAAAAGATCTAAGACTTTGAAAAGCATGGAAGTTGACAAAATCATTGATATTTATATTATCTCACCCCACTAATTTTACTTTAGAAAAAAGTTTTTAGTCAAAATACTAACCACAGCAATTCATCTTTCTCATTAAAAATTCCAACTTTTTCTTTTTTTTGGTAGGTCGTGGGGCTTGAACTCTGGGCTTGGGCGCTGTCCCTTTACTCTTCAGCTCAAGGCAAGCGCTCTACCGCTTGAGCCACCGCACCACTTCTGGTTTTCTAGTGGTTTACTGGAGATAAGAGTCTCACAGACTTTCCTGCCTGGGCTGACTTTGAACCGAGATCCTCAGATCTCAGCCTCCTGAGTAGCTAGGATTACAGACGTGAGCCACTGGCACCTGGCTATTAAACTTTCTTCTTTCTTTTTCTTTTTACTATGTTTGGGGCTTGAACTCAGGGCCTGGGCACTGACCCTGAGCTTCTTTTGCTCAAGGCTAGCACTCTACTCCTTAGCCACAGCGTGTATGTGATGCTGAGGAATCGAACTCAGGACCTCGTGCATGCGAGGCCAGCACTCTACTGCTGAGCCACCTTCCCAGCCCCAACTTATGTTTTGAATACTTCATAATTAGGCACTGCCTTCATATGCATTATCACATATGATTCTCACAACAATCTTCATTTAAGTACTTTCAGGTAACTTGCCCTGGGGTTATAATACTCCCCCTTATATAAGCATATAGGAATTAAAATATCCTTACAATTGCAAGGAAAGAGTAATCGGCATTTCATTATTTCCCATCACTATTAGTTTCTCCACTACTTCCTGTTCTCCTGTTCTTCAAAAGTTTATTTCTTTTCTCCTGTTTTTCTTCAGCTGCAGTTTCAACCTGTCTTAACACCCTTATATTCTAGATTTTAATTTTAGTGTAATGTTGAATAGGCCAGAAACAATTCAGCAAGACATTTTGTTCTGAAAGATAATAGCATTTTATTTCAAAAGCAAATCAGATATGCTGCTTCAAGTAAAGTAATATCTTTACCCACAAAGCTACTTGATAGGCTGAATGCAATGAAATTCTGACTTGTGTCATTATCATATAGGAAAAGGTTATGATTAAAGTGATTTCTATAGAGAACAGACGCAACACTGTTTCATACAGATTTAGAAAGTTTTTCTGTGTACTCTCTAGTTCAACTACCAAGCACTATACAAACCTAAACATAAAAAGTTCACAATTATCGTAAAATATATGCTACCTGCTTCTATTAAACCTCTTTGCTATTCAATATGTCAGAAAATTGGTTATGGTGGTAACACACTTGTAATCCCAGCTCTCAGAAGATGAGGCAGAAAAATCACAAGTTCGAGGCCAGCTTAGGCTACACAGGGATATATTGTCACAAAAGATAACAATACAAAACAAAGCACCAGAATGCAGGCCTATCTAGACATGACAGTAACAAATGGTGAACTGAATATAAAGCTATAAATTCTGGGTTTCTGCCTCTATTCCTACTAATCAGCTGTTCAGTGGTTTACTCTTTCCAAAAATGAGTTTTTTCAAGTGAAAAGCAGAGATAACTGGATGGGACTGTGGCTTAGTGGCAGAGTGCTTGCCTAACATGCATGAAGCCCTAAGTTCTATTCCTCAGTACCACATAAACAGAAAAAGCTGGAAGTGGTGCTGTGCTTCAAGTGGTAGAATACTAGCCTTGAGCAAAAGAAGCTCAGATACAGTGTCCAGGCCCTTAGTTCAAGCCCCAGGACTGGCAAAAAAAAAAAAAGAAAGTAGAGATAACAATATCAGCTTCATCTATCTCACAAAGCTGTCTAGCTCAAGTTAGGTGATAAATAACATTTATAAACTATTAAGCTTTACAAGTATAAAGCGTTATTCTGACAATAATAAAATCTATCCAATTAAGGAAAATGTAAATCATTCTCTTCCTCAATTCCTAAAGAGCTCAGGCAATGGGCAGTCTCAAGCCATCACTCCTAAAAATACTCCCTCTACCTTTGTAACTGTGGAGCCTCTTTTGAGCATATATATAAAATAATATTATAATATATAAGTATATACTATGATTATACATATAATATACTTTATATATTTAATATATTATATAATATGTATTGTACATACTAATATATATTATATATTATGTATATGTTACACACACACACACACACACACACACACACTATTTTTTTTTCAGTTGTGGGGCTTGAATTCAGGGCCTGGGCACTATCCCTGAGCTTCTTTGTGCTCAAGGCTAGACCTCTACCACTTGAGCCACAGTGCCACTTCTGATTTTTGAGTAGTGAATTGGAGATAAGAGTCTCAAGGGGACTTTTCTTTGAACCATGATCCTCAGATCTCAGCCTCCTCAGTAGCCATGAGCCATCAGCACCTCACTTGATCTTATATTTCTAAAAATTAACCATTTTGAGAACAATCTGTTTTAAGATGGTACAACAAAGATGTCATGGGGGACATTTTCTAATCTGATGCATAAACAGAAAAATATTCTATGCTCAAATATCCAATTTCCAAATTACCGATTGTGTCCAGCTTTCTTGTGTTAAAATATAAAAGCCAGGCTGGGAAGTTGGCTCAGTGGTAGAATGCTTGCCTCACATGCATGAGGTACCACATAAGCAGAAAAAAGCTGGAAGTGGTGCTGTGGCTCAAGTGGTAGGGAGCTGGCCTTGAGCTGAAGAGCTGAGGGACAGCGCCCAGCCCCAGAGTTCAGCCCCCATGACCAACCAAAAAAAAAAAAAAAGAGAGAGAGAGAGAACTGTGAAAATTACCTAAATAAATGCTGTGTTATTACATTTATAATTTGATGCCTATCTTATGAGCAGTAAATATAGCATCTCCTAAATATCACAAGGTAAGCAAAATTATCTGTAGAAAATACAAGAACTTGTGTTAAATCCTAAGTGACAGAAATATATACAAATGCATGCACATACACATATATGAGTGCACACACAGAACTAGTATATGGGATAGCTAATAAAAGAAGTTTATTTACTTGCAAAAAGGGAGAGAAATCTTCTAATTTATTTATATTTTCATTGGAAAAATGTTTAAAGTGCCTCTGGGAAACAGTAATTAATCACTGCATTCCAACTGCCTTTTGCTATTGATCTAAAAACATTGCTTACAAATAAGACTGAAATAAATTACCCAATAGTGCACAAGAACTTCAAAATCTGAGATCAGTATACTTTAGTAATTTTGATTGTACACTTGGAGGATATAAAATGCAATGAAAAACCGGGAAAATTTGAGTAGATCTGGATCCAATTCCTGATTCTGTCAAGAATTACTAGTTGATGACACAAAAATTCTGAGCTTCAAGTGCACCCAAATGTAAATCTCATAATCTGTCTCTAATGATTCATTCTCAATAGAATTCCAATATAAGCAAACTTAACAGAAATTTGGAATGGACATGTTTGTTAAGGGTCCCAAGACCACCCCAGGATTAGTGGTTTACTACAAAGACTTAGCATACAGTTGTATTCATACTTATGACTCAATACGTGAAAGGATACAAAAAGCAAAGTCAGAAAAAAAGAAAAGGTACGTGAGGCAAAGTCCAGTAGAAACCAAGGCAAAGCAATGGCAGCTGCTAGAAGCAGAGAAGTCATCAGAGCTTTCAGCAATTTCAAAGGATTTCAGGCAAAAACTGGAGTTCTGAGCTGCCAGGTTTCCTGAAAAAATGGAGTTGCAGAGATGTGACTCCAACATTCAATTTTCCACAGAAGCATTTGACAAATTTTAAACTATATAGTGTAAGAGGCTTTTTAAAGAGCAGCAAAACAAGATGAAAAGTAAACAAACCACAGAAATCTTGAGGAAGTCTTGTGGGAGGAAAGGAGGGAACCTAGACCTTGAATCATGACTAGAGGGCTGTAACCTAGAAAGCAAAGAGGAGTTGTCAAGTGTTAACTAGATTCACACCTTTGTGACCCCTGCAAGCTAGTTCAGTGGCTCACTGTGTTTTGGAGAACAGTTCTATTCTAAAAGCATATCAGAGAATAAAACCAATCCTCTTTGATTAAAAATATCTGTAGCCTCTTAAGAGTGTCCAGCATTTGAGCAAATATTACCAGGCATATCAAGAAATAGAACCAGAGGGGGGGAAATACAATAGAAACAGATCCATAAGTAGTCTAGCATGGGAGTTATTAGACATTAACTTTAAAACAACTGTAATTAGTAAGAAATTAGAAAATAAATCTAGGGGCTAGAGGTGTGGCTCAAGCTGTAGAGCAGCCAAGTAAACAAGCTAAGAGAATATGCAAAAGCATTGAGTTCAAGTTTTGGTACTAACAAAGTAAATCCAGGTAGGGGGGCAGGTGGAATATAAAACTTGAAAGAAGCTAGTAGCAAAGAAGAGCTTTCAATAAAATGAAGATGATGGCAAAGTGGTAAAATTAATGAGCTTACTTTCCAACTCCAACTTCCTTCCCTTTGCTAAGTATCAGCAGCAGAGGGAGCTAAGGAGGAAACAGTGATTTATATGACAAAAGCCCTAGCCCCAGAGCCAGTAATTTTTAAAGAATGAGTTTCTGAATGCAATTAATTTGCACCAAAGGTTTTATTAGAGCATTAGAATATCAGGTATCTTCTTCAGCCCATGCCCTAATTCACAAAAACATGAAACTGGCTGGCAAGAAAACCAAAAGGCAAAATCAAATCACTATCCAGAAAACAAGTGGGGTTAGGGAGAGGTAAGTCAAAGTGTATTCAAAAAATTCTGGCTTTGAACTTACGTATTTCATACAATATTCCTCAACTTAAAAAAAAATCACCCCTATAAGAGCTTGGGAGGTGAGGGGCCTAAGTCTTTTTTTTTAATTTTAAATACATATTTTTATTGTAAAGATACTGTACAGAGAAAGGGGTTACAGTTACATGAGCAAGGTAATGAGTCCATATCCTATCAAGCATTGCTACTCCCTCCTTTGTTTTTCCCCTACCATCCCAGTTCCTCCCTACCTCCTCGACTCCCCCCCCACCCCCACCTTTTCTTTATTCTTTTTTCTTCGTTTTGTGTGTGTGTGTGTGTGTGTGTGTGTGTGTGTGTGTGTGTGTGTGTGTCAGTTGTGGGCTTGAACTCTGGGCCTGGGCACTGTCCCTCAGCTCTTCAGTTCAAGGCTAGTGCTGTACCACTTGAGCCACAGTGCCACTTCTGGTTTTCTGAGTCATTTACTGGAGGTAAGTCTCCCGGACTTTCCTGCAAGGGCTGGCTTTGAACCATGATCCTCAGATCTCAGCTTCCTAAGTAGCTAGGATTACAGGCATGAGCCACCAGCACCTGGCTAAGTCTTTTAAGACAGTGATTTTTTCCCCCTATCCCTCCTCTGATTATTTATGATTAAGAATTAAAAGATAAAGTTGGAGGGTACAGTTCAGGGATAGAGAACATGACAAGACCCTGGATTCAGTCCCCAGTAAGTGTGAGTGAGTGGGTGTAAACTGAGGAGAAATAGAATCTGAGAAGATACAGCTAAAGAGGGAATGGATGATTTGAAGGTGGATTAGAAAGAACATGCAGAAAGAAAAAAAAAACAGAAACAAAAAATGCATTCATAATAGAATAAAAGGCAGGTGATACAGTGAAAAGATCTAATATAAATGTAAGTGGAGTCACAGCAACTTATGGGAAAGAAATAAAATTTGAAGATGGCTAAAAAGTTTCCAAAACTGATAGATGATAAAAGTTCACAAATTAACAGACCATGTAAATCTCAAAATTTATAAAATTAAAAATCATTTCTATTTTATACTACTATCAAAAACTGTAATAAATCTAGAAAGTACTGTCATCCTAAAAGACAGATCACCAGACCAGCCAACTTGACAACTCAAGAGACAACTTGACAAAGAAAGACAAGAGGACAACAGAGTAATACTTTCAGTGTGTTAAATGAGAATGTAACTAGATTCTATATCTTAACAAAAATACCACTCAAAAAGGACGGTAATGACTTAACAGTGCTCTTTGAGAGGAAGAAAAATGACTTCAGGTACAATCAAAAGGAAGAAATAAAGAAGAAATGTAGAAGAAAAAAAGAGAAGAAGGTGAAGGCTGTGTGGGTTAAGATCTAACAACATTGATGAGATTATATAAAATAATATCTGGCCAGGCACTGTGGTCCATGCCTATAATCCTAGCTACTCAGGAGGCTGAGATCTGAGGATCATGGTTCAAAGCCAGCCCAGGCAGGAAAGTCCCTGAGACTCTTTATCTCCAATTAACCACCAGAAAACCAGAAGTGGTACTGTGGCTCAAGTGGTAGAGAGCTCATTTTGAGCTAAAGAACTGAGGGACAGTGCCCTGAG
>NW_012267353.1:2874358-2878129 GCF_000151885.1 Dipodomys ordii
TGAACTCTGGGCCTGGGCGCTGTCCCTCAGCTCTTCAGCTCAAGGCTAGCGCTCTACCACTTGAGCCACAGCGCCACTTCCGGCTTTTTTCCTTTTTGCTTATGTGGTGCTGGGGAATCGAACCCAGGGCCTCAGGCATGCAAGGCAAGCACTCTACCACTGAGCCACCTTCCCAGCCCATCAAATAACTGAAATTTTAAGACTAATAAATTAGGCTGTATTTTAAGGATTTTTTTTTTGCCGCCAGTCGTGGGGCCTTAACTCTGGGCCTGGGCGCTGTCCCTCAGCTCTTCAGCTCAAGGCTAGCACTCTACCACTTGAGCCACAGCACCACTTCCAGCCTTTTCTGCTTATGTGGGTGCTGAGGAATTGAACCCAGGGCCTCATGCATGCAAGGCAAGCACTCTACCACCAGTGAGCCACCTTCCCAGCCCTTTAAGGAATCTTTTTATCAATGTGTTCAAGTATTGGATCTTTCTCAAATGTATAAAAAGTTCTATACATTACATAATCTAGAATGGTTAAAAGGATGACGAAGTAAATGCAATATTTGATATTGTTTTTATTTAATTTAGTAAATGTAAAATGTAATGTTTTCAAAGTAAATTCTAGATTACGCTAGTTACAATCCAACAGTAAACACGATTCAGAGGAACAGTCTTATCTACTCACCTCAACACAAACACATCTACAGGAACCCATATACATAAATATTAGAATTCAGCAATTCCAGATAATCAACAATTCTAAAACTTAAATTTTATATTTGGACAGCTTCAAAATTACCCATTTGACTCAGGTACTATAAGGAGATAAAAACTCATGCAATGATATTCGAGTATGGTTTGTTGTTTTTTTTTTAAGTAAATCCATTATTTGATAATTTAATGCTATATAAACTGAATATCTAAAATAAAACAAGTGCCAATTTCATCATGAATTAATAACATTTATTGTCTTGCAACCAAAAAGCCCAAGTTACTTTTGGTCTTTTTTGAGTCAGTTCTCTAAAACTCTTTTCTCTCAAATTTCCTGTATAATAAAAAACAAGATATTTTGTATCTGCTTTGCAGTAAACAGGAAATGACAGAGGGTTCAATGTAGGTATGTTCTGGGTAATTCAGAGTCAGAAAGTATTTCTTCTTGAGCAGAAGGTTCATAATCTCCCGCATTTTCAGCCAATTCAATATCTAACTCATCATTACTTTCTGCACTGTAATCAACTTCTTCAAGGAATCGAGGTTCATCTTCATCCAAAACGTAAGTGGTAGGGCTGCAGCCAAAACATACAGAATATGCAAGACTTCATGAGATTTTTAAGGTTCTTTTGTAAGATCATTTACCATATTAGAGTAATGCTGGGTTCAACATAATATAATCATTAGCTTTTAAAATGATCAAGTTCAGAGATCTTTAATAGTTGGCAGTTCCTGGCACTGACAATAAGGAGTAAAAAGATGTCCAGGCATCAAGACTCATACCTATCGTCCCAGCTGCTTAGGAAACAAGAGATCTAGAGGATTGTGGTTAGAGGTCAGCCAGACAAAAGGTTAACAAAGCCCCATTCAACAAACAAACCAGACAAGTAGCTATGCAGGAGGCAGAGTGGATGGACTGCAATTAAGTATACCCCAGGCAACAATGACAGATACTATCTGAAAAGTATCTAAAGCAAAAAGGGCTCAAGGCTTGGCTCAAGTAGTAAAGTACTTGCTTTTCATGAGGTCCTGGTTTCAAACCCTAGTATCATAAAAAGGGAAAGCTGTATGACTTGTTTGTTTTTAGTGGTAAGAGCATGAAACATATATCCTACTAGTTAGCTTTTATTTTATTTTATTTTATTTTTACTAGTTAGCTTTTAAAACCCTGGACTCCTCTCACTAAGTTACTTCTTTCAAGGATTACATCAAATTGCAGGCTACTGAGGTTTATTTTTAAAGTTATTCTTGAAGCACTGTAAACCAGGTTAATAGGCAATTTCAATAGGCTTTACAAGAAATTATTGTTACCATTTAAGTCTAAAGTGATTAGCTGCCACAAAACAGTCCACATACCTAGCCCCCACAGGCCTATAATAAAAATAAAAACAAGTGAATTCACAAGATTCGTTGCCCTTGGGGTATAGAACAAAGGTATTTCTTTAAAAGCACTAAGTATCTCTCAATATTTCATTAGGTAGGCTGGGAATAAGATGTTTTCCACTAAAGTCTGTAACATATTCTTTCCTTTTGGGAGAAAAAAAAACCCTTTTTAAAATTGTCCTGCCTTTACACACATGCACACTCATGTGTGCACACATTCAACATCAAGAAACAATGCAAATCTACCTTAATTTCATACTGATGTATATCAGTTTATATCCTGTTTCTTTCTAAAAGAAGATTCCTGATAAGTGAAGCAAGTTGAAGGCTAACAAAGTCAGACAATGAAAAGAATCAATGATCTGTTCAGATAAGCAGATAAGCAGGTGTCTATACACCTGAAATGAGAGAACTTTTGCAACTGAGTATTAAAGTCAACTAGATATCTGCAAGTGAAGGCAGAAGCTAATGGGTTATGTCATTCTAATTTTCTAAGAAGAGAAAGATAAATTCATGTGGCAAAAATACATTTTTCCTGTTAATGGCCTTAAATCTTGCTTCTTAGAAAACAAGAAAAGAAAAATGAACTGAAAAACCACTTATATATAGCCAACTTCCCCTTTAAAGTTCAGAACTTGCCCATGATAAAGCAGTCCTGATATATGAAGCCAAATGTCTTGGAGGACTGTTTGTGTTTTTAATTATGAAAAACATATTTAATATGAATCTGTTAGTTCTTTGGTGGGGGAGAATCTCTAAGAACAGAGTATTTGCCTTTTAAAATGACTATAACCATCTTTCTTTTGAAATACAATAATCCATTCCTCCTTGACCTTGGTGTGAGAATAAGAAGGTAGTTCTATAAGGGGAACTGAACTCAATCGGTTAAATCAGTTTCAAGATTAGTGTTTTTTAGTATGTAAATCAATGAGCAAACAAAATAAGAGATATATAATTTAGGGGCAACAAAAATGTTCTTAAAGGATGAAGTCAGGTAATTTCCAAGACAGAAGAAAAGAAACCTGGTGAGGATATCAGATGCTGATGTACTTTCAGGTCAAAGAAGTTCAACCTGAAAGGCAAACTTCAGGAAATTAAAGCACCATAGCAATAATGGTTGGGACCATTAGTCCAGAAAACAATTCTATCCTTTCAGCCTTGATCTTGCTCATTATACTGATGACTTTGACAGGAGCCCCATTCACCTATTCTGATAAGCAGATGGATTATTGGCATAGAAAACCAACAAGACTACAATAAAAGGCAAAGAAACTGCACCCAAACTGAGAATCCAAGAACCATAGGAAGAACCCAGTTTTCGCAGCCCCCAAGAAGGTGGATAACATGGCAGGAACTCCCAAATACCTCTCAGTCCTATCTCTCAACATTAACAAACTTAATTCTCTAATTAAGCAACATAGACTGTCTACTTGGATTAAAAAGCAAGATCCTTCTATCTGCTGCCTTCAGGAGTCACATCTTGCCCGTAAAAACAAATACATTTTCAATGTGAAAGGCTGGAACAAAATCTACCAAGCAAACGGCCCCCATAGACAGGCAGGAGTTGCAATCCTAATATCAGATAAAATAGACTTCAAATTAAAATTCGTGAGAAGAGATAAAGAAGGTCACTACATACTAATTACGGGATCTCTCCTTCAGGAGGATATTACCATTCTAAATATCTATT
>NW_012267353.1:2879700-2885363 GCF_000151885.1 Dipodomys ordii
TTTTTTTTGGTCAGTTGTGGGGCTTGGACTCTGGGCCTAGGTGCTGTCCCTCAGCTCTTCAGCTCAAGCAAGTGCTCTACCACTTGAGCCACAGAGCCACTTCCTGTTTTCTGGTGGTTTACTGGAGATAAGAGTCTCACAGATTTTCCTGCCCAGGCTGGCTTTGAACTGCAATCCTCAGATTCTCAGCATCCTCAGTAGCTCAAAACTTCCATTATTTAAGAAATGAAGAATTCCAGCACTGAAAGAAGGGTTTGAAAAATTCTTAAATTAAATTCTTAAATTAACTCAACTAACAAAAACATGTAAGAATTTCATTAAATTGATACTGAAGTTACACATTAGAACCAAGAAAGACAGAAAATTAACAGTTAAAAAAATCAACAAAGATAATCAGGTGTAGTTCGTCTATAATCCTAGTTATTTAGGAGACGAACATCAGGAGAATCATAGTTCAAAGCTAGCATGGGCTCATAGCTTAATAGCTGGGAGCAATGGTGTGAGCCTGTCACCCCAGCTACAGGGGAAGCATAAACAAGAAAACTGATCCAGGCTGGTACAGGGAAAATGGAAGCCAAAATAATACTTCCTCCCTTAAGTTGTTGATGCCAGGTATTTTTGTCATAGTGACAAGAGAGAATAGCTAATATATCTTATCATTTGTCCTCCCCACTTAAGAGTTAGAAATGTAACCTTACCTAATTCTGATCCCATATTTGACCATCAAGAAGACCTTTTCAATGCTACTTCATATTATCTCTAAAATAAAAATGCCCATTTTCTTACTGGAGGTCGTCTGCTTCTCAAATATAAATAATTCCAAGCGTCTTCCAGTAGAGTTTTCTTGCCTCCGGCTTTTCAGTTTTAATAAAATCCATAGACTATTTTCAGGTAAAAAAAAAAACCTTCACCCTCACTTAACATACTTTGCCACGATCTGGGTGCTGGTGGCTCATGCCTGTAATCCTAGCAACTCGGAGGTTGAGATCTGAGGATCACTGTTCAAAGCCAGCCCAGTCTAGAAAAGTCTGTGAGAGTCTTTTGTCCAATAAAACTACTCAGAAAAAGCTGGAAGTAGTACTGTGGCTCAAATGGCAGAATGTTAACCTTGAGCAAAAGAAGCTTAGGAACAGTATACTCCAGCAGTATTCAAACCCCAGGACCTGCTCAGAAAAAAGAAAACAAAAACAAACCCCCATACTTTGCCTAGGGCTTCAAACCTTACAAAAGACCTAAAAAACAAAGTCTAAGCCTTCTCACTGGATTTAGGGAATTCTCTTTCTCCTCTCTCTTTTTCTCTCTCTCCTCTCTGTCTGTCTATCTGTCTCTCTCTCTCTCTCTCTCTCTCACACACACACACACACACACACAATATCTCCATCCTCTAGCAATCCCCAACAGAATTTCTAAATCTTATGTAGATACCAATCAGTATTCAACTCAATATATATAATCACTCTGTACAAGACACTCTGATTGGCATATAATACAGCATTAAAGTATATAGATATAGCCCCCAGAGTTACCTAGGCATTAGCCAGGTGAAGGATAAGAAAAGACTTCTCTTTTAGGGGAAAAGGGGTCAGTCGTGGGGCTTGAACTCTGACCTGGGCACTGTCCTTCAGCTCCTCAGCTCAAGGCTAGCTAGCACTCTACCACTTGAGCCACAGCACCACTTCCAGTTTTCTGAGTGGTTATTGGAGATAAGAGTCTTAGAGACTTTCCTGCCCGGGCTGGCTTTGAACCATGATTCTCAGATAAATCTCATCCTCCTGAATAGCCAGAATTACAGGCATGAGCCACCAATGCCCAGAGAAGATTTCTCTTAAATAGTTGGCATGGAAAAATATGTGCTTTCAGATCCCTGCTATCCTTGCTCCAAATATATTTTATTTGATAAAATGTAGAAAAGGGAAAACATTTAGAAACAATATATGCGTATCTTTGGGCCAAAGAACAGAATCACAAAGTCAGGCCCCACAGGTCTGCTGAATCTTTGTGTCTAATTAGCAGCAGGAGCATCTTGAAAGTAATGAGGAAGCTTACATAGTTCCTTTTGGAACTAAACCCATACTCCTGAAACACAAGCAGGTAAAGTAAGGTCTCCCACTCAAAAGGGAAACGAAAAAAGTAAGGCTAGACATCTACTCAAAGCCACAAATTTTATATAGTTATAATTAGGAAGTCAAAAAGGATATGGGCCACCAGAAGAGGAATCCTCATGGATTCAACATTTTGTCCAACAAAATCTTCATTCCAGAAATGTGGAAAATCTGAAATTCTTACTGAAGTCTGTAGACTACAAGGCTCAGGATCCACAGTAGATACTTCAATATAATAAGAACAGCAAAATCTACAAATGACTTTGAATGAGATGAGGATCTTCAAAGAATAAAAGCCATAAGATAAACAATATAAAATAAAAACAAGCAGAAACAAAAGAGAACTGATTGTGTGTGAAATATATTGTCATTAACATAAAATCTCCCTTGAGATAAAACTTTAGACTGGAAACAATTGAAGAGTATAAAGTCTACTGAATATTCCATCTAGACTACAGCAGGGACAGGAAATGGAAAAAGCAGTTAAGAGATAGTATGGCAAATACAAAGATAAAGTCTAATGCAGGCCGGGCGCCTGTGGCTCACGCCTGTAATCCTAGCTACTCAGGAGGCTGAGATCTGAGGATCAGGTTCAAAGCCAGCCCTGGCAGGAAAGTCTGTGAGACTCTTATCTCCAATAAACCACTCGAAAACTGAAAGTGGCGCTGTGGCTCAAGCGGTAGAGCCCTCGGCCTTGAAGAGTGCAGACACAGCGCCCAAGCCCAGAGTTCAAGCCCCACAACCAAAAAAAAAAAGTCCAATGCAGAAGTTCTGGAGTACAGAATAAAAGTCATTTTCAAAGAGAAATCTAGATGTTAAAAGTGTATTTATAGTAAGATATATTAGCAATAAATTCACTTCTAAACATAATACACTAAAACTGAACAGTTCTGAGGATAAAATGTTAAAAGAAGTAAATGCATAGATATTCCAGCAGAGAAAACAGTACTTGCAAAGACCCCTAGGATGACAAAGAGATTCACTTAGTCGAGAACAAATGTGTGGTCCACAAACTTTTTACTACTGTTCTATGGCAACAAAAGAACAAAAAATAAAAGTATTCCAAAGCTTTTTCATGGAATTATATGTATGGTGAAAATCATCATATCAGAATTTTTATCTCTATTCTTTGGAAAATGGAATATGTATTTCATTTCCCTGGTATTCCATTACTATCATATTTTAATTGAGGTAGCAATCTAGAACAAATTACAAAGTCTTTTGTCATAGTGTAGAAGTGTGCTTGCAAAAATTAAAAGTTGCTGGGGCAGTTGTAATGGTATAAACACAAAGTAAGAATAGGATGAACAAGATAGAAGAGAGAGTGTTGGCTCATGCTGGACCTCAATTGAAGGTATTTAATCACAGCAGTGAGGACTACATACAAAGAAGCTAAAGGATACAAACAATACAAGAAGCAAGACTAGTCTGAAGGTTGTTGGAATAGTCTATGTAAGAGACAATGGTAGCCTTGACCTATGTCATAGTCGCAATGGTAGAAAGAAAGGGAAAGACCTGAGAAATAATTTTTTTTTTTTTTTGGTTGGTGGTAGGGCTTGAAATCTGGGCGTGGGCACTGTCCCTCAGCACTTCAGTTTTTTTTTGGTTGGTGGTAGGGCTTGAAATCTGGGCGTGGGCACTGTCCCTCAGCACTTCAGTTCAAGGCGAGTACTCTACCGCTTGAGTCACAGCGCTACTTCTGGTTTTCTAGAGGTTTATTGGAGGAGTCTCACAGACTTTCCTGCCTGGGCTGGCTTTGAATGTGATCCTCAGATCTCAGCCTCCTGAGTAGCTAGGATTAGAGGCGTGAGCTACCAGGTCTGAGAAATAATTTGAAGGAGAAATTAAGACATTCTGGTACTGAATGGGATTAGACTAAGGGAAGAAAAGAGGAAGGAGGAAAAAAGAGACAAAGATGCCAAGAATATGACACAATCTTATGGCTAAGGATAAACAGATTTGTTTGGGGTAAAGTAGGAAAGCAGACACTTCTGAGTCTTAGTTAATTTTGTGTCCAAGGGTATGTAATCAAGTTGGAAGTTAAACAGAGGGCTAGAACTGAGAAAAGGTATATGAGAACTGTCAACACGCAAACAGAATATGAAATAACAGAAATGACTATCATACATAGAGAGCAGGTAGGGTAAGAAGATATGTGTGTGGGGGCGGGGGGAAGAGTACAAAGAACAAGATGTAAACCCCACTACCCATATAATAATATGGCAAGAATTTTCATTTATTTCTAAACAGTTTCTGAGAAACGATAAAGATAGTGTAATGAATAACCAACTATTAAGAAATTTACAGGGCCGGGCGCCTGTAATCCTAGCTACTCAGGAGGCTGAGATCTGAGGATCCCGGTTCAAAGCCAGGAAAGTCCATGAAACTCTTATCTCTAATAAACCACTCAGAAAACCGGAAGTGGCGCTGTAGTTCAAGTGGTAGAGTACTAGCCTTGAGCTTAAGAGCTGAGTGACAGCTGAGAGCGCTCAAGCCCAGAGTTCAAGCCCCACGACCAACCAAAAAAAAAGAAAAGAAAAAAGAAATTTACAGGGGCTGGGAATATAGCCTAGTGGTAGAGTGCTTGCCTAGCATGCATGAAGCACTAGATTCCTCAGTACCACATACACAGAAAAAACCAGAAGTGGCACTGTGGCTCAAGTGGTAGAATGCTAGTCTTGGAAAAAATGAAGCTCAGGACTGGGAAGGTGGCTCAATGGCAAAGAGCTTGCCTTGCATGTATGAGGCCCTGGGTTCGATTCCTCAGTACCACATAAACAAAAAAAAAGCCTGAAGTGGTGCTGTGGCTCAAGTGGTAGGGTGCTAGCCTTGAGCTGAAGAGCTGAGGGACAGCATTCAGGCCGAGTTCAGGCCCCAAGATTGGCAAAAAAAAAAAAAAAAACAAAAACAAAAACAAAAAAAACTCAGGAACAATGCCCAGGCCCTGTGTTCAAGCCCTAGGACTGGCAAAAAACAAACAAAAAGAAATTTACAGGTGCCAGTGGCTCACACCTGTAATCCTAGCTACTCAAGAGGCTGAGATATGAGGATCAAAACTCAGCCAGGGAAGGAAAAGTCCGAGACTCTTATCTCCAATAAACTACCCAAAAGCCAGAAGTAGAGTTGTGGCTCAAGAGGCAGAGTGCTACCCTTTAGCAAGACAACTCAGGGACAGCACCTAGGCCCTGAAGTTCAAGCCCCAGTACTGGCAGGCAGGCAAGCAGGCACCCATGTGCACACACACACATGAAAGAAAGAAATATAACACTAAAACCATAAATGACAGTAACTAGAAGGAGAAAAGCTCTGTCAATCTCTATTAAAGAAGAGTAGACTTAAAAGCAATAGATTATTACAACTAACTCCAATATGAAACTGGAAAATTTTATCTTCAGCCAATCAGAAACTGGGTCATTACCCTTCCTTCTTCTATCTGTATTATATGGAAAGCAATGAAAACAAAATAACAACAAATGTATAGTAAAGAAGCATCACCAACAATGAGAAGTACAAGTTGTCATGTCCAAAACGAGCTTTACAACGTCGGTGTGGGGGGGGTGG
>NW_012267353.1:2885532-2888629 GCF_000151885.1 Dipodomys ordii
ATTTAAAAAAAAAAAGAAGCATCACACTGAAAAACTGGACTCTGGCTGTGACACTGAAGAATCATCTAAGCTCCAGATGTACTCTATTATTGTTCCTCAGAGTACCACATTACCTGATACTTATCTCACACAAGCGTCAGCTATAATAAGCTTCTAAACATTTAGAATTTTCATATTACATATAGGATTTATCAGCTATCATAGAGAGGCATTCATATTAACACAGAACTAAACACTTTTTCCCTTAACACTTTCTTCAACTTTAAGCCTAAGACTTTATACCTTACCTATATTAGTGTCTTTCCCAAGGCTAATTTTGTCTCCTTCATATCAGCTAATATTACTCTATCAAATCTTACCTTGTACACCCTAATTCAAAGCTTACTAACTTTAGAAACTTCCATATAAATTCAGGTTATTTTAAAATTCATTCAGTATTCAAGCCCCACAACCAACCAAAAAAAATTTTTTTAATTAAAATTCATTCAGTAACTCCTTCTCAAAATGTGTATAACTTTTATCTATTTTTTTTTGTCGGTCGTGGGGCCTGAACTCTGGGCCTGGGCACTGTCCCTCAGCTCTTCAGCTCAAGGCTAGTGCTCTACCACTTGAGCCACAGCGCCACTTCCGGTTTTTTCTTTTTGCTTATGTGATGCTGAGGAATTGAACCCAGGTCCTTGAGCATGCAAGGCAAGCGCTCTACCACTGAGCCACCTTCCCAGCCCCTGTGTATAACTTTTAGTGTATTCTTTGGTAACTAGAGTTGTGAGACCTCACAAATGTAGCTGTGTTTCCCAATCATGCCCACACGTCCCTTTGGCACATACAGCCACCCTTCTGATTCCCAGTACTGCACACTAAGAGCCTGACATAGTACTGACTACAAGAAGTTTTAAATAAATATTTAAACATAACAGCTCATCAACAGAATGTAATCACACAGGGAACAGTGACTATATTCTAGGCACTGAGATTTCTTTTTCTTTTTCAATACTGGGTTTTGGGACTCAGGGTCTTGTACTTGCTCTACCACTTAAGCCCACCCATCTACCTCCAGCCCTTTTGCTTTTAATCTCCAGATACAAGGTCTCACACTTTTGTGTAGGGCCATCCTCACACTGAGGTCCTTCTACTTACTTCTGAGTGGCTGAGATTACAGCTTTTTTTCTTTTTAATTATGTGGTGCTGAGGAAGCGAACCCAGGGCCTCACGCATGCAAGGCAAGCGCTCTACCACTGAGCCACCTTCCCAGCCTCTCAGGTGTGAATTTTTTGAGATTGGTTTTCTCTCTTATTTTTGCCCAGGATGACCTTGAACCACAATCCTTCTATCTTTGCCTCTCAATTAGGATTATAAAACTATTTTTTTAACTCTTCTTTGAATGTTGGGACCAGAGAGGAGTGAGGAAAATATTCAAGAGAGAGCAGTGGGGATGGGAGACTTGTAATACATAGAAAAGTTGACAGGTGGACCCATTGCAACAATGAGATGTACAAGTCCTTATGCCAAAAAATGAACTTTACAACTTTGGCGAGGGGGTGGGGGGATGAGGAAAGGGATGGGAAGGGGAAACAAAGGAGGAGGCAATAATGCCTGATAAGAAATGTACAAATTATCTTGCCCATGTAATTGTAACCCCTCTATACGGTATTTTCACAATAAAAAAAAGTTGATCAAATAAGTAACTTCATTAAAAGTAATGAATACCAGGTTCTCACTGTTAAACTTGGAGTTAAAAATAATAAATTTGAAAACTAGATTGAATTAGGTGTAGGTTTGTAATCAAAAGTACCACTGTAAACTGAGAGTATTCAAGATTTCTGATTATGTGCATGGATGTTTATATACATGTATGTCATATACGTAAATACTTAAGTATATTCTACAGCTGTGACTACTTGAGAGAATTGGAGAGCAGCAATACTTCAAATAAATACAACTTGTAGCTAGATTTTTATATAAATACCATTTTCTACCAAATGGAATCAGCGAACTTTGAAAAAAATGACATTCTAATTGGATAAACTACCTGCAAAGATGAACCTGGAAATCCTGTTGTACTGGGAAGTAAGGGAGTCCTCAAAGATTGTGGACATGTCAAAAACATATAGAAGGGCTGGGAAGCTGGCTCAGTGGTAGAGCGCTTGCCTTGCATGCCTGAGGCCCTGGGTTCGATTCCTCAGCACCACATAAGCAAAAAGAAAAAAAGCCGGAAGTGGCGCTGTGGCTCAAGTGGTAGAGCGCTAGCCTTGAGCTGAAGAGCTGAGGGACAGCGCCCAGGCCCAGAGTTCAGGCCCCACGACTGGACCCAAAAAAAGTTGAACAAACCAAATCAGGATAATATTGAACCTCAAAATAAAGTATTATAGTACTACTGAACCAAAGTGCAAATTGTTAAGTCCAATACATATTTTTTAATGAACAACTGAAAGAAGAGAAACAGGACACTTAACATGGTCACAAAGTACATCCCATTAAAATACCTACCAAGTACCAAACAGGAAAGCTAGCTTTAAGAGCAAGAAAATTCACAAACACCATTTTTAATTTTTCTTTTCTTTTTTTTGGTACTCATAGTTGGACTTGAACTCAGGGCCTCATGCTCTTGCTTAGCTTTCTACACAAAGCTGAATCTCCACCTCCACTTTTGGCTGTTTGCTAGTTAACTTGGATTGGTCTGCCTGGACTGATTTTGAACTAGAATTCTCATATCTCAGCTTCCTGAATAGCTAGGATTATAGGTATGAGCTACTGGTACTCAGCAAACACCATCTTAATTAAGGATAAAAGGGAATGTTAAAAAATGAGACTATAACTATACACTACAACCGAATGCAATGAAACAAACACATTATCCAAAATATTTCTGCCAAAGATGCATAATCTGAATACAATAACAAGGCAACAGACAAACTCAGATTGAGAAGCTGTAAACCTCAAAAGCATCAGGATACATAGATCAAGGAAAATCAGACATACACACAAAACTGATTTGAAATGAGAGAAAAGAATGACAGCATGTTTCCCTTATTTGCAATATCTAGTATATGTATGAGTCAAGCAGAAAAGGTCAGATAATGTGATGTCAGGAAAATGA
>NW_012267353.1:2889425-2891390 GCF_000151885.1 Dipodomys ordii
TGAGCTGAGGGACAGCGCCCAGGCCCAGAGTTCAAGCCCCATGACCAACAACAAAAGAAAAGAAAAGAAAAGAAAAGAAAGCTGTAAGTGCAGCTGTGGCTCAAGTGATAAAGTGCTAGCCTTGAGCAAAAAAAGAAAGCTTAAAGACAGAGCCCAGGCTCAGAGTTCAAGTTCAAGTTCCAGTCTGGCACTGACACATGCACATGCACATGCACATGCACACACACGCACGCGCGCGCGCGCGCGCACACACACACACACACACACACACCATTTGCAGCAGGGTGCCAGTGGTTCACATCTATCATCCTAACTACCCACAAAGTGAAATATGAGGATCATAGGTAATAGCCAGCCAGTGTGAGAATAGTCAAGGGCCCTAATAAGTCAGAACTATGAAGTGTTAATAATCAAAATTATAATTTGGGGCTATCTAATGTAACCATAATGTGTCTAAGGACTGTAGATTAATAGCACATGAATTAAAACCAACTTCTAAATCTCAGTGAGAACTAGCAATATTTGAATTCACTTGTCATTGTTTAGTAGGCACTTGGAAGACCTCAGAACTGCAGCTGGTACCTTGTCTAAATTATCACATTAGTAAAAGCTGGAGTTCCAATTAATGTTTTACTGCACTTAAAACTGCTACCATGATTTATGCAAGTTAAAACAACAACAACAAAAAAAAACCCAAATGTTTGATAAAGTAGAACTGCTCTTACCCATTTACACCTAACATAAAATTTAATAGTTTAGCATTATGAGTTATTTCTTTAAAAAAATAATTTCTTTGGAACTAATCAAATTTCAGATATTCTAAATTTTTAAGAAAAAGAGTATTCAAATATTTTTGACAAATGTAAATAGTCAAAGAGATGCTAAACTTAACTGTTTCCATTACATATAATCAGATGGCTATTGAACAGCTACTGCTTCTCTACATAAACGGATATCAACAAAAGAAAATCACTTTTGAAATATGAATCCTGACTCTAAGTCCTCTTAATTTAAGATATTACCTAAGTGGAAGATTTCTTCAAGGGTTATTTTTAGGATAAAAGAAAACCATTAAGATCAATGAAAACACTCAAAATATAGATTTTTTTCATTAAAAACTCATTCAATAATGAAAGAATCAAGTTTATCAAGGTAATTTGTGACAAATATTAGATGTGTAAAATTATATTAACTCTAAGCTTGCTCTTGATTATCAAAATCTTTGTGCTTTTCCTACACTTAACAATTCAGTGTAATAAAACAACTGTGTCCTACCTGGTTACTTTACAGCTTGATTCAATTAAGTCATTTTCAAAGTCAAGCAGGCTGGAAGGCTGATTGTATTCCAATGGAGAGGTCAGTCTTTTCAAACGCATTAGACCAACACAAAATTTTGCTCCCATCTCTTCTAATTCTCGAGTACCAATCTGTAAACCCTAGAAATAAGGTAGTATTACATGTAAATTAGGAAGTTTGCTTTCCTTTTGCTGCATCTCATTAAAAAGAATTTGTAATTACATAAATAATATTAAAAGGCTGATATGAAAATATGACCTTATACTGTAAAGTTCTTAATAACATGAAATTATTCCAGGTTACAAAGTAAATTGTTCTAAAAAACTATTTCTAAAATGCCTACTCAACTCTGGCTTTTCTACAGATCATAGATAATTTTACCAAAATGTCTCCATCCCATTCACTATGGAGCAAATTATTTTTACCAACAAACTGGGGAGGAAAAACTGATGAAAATTAAGTTTTATGATTGTTACTTTTACAGTTGTGTGAAACTATTTCAACAAAATCTGGTTAAGAGTTCCTGTAATCATGTTCACAAACAAGACCACACTAAAGCTACCAGCACGACTATATTTATTGCAGCATTATTTACCATAGCTAAGATATGGAACCAACCCAGATGCCCCTCAGTAGAAGAGTGGATCAAGAAAACGTGGTACATATACA
>NW_012267353.1:2892055-2896844 GCF_000151885.1 Dipodomys ordii
ACAAAGTAGCTATCATTAAAAAAAAAAAAATCTAGGGGCTGGGAAGGTGGTTCAGTGGCAGAGCGCTTGCTTTGCATTCATGAGGCCCTGGGTTCGATTCCTCAGCACCACATAAGCAAAAAGAAAAAAGCTGGAAGTGGTGCTATGGCTCAAGTGGTAGAGCGCTAGCTTTGAGCTGAAGAGCTGAGGGACAGCGCCCAGACCCAGAGTTCAGGCCCCATGAACAGACCCAAAACAAACAAAAAACCCAAAGCTAAGCAAATAACGTTAACAGTCAGTTAATTTTCCATTTTCTGTGGCAATTAAGCAAATTCATTTCAGGTGGGTTCCAGTGGCTCACTCTTATAATCCAGCTTCTCAAGAGGCTGAGATCTCAAGATCTCAATTTAGAGCCAACCCAGGCAGTCAAATCTGTGAGACCCTTATCTTTAACTAGAATAAAAGATCCAGAAGTGGAGATGTGGCTCCAATGGTAAAGCACAAAAGCTGAGCTGGAGGCCCTTAGTCAAGCCCCCAGTACAAGCAGGCATGCACATGCACACACACATGTGAAGAATTAGACAGATGTAACTAAAACTTAAGGTAGTAAGCAAGCTATTTAGTTCAGAGAATTTGAAAAAAACATGCTTATTATTATAGCTGATTCAATTCCATTATAGCAAATTACTTTTAATTTTAAAAATGTACATTTAATGTACTTGAAAACTATGAGCATATGCATGACACTACTTTATGTCCAGAGCTCCTGAGTTGCTCACCTTGTATTTTCCATGATCACAGCCACACAAAGTACTCTCCATGGTATAGCTTCTCTGCACTCCTATTTCCCGCCAAACTACAACACGTGCTGTAGATTCTTTAGATTTTTCCACTACAAAGCTACAGCTGCTCATGCAAAATGCTGGGGCAATGTGGCTCAATATCTTAGGCAATGTCTATAAAACAAAAGTTTGAATAAAATAAACAAATAGTTATCATTTAAGGAAACAGTGGAAGAAATGGTCACATTTACAGTAGTAATATAGAATACAGTATAGCACAGAATACAATCATTTAAGAAAACCATGATTCTCTGGGCAACGGCGGCTCATGCCTACAATCCTAACTACTCAGGAGGCTGAGATCTGAGGACTGCAATTCAAAGTCAGCCCAGGCAAGAAGTCTATGAGACTCTTATCTCCAATAAACTACTCAGAAAAAGCTGGAAGGTAACATGTGGCTCAAGTTGTAGAGCTCTAGCCTTGAACAAAAGAACTCAGAGACAGCAACCAGGCTGAGTTCAAGGACCACGACCAAAATAAAAAAAAAAAAAATCTGGTGGCTCACATCTGTAATTGTAGCTACTCAGGAGGCTGGGATCTGCCAGCCCATGCACAAAAAATAAATAAATAAATAAAAAGACTACCTCTCCAAAATAATCAGTGAAAAGCCATGCTGGAGGCATGGCAAACAGAGCAAGCATGAGACCCTGAGTTCAAATCTTAAAGCTGGCAAAATAAATAAAACAAGGTTGACATCTACCAATACATACATATATATGTATACATATATGTATGTGTGTGTATATATATGTATATGTATATATATATATATATAAACACATTTATAGAAATATGCTTTGAAGGAAGTTTCATAGCACACAGGTAAAAGTGACTACTCAAAGTTAAGGGAACTGAGAGATGACCTACATTTATTAATTTACATATTTCTACTAAATGTCTTCTAATTTTGTTCCAAAAATTGAGAAGGGGAAAGAAGAAATAGAGAACACCAAAAAGGAAGTGTGCTTTCAAATTCTGTAGATAATGGTATGTTACTGAAACATTATTTTGGGAAAATAACCTGGGGCACCTGCTTGAGCCTTGCTATAGCAGGAGAGATGTTCCAACAAGTAGAAAGCACCAGTAAGCCAGACGCTGGTGGCTCACACCTGTAATCCTAGCTACACAGGAGGCTGGGATCTGAGGATCATGCTTCAAAGCCAGCCAGGGCATGAAGGCCGTGATATTCTAATCTCCAATAAACCACCAAAAAACTGGAAGTGGTGCTGTGGCTCAAGTGGTAGAGCAGTAGCCTTGAGCCAAAAAGCTGAGGGACAGTGCCCAGGCCCAGAATTCAAGCCCCACAACCGACCAAAAAAACAAGAAAAAAGAAAGCACAAGGAACTTGAAACAGCAACATCTCAATTCTGTCTAAAACACACCACTGTTCAGCCAAGGCTTCAAGTACATCAACTCACAATCAAGTCTTAGTTGATAGATTTGTACAGAAGCAGTGAGTATTTCTACATCCCTGAGCACTCTAAGGCTCAAAATAGCCTCATATGAAAGTACACTAAAAGCTATAAGCACAGACCAAAAAAGGTAATTGTTATACACTTGTCAGTACATAAAATTAATTCATCTATTCAACAAAAATATTTGCATAATGCCTACTAAGTACTGAAGGTCAAAAGGCAACCAAATAAAGATTGTATTAATCACTTAGCTCAAAACTAGTAATGTACTATCCATAATATTTAGCAGTATTAAAAGGTACTTCAAGAGCTATTAGTTACTTTATTAAATTAAAATCACCAATTTTCTTTCCAAAAGGGACCATCAGAACATGTAATAATAATAGCTTATTTTAGACATTTTATGTAAACCTAAAAGTTATTTTTTTAAAAAAAAAAGCATTAAGAATTTTCATGTAAGGGGTTGGGAAGGTGGCTCAGTGGTAGAGCGCTTGCCTTGCATGCCTGAGGTCCTGGGCTCGATTCCTCAGCACCACATAAGCAAAAAGAAAAAAGCCGGAAGTGGCGCTGTGGCTCAATGGTAAAGCGCTAGCCTTGAGCTGAGGGACAGCGCCCAGGCCCAGAGTTCAGGCCCCATGACCGGACAAAAAAAAAAAAAAAAAAGAATTTTCATGTATCTTTCAGGAACATTTCCCACAATCTGATGACCAAGTGTGTTTGTTCCAATTCTTTTTGTTTTTTGTTTTTTTTGGTTGGTCGTGGGGCTTGAACTCTGGGCCTGGGCGCTGTCCCTTAGCTCTTCAGCTCTAGGCGAGCACTCTACCACTTGAGCTACAGTGCCAATTCCGGTTTTCTGGTGGTTTATTGGAGATAGGAGTCTCACGGTCTCTCCTGCCCGGGCTGGCATTGAACTGCGATCCTCAGATCTCAGCCTTCTAAGTAGCTAGGCGTGAGCCACCAGCGCCCGGCTGTTTGTTCCAATTCTATGAAGGCACTGTTGCACCAAGTTTTTGCTTCTAGTGCTGCTGAAAAGTGTGATGCTATTTTGATACATAATATTTAGTAAAAGGATCTAAGAATTGCAGGCATTTTTTATGCAGAGTTTAAAACTTTCTATATACCATCAATGATCAAATATGGACAGATGATATGTCAAAGAGAAAAGGCTCATTCCCAACTACAACAAAATTCAGAAGTATTTAGGAATAAATCAAGCTAAAATATCACGTACATGGGGAGATTTCATTAAGAATATATGGAAGTGGCACTGTGGCTCAAAGTAGTAGAGCACTAGCCTTGAGCTGAAGAGCTCAGGGACAATGCCCAGTGGCAAAGTTCAAGCCCCATAACCAACAGAAAAAAAAAGACCGTTAAAAGACAACAGGGCTCCAATGGCTCATATCTGTAATCCTAGCTACTTAGAAGGCTGAGATTTGAGGACTGTAGTTTGAAGCCAGCCAGAATAGGAAAGCTCATGAGTTTGTTTTTTTTTTTTTTTTTTATCTCCAATAAACCATTCAAAAGCCAAGAAGTAGAGCTATAGTACAAGTGGTAAAGAACCAGCCTTGAGCAAAATACCTCAGAAATAGAGCCCAGGTTCTGAGGTTCAAGCCCCAGGACGAGCACCAAAAAAGAAAAAGAAAAAAAAAAAGAACATAAAACACAAATTCCTGTAACCCTAACTACTTAGGAAGCTGAGACAATCTCAGCTGGAAGCCAGTCCAGTTGGAGACCAGTCCAGGTGGAAAAGTTCACAAGATTTCTTTTCAACCCACAGTTGAGCATGATAACACATGCCTATCATCCTAGCTATGATCACCCAAGGCAAAAAAAAAAAATTTACCAAGACTCCATTCTCAGTAGAAGAAGCTGCTGTGTGGTAGATCACACCATTATCCCAGTTACAATGGAAAGACTAAAATAAGTTGATTGCAGTACAGGTGCCCATATTCCCCCAGAAAAAAGAAGGAAAAAATAACCAGCACACAAAAGGGCTACAGATATGGCTTAGCAATAAAGCATTCACATGGTACTCAAACCCTAGATCTTAGTACCAAAAAAAAAAAAAAACCCAGAGTCATATATTACCATTATCATCATAATAATTTTCTCATATTTAATTGATCTCACAATCAATTCTCTCAAACTTAACTGACCCAAATCCCAACAGTTTATCCACAAACTGATCTTAAACTTTATTAGGAAGAAAAAAGGCAAAATGGGATTTTTTTAAAGGAACATAAAAGGAAAGCCAGGCATTGGTGGTCACACCTGTAATCTTAGTTATTCAAGAAGTTGAGATCTGAGGATCATATCCCCACTAAAATACTAAAAAAATAAACAAACCAGAAGTAGAACTGTAGCTCAAGTGGTAAAGCACTATCCTTGAACAAAAAATGCTCAGGGACCCAGGCACTAAGTTCAAACCTTAGGACAACACACACACACACACACACACACACACACACACACACACACACACACGACCCAGGCTCTAAGTTCAAACCCTAGGACAACACGCACACACGCACACGCACACACACAGAACTCAGG
>NW_012267353.1:2900229-2926617 GCF_000151885.1 Dipodomys ordii
TGTGTGTGTGTGTGTGTGTGTGTGTGTGTGTGTGTGTGTGTGTGTGTGTGTAGGTTTCTGGTTTTGTGTCTGTGTGGCAGTTTTGGGGTGTGTGTGGCAGTTTTGGGAGAGGGGGTGTTTATCGGTCATGGGGCTTGAACTCTGGGCCTGGGTGCTGTCCTTCAGCTCTTCAGCTGAAGGCTGGCACTCTACCACTAGAGGCACACCGCCACTTCCAGGTTGCTGAGTGGTTTATTGGAGGAGTTAAGAGTCCCATGAACTTTCCTGCCTGAGTTGGCTTTGAACCTCAGATCTCAGCCACCTGAGTAGCTAGGATTACAGGTGTGAGCCGTACACTGGCAGTTTTGTTTATAAATAAAATTAATCATCAATTTCTAAACTGATGGAATTATTACATAAACTCTCCAAATTATGTTATATTTTACCTTGAGCACAACTTCTAAAAACTAAAGATGATTAACATCTCAGGGGGCTCCTCACACTCAAGATGAAGAAATTGAGGCCAGAGATAAGTCCGTGGCTAGTGATAAGACCAAGATTAGAAGACAATCCTTTTGAAGCCTATTCTTAGTATTATTTCCATTATAAAATATATACAGAATAAAAGTAAATGATAATGATAAACATTTTGAATGAAGAAGACAGACTTACTGAATTGACAGATATGTTCATAACAATTAGACTCTGGCATTGCTGTTATAGTCAGCAATGGACAGCTGTTTCCAGACAGGGTTTCACATAACACATCTCTTCGAAAATAGATTTGCTGAGGATTGTGAGCTGATTCCAATTTTTGAAGATGCATCTTTATAAAAAATTTAAAACAAAGTATATAATTATTTAAAAATTCTTTATGGTATATAGAAATAATGCATGGAGAGCTCCACATTACTAGAAGTGTAACTGATTTCTTAAACTCTTATCTCAAACAAGGCCAAGTATAGTTCCACTGTCAGTATCTGGGGAATTTGAGCAGGGTGATATCTATAGCACGTAAATTAATGAATTATGTAACACCAACAGCAAGGTAAAGGACACAGCCTGTAATATATACATTATGATTTCTGCAGTAAAACATAGGAAAAGTTATCCTAACTGGAATCAATAGTCTAAATGAGCTCATATCTGAGTTATGCATAAGTAGTTTTCAAATCCTTTTGAATCTTGAAATTGTTAAGTGAGTATAGACTTATAATTGTATTTAGAGTGTAAAAAAGAAGAAAATTCAGTGGCATACATTTAGTAACTTCTTTTTTGGATTTCCAGATTAATATACATTCACAATAAAATGTCTAGAAGACAGAGTCAAATAAAAGCTTTAAGACACCTACTCTTTCATCATTTAGATTATCAACAAATGTAATGCATATAAAATCATTATATGCTACTTTTATGATTTTTTTCCGTTAATAATTTATATATAATACATGTTTATAATTATATCACATATTAAAAATGAAATATATTTTTGCAAACACAGTTTTGTTGTTGTTATTTTTGTTGGTCATGGGCCTGAACTCTGGGCCAGAGCGCTGTCCCTCAGCTTTTCAGCTCAAGGCTAGCACTCTACCATTTGAGTCAGAGCACCACTTCCGGCTTTTTCTGCTGATGTGGTGCTGAGGAATGGAACTCAGGGCCTCATGTATGCAAGGCAAGCACTCTACCACTGCCACCTTCCCAGCCCCACAAACACAAGTTTTAATGATTTTATCATATGTTACATCAAAAATAAATTGTCAAATTATTTATTTTTAGAGATTTAGTTGACTTTCAAGTTTCTGCCTGTGTTCATTCATACAATCATTATCTGGAGGAGAAAAAAAACTATGCAAGACACTGGAGACCTAACTGGACTAAGTGGAGATCTGGATAAGTTGCCCATATCTGGAGAAAAAATGGAATACTCTGAGAATTTACAATAAGGAGATAGGAACCTAGTCAACTATGGCTAAGGAAAAGTCTTTACAAATATTTCCATTCAAAGAGAGACTCTAAGAATGAGTCAAATGGAGAAAACAAAAGGAAAAGCAAACCCAAAGGTCAAAGATTAGAAAGAACAAAAATAATTATCTCCAAAGATTCATAATAATGAAACTCATTAAAAATTGCAAAAAAGAAAAAAGGATAGGATAACAAGAGAAGGGGTGAATATGATCAAAGTACATTATATACATGAGTTAGAAATAGCACAATCAACTCCTTTGTAGAATTAAGAAGGAAAAAAAACTCATTATAATTAGACCAGAAAGAACAAGATAAGAAACAGAGGTCAACCCACCCAGTAGACTACATTTTTCCCAAGCATGGGATGCATATTACTAGTGACTGATCAGGTAAACAAACAATACAAGGATACCCTTCTTAAAAGCGCTTAATAGGCATATATTTTACTATGTATTGGGGGGGGCGAGAGGTCTGGCATATTAAAACTGTAATTCCAGCTGGGTGCCAGTGGCTTACAACTGGAACACTAACTACTCAGGAGGCTGAGATCTGAGGATAGCAGTTCAAAGCCAGTTCAGGCAAGAAAGTTTATGAGACGCTGATTTCCAATTAATCACCAAAAACTCCAAAAAGCTCAGGGAGAGCGCCTAGGCCTTGAGTTCAAGCCTCAAGACCAGCACAAACACATATTTTAAAAACCACCTATAATTCCATGGGCATTAACTTGGAATAAGGATGAATTCTACAGTCTATTTAAAAATAAATACCAAAGCTGACGGCTCACGCCTGTAATCCTAGCTACTCTGGGAATAGTGCTTAAAAGCCAACATAGGCAGGAAAGTCCGTGAAACTCTTAACCCCAACTAACCACCAAAAAGCCTTAAGTAGAGCGATGACTCAAGTGGCAGAGTACTAGCCTTGAGCAAAAAGTTCAGAGACAGCAACCAGGTCCTCAGGTTAAGCCCCAGGACCAACACAAAATAAATATGTGCAGGGAGACAGATATAAATGCTAAATAAATAGTAGTTCAAACAGCATATAGATATAGCAAAATGTATGAAAAATGAACAACAATTAAAATTTTAGACTTCGTAAGAAAGATAAATCACTAATTGTTTCTTTGTTCATTTGCTTTGCTTTCTTGTGGCACTAGGAATCAAACCACTTGTGCATATTAGGCAAGTTCTCTGGAACTGAACCAGATTCTCCATCCCACCAAAGAGGTTGAATAGAATTTTCATTATGATATTTGCCATTAAGGAGCCCTCCAGCCATCATATGAAGAAAAAGAACAAAGAAGAAGAAAGAGGGTAGAATACTAAAATCAAAGTAACAAAAAAGCCTGCAGAAATAAATGAAAAAAGATTTAGATTGAAAGAAAGAAAAGGAAAGAAAGACACAAAGGAAGAAAGAAAATGTTATGGATTGGAAGAATCCAAAATGTATCAAAAGGTAGTATTAATATATAACCAGGCAAATAAAAAATGTTCAAAGATATACAAAGATATTACAAATACCATTCTTTTTCTAGGATGAACAACCCAAAGTAGATGTATTTATTCTGATGCTACATTATTCAATGCAAAAGATTCACAAACACACATATTTATTATAGGTTATAATCTTTATTAAAATACCATGAGTTGGACCAGTAGCTCTCAACTGCAATCCTAGCTATTTGTGAGTTCAAAATTGGTGGGATCTTGGTTCAAATCAGCTTGGAAAAAAAAAGATTGCAAGAGCTCACCCCAGCTCAACTAACTAAAAAAGACTGCAAGAGCCCAGCTCAACTAACAGCTGAGTCTGGTGGCATATATGTCTGTCAATCTACAATACACTTACTGGGGAGGCTAAGATAGAGAGAATCAAAGTTCCAGGACAATCCAGGTTCCCCCCTATAAAAAAATTGTGAAACCCCATCTCAACATAAAAAGCTGGCGTGATGATAAATGTCTATCATCCCAGCTGCAGCAGAAAGTGTAAACAGAAGAACTCAGTCACAGGCCAAAAAGGGAAACCTATCTCAAAAATAGCCAGCGCAAAAAGAGTTGGAGGTATGACTCAGAGGTAAACTGCCTGCATAAGCAAGTACACATTCTCAGTTCTTTGTTGTACCTTAGTACAACAACAAAAAAACTATAGTGATACTATTTCAAGTGTCTTTGACCTGATTAAGTCTATTCCTTTTCCTCTCTCTAATACCTTGGGGGCTCCTTTCTTTCTTAGTAAATGGCTCATACCTTCAAGACATTGACCATTAGGATATTTTTGTTGTTGTTGTTGGTTGTGGGGCTTGAACTCTGGGTTTGGGTGCTGTCCCTCAGCTCTTCAGCTGAAGGTGAGAGCTCTACCACTTGAGCCAAGCGCCACTTCCAGTTTTCTGGTGGTTTATTGAAGATAATCACAGACTGCCCGGGCTGGCTTTGAACCATGATCCTCAGATCTCAGCTTCCTGAGAAGCTAGGATTATAGGTGTGAGCCACCAGCGCCCTGCCCATTAGGATATTTTATTCTGAGAATAAATCTACCACAGTTGATCATTTAATTAATTGATTCAGTTTGTTTACTTTGGTTTTACAATGCAAATATTAAAGAATCTAAAGGAGAAAAAAAAATATACTAAGGAATGGGGATCTAGGACTATATAATGGGACCATTTACTAATAAAACTTTGATCTTTTCCCATGAAAAATTCAAATTACACCCACATTTTTCTACTCTTACATTTTATGAGATTCAATGCTTCTGGTTAAATAAAACCCCATTAAATTTTGCAAATCATGAATCGTAGTTTAAGGAGCTACAGATTTCTACAAAAAATGGGAAGTAAAAATCACATTAAATATCCTTCATAATTCTTTAAGGACCACATTCCCATTTCCTCCCTCCCATTAATGTTTCTAATAAATGCAGTAGTATTTTCTAAAACTTCTGGCAATAAACCTTTTTCTTACTTTATTATCACATCTAATTAAAAACTTCTTTTTATTATCAGACACAAATACAATCATACTACAATTTAGTTCAGAATTCTCACCTGTAAAGTTGAGTATGTATATGGATAGTGATAAGCAAAGTAGCAGACATCATCTTTATGTGGAAAAGTGACAGTGAATGTCATCGTATAGTAGGACTTTCCCTTTTGCCCACCTGCAGCAACTGAACTTCTTGAGAAGTGATTTCTGTAATTGAAAATGTAAAGCATGTTTACTTTCCCCACTTCGAAGTTCTGATTTTCTCACAACTTTTATCAATTAGAACTTTAAGAGGAAAAAGAAAAAAGAAAAATTCAGTCTATAAAAGTTTAATGTAACCAGTCTAGACAACATAAACTTACTACTAATAAAGTAGCCAACAACATTACTTTTCACCTCCATATTTACTAATTAAATGAAGCTATATACTAACCATCAGGAAAAAAATATAAAACCTAATTCTCTGGTAGGCATAAACATGATGACTTTTAACTCATTCTGTGCTACAAGAGTAAAAATTTGTCTTAAAAAAGACAGCTAACTAAATTATAGAGACAAGGTTTAGATCTAAATCAGTTTATAAAACACATTTTATTTCTATTACATAATACTATCTATACTTGGATTTTAAATTTAAAGGAGTCTTCAAAGTTACTAAAGCAAGGCACCCCAGTTCAAAGAATATAATGCTAATTCAACTCTATCGTTACAGTAAAATATAATGAAGTTAGTATCCTCTTGTACAAGTTGGTGTCTCATTTTTAGAATACTTACTAATAGGGGAGGAGATTTTAACTCCCACTTCCAGGACAGGGAGCAAGAAATGTTTTTCCTTCCCCCACTTCTCCCATCCCTCTCTATTTTATCCTATGAAAGCAACTTAAAAAGATGGGCTTGTGGATTAACTGAAAGTCTGCAACTTGTATCTGTGCCTTCTGATCTGAACAATTCTCTGTTGCAGCTGCTTTGCAATCTCCTTGGGCTCTAATAAAGAGAAAATTCACTTACATGCATCTTGTGTGAAAGGCAAACTTCCCTCAAACAGGCAATGCCTTTGTATTATGGTAAAGTAAACAGCCCCAAACTCTGAGATTGATGACCATTTCAATGGTAAAGTGATAGTAACAATTCTCTGAAACTCCTTCCAGGACAAAGACTGGGCTAACGGTCAACCAGGCCATACTTGTGACCTGAGACTGTTTTAACTATGGCACACACCTTTCTCACCCCCTGCCTCCGATTTTTCTTTTTAGCTTGAAGCCAATGTCTGTAGTATTCCCAGAAGACTGCTGAAAATGTACTAAAATGCTGTCTTCCTATTGCTGCCATGTAATAAATTTCCTTTTTTTGCCCTTCACCATGACTATTCAACTTAGCCTAAGCCAGACCTAACCTAGGCACTGGTCTTCGGGCCTAGGGTAATACCAAAACAAATCCCTGATAATTTTTTTACCTTGTGAGATCCTCTTTCTTGTAAGACCCCTTGAAATGCTTTTTTTTTTTTTTAATGCATGCATCACAAGGGTCTGTAATTTTGTGTGGAAACTAGGAAGCTGAGAGTATACCCTCCCACCCATCCATCATCCAGTGACAAATCAGAGAGCCTGAATCAGGAGTTGAATCTCACAAATTTAGACTCTTCTGTAGTATGTTTACAATCATACTCATGGAAAATATTTCTGAGGTACAATTGCTAACAAAGTAGCCTGAGCAGCATTCCTTTACAATGCCAGGACATCACTGACAAACCACAGATAATTAAATCTAAAAACAGATGAATATAAAGGAATAACTCAGGTCTTCTGATCCTGATCATGGCAGCCTGCCAATTAAACTTCCCATTTCACCAAGGGAGAACCACTACCACTCAATCAGCTCAGGAGCAGCTACTGAAAATGGACCATTGATCCTCTGAATTTCTTTAAAATCTAAAATGGACCAAAGTTCTTCAGGGAGTAAAAGAAGCAGGATAAATAAAGGAGGTCAGGGAAATACTAGATTATTTTTAGTAACATTAAAAGTCACACACAGGAATTAGAATCAGAAAGTAAACTGAAGGAGCCATTACTTCCCTTCTACCACCTCCTTTTTAATTTCAAGTATAAGAATAAGGAGACATATTGATAACAAGGTCAACAAAAAAAAAAGACCTTTTGTTTCTGTATCTTGGGAGTTCATTTCAATTAGCATCATTTTATATGGTCATATGTATACAGCTATTGAGTTAATGTGATCTTCTGATAGGACTACCCTAGACATATACTAATTATTACAAATGAGGAAAACCATGGAGCCCATGTTTCTTTGGGTCTGGCTTACTTCACTTAATATAATTTTTCCCAAGTCTTTCCATTTCCTTACAAATGGGGCAATGTCATTCTTTCTGATGGAAGCATAGCATTCCAATTTGTGTGTGTGTGTGTCACATTTTCTTGATCCATTCATCTACTGAGGGGCATTTCATTTGGTTCCATATCTTAGCTATGGTGAATAATACTGCAATGAACATAGTTGTGTTGGTACCTTTAGTGTGGCCTTGCTTGTGATCATTTGGTTAAATGCCCAGTAGTGGGATTGCTGGATCATAGGGGAGGTTCTATGTTTAGTCTTTTGAGGACTTTTTGAGGTTCCTCCATACTGCTTTCCAAAGTGGTTGAACCAGTTTGCATTCCCACCAACAGTGTAATAGCATTCCCTTTTGGCCACATCCCTGCCAGCATCTACCAAATTCTTTCTTTGTATTTTTATTTCTTTTTCCCTTTGGTTTGTCCCCAGTAGTCACTGTTGTTGATTCTGGTACCCTGTATCTTGTATATATGTTTAACTATTTATCTGATTCGGGAAAGGGAAGGAGAATAGCAAAATGGTGAAACAAGGACAAAGGGGTGAACCAATGCAACAGTGATACTCATAAGACACTACGGAAATGAACTTTACAACTTGGGGGGCGGGGGCAGGGGCAGGGAGAGGGATATTGGGAGAAAAATGAAGGAGTGGGAAACAATGTTTGACAAGAAATGTACTCACTACCTTACTTAAGTAACTGTAGCCCCTCTATACAGCACCTTTACATCAAAATTTTTAAAGAAGAAGAATAAGGAGACATAAAAGGGCTTATCTACATCTATCTCCTCTCCTTTGAGATGTGAAGAAACTGCAAGGTTCCTTAAAAGTCGTAAGTGGCAAAAGGAATTCCTGAAGGTTACCCACTGTCCTGCATGCTGGGTAGGCCACACTTACCTTACCCAGGAAAGACAAGGACTGGGAGTTGCTACAGGACATATCACCTGTACCTCCCAACTCAGAAAACATACAGGCACAAACAGAAACCACCATTAGTTTCTACTCCCATTTCCTCCAAAGGACAGGAAGTAGGGTTTTTTTTTTAACCTCCCATTTCTTCCTATTTTATCCTGTTACAGTAAAATAAATCCTTAAAAATAAAGAATGCTTACTTGTAGTAACAGATATCACTTCCTACACGCATCCACCAGGGTCTGGCATTTAGTGCTTCCCGAACCGAATACATCAGTGGCTGCATTCCTTTGAGAAAAATAGAGCAGGGGAGATTTTAGAAGACAGAAAATCCTTTTCAGAATTCCTAGCCCTGCAGTAGTGGCTCATGCCTGTAATCTGAGCTACTCAGAAGGCTGAGATTTGAGGATTGTGGTTTGAAACTAGCCTGGACAGGAAAATCCATGAGACTTATCTCCAACTAATCACCAAAAAAGCCAAACATGAAACTATGGCTCAAGTGGCAGAGTGGTAGCCTTGTGCAAAAAGCTCAAAGGCAGTGCCCAGGCCCTGAGTTCAAGCCCTAGGACCCGCATAAAATCATCCTATTATCATCATCTTCTTCTTCTTCCTGTTCTAGAAAGCACTGAGATTCAGGAAAACTAAAAGGGATTACATTCTGGTTTTGTAGCATTAATTTAAAAATTCAGCTAAACTTGTTAATGTCAACCAATAATATGCCTCATTTTTCAGATTAACAGAAATAAGATTTCAATTTAGAGTAAGAAGTCATTAAATCTTTTCTATTAGGTCTTCCATTAAATCAAGGAAAAATAACATCCCTTTTAACAAGGGTACAAGGCAAAGCCCTATAAAGGAATACTAGAGCAATCTTCTCTGTGACTAGCTCTCCATAGGTTCCTCACTGAGGTGCAGGAGAAAGGTCATAAATACAGGTTGGATTTCGTTCCCACAAAAATTGGATGAAATACACAGCATATTTTCTTTAGCATTGTTACAAATACTCTTTCCTCATGAACCTTAAAATCATCTTATTTAAGTTACCAAAACAATGCATTAGGCTTCTACCCATAACTGTATTAAAACCTTTACACACACTAATTTTACTGGGCTTTTTGTCTGTTTTGGTTTTCGCTGGTCCTGGGGCTTGAACTCAGCGTGGGCACTTTCCCTGAGCCTCTTTGTGCTCAAGACTAGCACTCTACACTTGAGTCAGAGCGCCACTTCCAGATTTTTCTGAGTAGTTTATGGGAGATAAAGAGTCTCATGAACTTTCCTGCCCAGGCCAGTTTTGAACCGCGATCCTCAGATCTCAGCTTCCTGAGCAGCTAGGATTACAGCCATATACCACAAGCATTACAGGATCACATCATAGTGCCCGACAGGGTTTTTAGGTATACAATCAGGTAATGTGTAATTTTAAATAACTATTTTCTCTTCAAGTACTTATTTCATTCTCAACTTCCACTGCATTTCACAAAATAACAACTTGAAAAAAAAGATTAATAACAAATAACTGTTCTGCCCATAACTTTAATGAAAAATTTTTGCCATTCAAAGCAGTATCTGCCATTGTTTTTTGCAAATCAATTTTACCATGCACATAAAAACAGCAAACATTGAATAATTTATATGTGCCAGCTACTTCAGTGGGTTATACATATTAAAACAGTCCTTGAGCCTACCAGCCTCCAGGTGGTGCTGTCATCAGTCCCATATTTTGTGACTAATTTTACTAGTCTATTATTCTTACATCTAGAATATCATGCCTTTTTTCCTTTAAACCAATAAATAATGTTAATGATGCCTACTTATAGTCCAACGAAGTGTTATTCATTTGGTAGAACTATATTAGCTAATATTTAAAATTCTGTTCTTGAATCAAGAGTTTGTCCTTCTAAAAATTATCTTTAGAAATCCTGGCATTGAGCTTATACCAGCTTCAGAAAAATGAATTCAAAATTATTTATTTACATTGTTTGCGTTTTATTTTATTTTATTGTTGGTCATGGGGCCTGAACTCTGGGTCTGGATGCTGTCCCTCAGCTCTTCAGCTCAAGGCTAGTGCTCTACCACTTGAGCCACAGCGCCACTTCCGACTTTTTCTGCATATGTGGTACTGAGGAATGGAACCCAGGACCTCATGCATGCAAGGCAAGCACTCTGCCACTGAGCCACCTTCCCGGCCCATATTTATATTGTTTTATTTCAATAACAAGAGTGAAATATATCTTTAGAGGATAAATGTAATTCAGGTGGAATATCACCTCAAAACAGTGACTAATATATACATTTTTATATTTATTTATTTATTGTATTTATTTCATTTTCTGAGAAGAGTTTCCCTGCCTGCCCTGAACTTGACATGTATTCAGGCTGGCCTCAAACTCTCAATTCTTTTTTTTTTGTTGTTGTTGGTCGTGGGGCTTGAACTCTGGGCCTGGGCGCTGTCCCTCAGCTCTTCAGCTCAAGGCGAGCGCTCTACCACTTGAGCTACAGCGCCACTTCCGGTTTTCTGGTGGTTTATTGGAGATAAGAGTCTCACAGTCTTTCCTGCCCGGGCTGGCTTTGAACCGCGATCCTCAGATCTCAGCCTCCTGAGTAGCTAGGATTACAGGCGTGAGCCACCAGCGCCCGGCTTCAAACTCTCAATTCTTGTCTCCATCTAAGTGCTGCTCAAACTATACAAATGTGCCACAATATTCGACTTTTACTTTGCTCTTCAACAATTAGTCTGAATGTATATATTTTTCTAATCATTTCTTGGCATCTCTATATTTTGCTTTATTTTGATCTAATTATTTTCAGTATTACTTTGATTTTTTCATTACTGTACCCAATTTTCATCTTTTTACTGTAAATAATAAAAATATTCTCATTTTTAACATGATACTAGTTTAGCTATGTTCCTTCAATCTAAAGTGTTCACCTTTGAAATACTTTCTACATAAGAGTTATTTGCTAGACTGCTTTCCAATAGGATAAAATATATATATAAAACACATAATATAACAAGCATTAGCCACAGGTAGCTGTATCTATTAGCATAGGTAGCTAGAAATAAGCCTAGTTCATCTGAAGACCTCAGTTTTTAAAATACCTTATTCATATATTTATTTATTTGTATTCCTAGAGTTTGAACTCAGGGCATGGCCAAGCATTCTACCAGTTTTAGTTATTTTTTAGTCAAGAGTCACACACATTTTGCCTAGGCCCAGCCTCAAACAGCAATATTCCTATCTATGGCTTGCATAGCTGGGATTGCATGAGATTACAGGAACATACAATCACATCCAACTTATTTGTTGAAATAGAATCTGTGTGTGTGTGTCTGTGTGTGTATGTGTGTACACACCAGCACATACTAGAGCTTGAACCCAGAACCTCAGTACTGTCCCTTAGCATTTTCACTCAAGGCCAGTGCTCTAGCATTTGAGTCACAGCTCCACTTCCAGAGTATAGAAATCTTTTTTAGTGGATTATTGGAAATAAGAGTCTCAAAGACTTTCGCCTGGTCTGACTTCAACTGTGATCCTCAGATCTCAGCTTCTTGAGTAGCTAGGATTATAGATGTAAGCTACCTCATCTGGCTGAAATAGGGTCTTGCTAACCTTCTATTTGATTTGGCCTCAAACAGTTATCCTCCTAATCTCTACCTCCTGTAGTTTGGATTGCACACATAAACCTCTGTACTAAGCCCTTAAAATACTTAATTCTGATTAATTTTAATAGTAACATGTAGCTGATAGCTACCATACTAGACAGCATTCATTATACTAGATAACCTCTAGAATCAGTTTTAACTTTCTGTTTTCCAAATATGCACTATTACATATTTTCTAAAACCCCATCTTTTATTCAGTTTTTTGTTAGTTGCTACCAATCTGCACCATGTTTTATATCCTAGTAGTTTTCTCTGTAATAAAATACGTAACAAGTTTTTAAATGTTTCATGAATGTGAAGAAAGATAACATGCTTCTATAAACAAATGGTAAAAGTTGAAAAGTATAGTACTTAGTTTCATAAAGACTGTAAATACGGGCTGGGAAGGTGGCTTAGTGGTAGAGCGCTTGCCTTGCATGCATGAGGCCCTGGGTTCGATTCCCCAGCACCACATAAGAAAAAAAGGAAAAAAGCCGGTAGTGGCGCTGTGGCTCAAGTGGTAGAGCGCTAGCCTTGAGCTGAAGAGCTGAGGGACAGCACCCAGGCCCAGAGTTCAGGCCCCACGACCAGACCCCCCCCAAAAAAAGACCGTAAATACAGTTCACTGCAATGGCTAGGTATATTGTTCCCCCAAATTAAGTATCTCCTGAGTCCAGTTCAAGTGTACTTCATGCTTTGTGTACTTCATCAAATACTCCCAGTTTATATTACATTTTAGTTTTACATTTGAAACGTCCTACTTGCACAATTTTTCTGATGTTATTTTATCTATTATAGATAAGATTTGTGGGCCTTTTCTTCTTATATCCCTAATACTTTTCAGTTTAATCATATTATATTATGTCATACCACTTCCAAGAATCCACTTCATTTTTAATTCCTGGGATCCTACTAACTTGTCATTTAAATTTGAATGCGCTGTTCTCTAGGAATGCTCCTCAGTTACCATCCTTGTTTCTCTTCACTGGACTCCTGGTTAGTCCCACAAATTATGTCTCACATTCTTCTCTTTCTTCTAATCTCACTTCTCAGATGGCTACAATACATTTTCAAATATGTTCTATTCTCAAAATGAATCCTAGTGAATCTACAGCTTCTTGACTACATTATTCAAAACTTTAAAATCCTTGCTTATTTTCTTGACAATATGTCAAACATGGAAAGGGATATTTTTAAATTCTCATAATTTTCTTCTAATAAAGTTGTATTTCTTAGTGCATTTGCTTTTTCCTAACTGCAATGTATAAAAAGATTTGTGGGGTCTTCAAGGATTGTAATTTATAAATACATGATACCAGTCCTTGATCTATTTGGTAATTTTTACCTATGTATTAATATTACTACATTTACTTAATTTTATTTGCATTTTTAGTTTATCTTTGTCTAATCACTCATTTTCAACTTTTGTCACTGAACACAAACATGCACACCATTAAACTGTCTAATATAGGACTTCTGAAAGCATTTTGACTTAATTTAATATCCTAAACATACCTCATTTTATTTTTCATCTTATTTTCTTTCTACTCTCTATTAAATGCTTTCATCTTCCTCAACTTCTTATTGTCACTAGTTCCATTTAATTTCTCCACATTTCCTTTTCTTTTTGTTAACATACAGGCTTTCTATAACACCTTTTATTCCCTCCACTTCAGTGGTCATTTGGCAAAAACAATGTTCCTATCTAACATTTTGTAAATTCCAAGTCTTTTATCTTGAGATCTTTTCCCTCATTTTCCTCTGAGAGTTTCCTGAATTCTTATATACACCAAGATATAGTTTGTTGGCAGTAACAAAATGACAGATTTGCTAAAAGACACACTTCTCATCTCAAGGAGGACAACATAATGATTAAGAACATGCAGTCTGGAAATGTAGCTTAGTGGTAGAATGCTTGCCTAGCATGCATGAAGCCTGTGTTCACAAACAGAAAAAGCTGGAAGTGGCTCAAGTGGTAGTGCTAGCTTTGAGCAAAAGTTCAGGAACAGTGGCCAGGCCCTGAGTTCAAAGGGCTGGAGGGGGAGGGAGAGGGGGAGGAGGAGGAGCAGCAGCAGCAGCAGCAGGAGCAGGAGCAGGAGCAGCAGCCTTCAACTAGACTACCAGGACTAGAATCCCAACTTCACCACATACCACATCACTCAACAGTCTGTACCACTAATATCATCTCTACTGTAAAATAAGGGAAACAACCTCACTCAGTTATTTGTGTGTGAATTAAGAGGTTCATATGTGTCAACACTTAGAATACCTAGACCTGCAAATATTCAGTGAATGCTAGCTGGTATTACTAAGAAAGAGTAATGTACGGGCTGGGAAGGTGGCTCAGTGGTAGAGTGCTTGCCTTAAGCTGAGGAACCCAGAGTTCAGGCCCCACAATGGACCAAAAAAAGGGGCGGGGCACAATTTTATCAAAGCACATTATATGCATGCATGTAAACAAAATTAAGACCCCTTTGTACATTTAACTTATACAGTAAAAGAATTTTAAAGATTTTTCTCGAGAGCGGTCCGATCACAGACAGTCTCGGAGGCGCTTCCTGTCCGAACCACCATGATTCTTCAGAGACTCTTCAGATTCTCCTCTGTCATTTGGTCAGCAGTCTCTGTCCACTTGCGGAGGAACATTGGTGTTACAGCTGTGGCATTTAATAAGGAACTTGATCCTATACAGAAACTCTTTGTGGACAAGATTAGAGAGTACAAAGCAAAGCGACAGTCATCTCAAGGACCTGTTGATATTGGCCCAGAGTATCAGCAAGACCTGGAGAGAGAGATTTTTAAACTTCAACAAATGTATGGGAAAGGAGACATGACGACGTTCCCCACCTTCAAATTTGAAGATCCCAAATTTGAAGTCTTGGAAAAACCCTCATCCTAAAGAAATAACATGAAGTGAATCTGGTAACTTGTCATGGATTTGTTGTACAACTACTTAGAAATATAATAAATATACACTTCAAAAAAAAAAAGATCTTTCTCCTTAAAAACTCTACAAATTCAGAAGTGGCGCTGTAGCTCAAGTAGTAGAGCGCTTGCCTTGAGCTGAAGAGCTGAGGGACAGCGCCCAGGCCCAGAGTTCAAGCCCCATGACCGACAAAAAAAAAAAAAAAAAACTCTACAAATTCATGGACACACATAGAAGATGTCTGGCTTCCCTACCCTAAGCCTCACTGAGCCACTTCTACCTGAGGTTTCACCTGCCTCTGCAACCAAAAAACTTACTCTATTGTAAACTACAGGAAAGCAGAAAAGGATTCAGATGAACACAAATGATACATTAGATATACCTTAACAATGCTCATTTTTTTTTCAGTTCTTAAATTGTGATGAAAGGAGCTAGAAAGAACAGGCTGCCCCAACAAGAATCAATGAAATGAGGTAACTCAGATTTAATAAACCACTGTCTACTCAACCTGAAATAGAAGAGCTGTATCTGAATGGCTGATTTATTCATTAGTCAAAGGATAAATTTTTGATTTTTTGTTTTGTTTTGTTTTGTTTTGGTCCAGTGGTGGGGCTGGGCTCTGTCCTCAGCTCTTCAGCTCAAGGCTAGTGCTCTACCACTTGAGCCACAGCACCACTTCCAGCTTTTTTCTTTTTGCTTATGTGGTGCTGAGGAATCGAACCCAGGGCCTCATGCATACAAGGAAAGCGCTCTACCACTGAGCCACCTTCCCAGCCCCAAAGGATAAATTTTTATGCAAATAAAATATCAGAACAATGTAGGTGATACTTATCAAGATGCATTGTAGCCATAAACTGACATGTTCAATTGAAACCCTTCTTTTTTTTGGGGGGGGGGGTCTGGTTGTGGGGCCTGAACTCTGGACCTGGGTGCTGTCCCTCAGCTCTTCAGCTCAAGGCTAGCACGCTACCACTTGAGCCATAGCACCACTTACGGCTTTTTTTTTTCTGCTTATGTGGTACTGAGGAATCGAATCCAGGGCCTCATGCATGCAAGGCAAGCGCTCTACCACTGAGCCACCTTCCCAGCCCCCAATTGAAACCCTTTGTACAACTATTTAAAGATAATAAAAATATAATTTTACAAAAGCAATATACTAAAATCTATCATTCTTGTTCCTGGAATACACACCATCAAAATATTAAATTGTCAGAATAACATCCAGTTGCATTAGCCTCTAATGACACAGAAGTAAAGGCTAAGGTTTTACTGAACAGTCAGTATTAACTACAAATATTAAGAAAGATGAGATATTATAAACTGTCTTCATCAATGACATAAAAGTTTAGCATTGGAAAGGATAAGAAAAGATTAAAATAGTCTGAATATACCCCAGGGCATCATCACAACTTGCTTGTTATTTGACTTCAGAGATTTTACAGAGAGAAAATATAAGCTACAAAGGAGGGAAATCTTTTTTCTGCCAAGGGCCATTTGGATATTCTAAATATCATACAGGAGCCATACAAAATTATGAATACAGGAAGACAACCAAGATGAGTTGATGTGAGCACACATGTCTGCCTGATTATGTACCAAATGACTTTAAGGGCTTTCCCTTAACTACAGCAGCGATTTATATCAACAATACAGAAATCAGGTACTTGGACTGGACGATAATGGCACCTAGATCTTTGCATATATCCTCACCAACAAATAAGTTAGTAAATTCAACAGGTAGCACAAATAAAATCACAAGTTCAGTATTAGAAGACAACAGAATACTTATTTGAAACTACCTATAAGTACAGAAATGGACATATACTAGTCATATAGAAAAAAATAAAGTAGGAGTGAAAAATTCTAGATCAAAGGAGATTTTAGGCCAAACTAAATTAAATAAGGAAGGAGTTTTTAAATATGAAAGTCAGAATTCAGAGTGAAAATATAATAACATCTGTGGCTCAGATAAGATCAATTTCAGATAACAGACTACAGGAACTATTTTTTTTGGAGGGTGGATAGGAGGGGTGGTTGTGAAGCTTGAACTCAGGGTCTAGGCCCTGTCCCTGAACTCTTTTGCCTCAAGGCTAGTACTCTACCACTTTGAGCCAAGGAGGCTTTTCTGCCTTGGCTGGCTTTGAACCACGATCCTCAGATCTCAGCCTTCTGAGTAGCTAGGATTACAGCCAGAGCCACTGGTGTCCAGGAGGAACGTATCATTGAAAGCAGACTTCAATACAGCACTCAATACAATAGATTAAGTGAACACAACTATTATATACACATGCATGTAAGCATACATATGTGCACATACTCACTAAAGCTGAAAAATGTGCATTTGAGTGAAACTTTTTTGGGGGGGTCGGTCGTGCTCTAGTGCTCTACCACTTGAGCCAGAGTGTCACTTCCAACTTTTTCTGCTTATGTGGTGCTGAGGAATAGAACCCAGAGTCTCATGCATACAAAGCAAGCACTCTACCACTGAGCTACCTTCCCAGCCCATGAGTTAACCTTTTTTATTGTGTGCCAGTCTTAGGGCTTGAACTCAGGTACTAGGTTCTGTCCCTCAGCTTTTGGACTTAAGGCTAGTGCTCTACCACTTGAGCCACAGCTCCACTTCCAGCTTTTTGGTGATTAATTGAAGATTAAGGTTTCATAGACATTCCTGCCCAGGCTGGCTTCAAACTACAATATTCCAATCTCAGCCTCTTGAGTAGCTAGGATTACAGGCATGAGCGACCAGCACCCAACAATTAAATCTTCTTATTGAGAGAGAGAAAAGTGAAACTTGAATTGAAGTCTAAGGGTTAGAAAATATTTCATATACCGAAAGTTGATGATCATGAAATGAACTGGCATCATCTTCACATACATTCTGTGTGTGTTTACCCTGTCTTCTTCACAGTTCATCCAACCATACATGCAAAGCATTGGCTAAGTGCCATTTTACCAATGTGGACAATGGTTAATATACTGCTCTTCTCGCTTGGATTCAGCTACACATATGAATAAAATAAAACTTTAGAGAGCCAGGCTCACACCAGTAACCATAGCTACTCAGGAGGCTGAGATCATGGCTTGCAGCCAGCCCAGGCAGGAAAGTCCATGAGACTCTTATCTCCAATTAACAAACAAACAAAAAAAAAAAAACCAGAAGTGGAACTGTGACTCAAGTGGAAGAGTGCTAGACTGCTTGCCTTGAACAAAATGAGCTCAGGAACAGAGCCCAGACCCTGAATTCACATTCTAGGACCAGCACACACAAAAGAAAGGATGGGGGAGAGCCTTAAAAGTAAAAATGAACAATATTTGTCAGAGAAACTAATACAAATTGGGAGAAAGAGCACTTTGTCTTCTTAGTTCTGGAAACAGCTACTATGGGTATGAAGGTAGAATACTATAGACTGAAGGGTTAAAGTCTTGAGGCAATGACCACTTGTTGCCTGTTTAAATTCTGTCTAGCAGAGCAGCGCGGTGGTAATCCAAACACCTGGTTGACTGTGTGCCTTTAAAAGCCCTGCAAATCTTTAGCTCGGGGCTCTCCTCCTAGGCTCTGGCTCTCCTCCTAGGCTCCGCTGTGTCGGAGTGTAGGACTGTGTTGGAGTGTAGGACAAGGCCCGGGCTGCAGCCCTCTAAATAAAACCTTAAAACAGCTGCAGAGTCTGACTCTGGGTGGTCTTCTTGGTGGGGGTCCTGTGACCTGGGTACAACATAGACTATGTTTCAAAATTTCACACTGTTGCCTGTTCAGTGTATGCATGATGGTAATTCAAAATCCTCCTGTATCTGAGAAAGACCATGGCAAGAAGAGAAAAAAAAAAAAAAATGCAGGGAGGATTGATAAAGCTCTAAGTTAGTAAACACAATGCTGCCACCTGGTGGTAATTTAAGCAAATCTCTTTTCCGATTACAAATAGGGATGAAAAAACAATTACAGAATTTTGTAGTGACATAAATTCTTCAAATTCATCATTCAGCTTACAACTAAGAAAAGTACTAAGAAGGGCTAGGGATGTGGCTCAGTGGTAGAGTGCTTGCCTTGCATGCCTGAGGCCCTGGGTTCGATTCCTCAGCACCACACAAGCAAAAAAAAAAAGAAGTGGCGCTGTAGCTCAAGTAGTAGAGCGCTAGTGATAGAGCGCTAGCCTTGAGCTGAAGAGCTGAGGGACAGCTCCCAGGCCCAGAGTTCAGGCCCCATGACTGGACCCCCCCCAAAAAAAAGTACTAGGAAATATAAATACATAAAATATTTTAAAGATTTGTAAGGAAATATTGAAAAAATCAACTAAAGGAAAAAAAACTAAGAAAAAAAGTAACAATCGTCAGCCTTTTGTCTAAAGAGAACTCTATAGAACTAATATTCTATAACAAAACACTTAATACTCAACCAGCAAGCCTCAATCAATCAAGGAAAGATAATTTACAGAAAACAAGTGTTTTCCTAATTGTGTTAAAAATAAAGAAATACTTCTGGGTCAGGTAAAAAATTCCCATTACAAATATTTCTTTAGTCATCAGCACCATGCCTAAAATGAAGTTGAACTTACTTTCATGACTACAATAGTAACTTCACAGTGAATTGCAACTGCTTCAGTGTTGAGTTCTAATCCAACACAATACTTGTCCCTTTTTTCTTCTAATTCTGATGTTCAAGTGAACCACAATTTGTTTTATGGACTATTAAAGGTACAAATCCAACAACGGAGATTCTTTTGTTTTTTGTTTTTTTATTTTTGGTCCGGTCGTGGGGCCTGAACTCTGGGCCTGGATGCTGTCCCTCAGCTCTTCAGCTCAAGGCTAGTACTCTACCACTTGAGCCACAGCGCCACTTCCAGCTATTTTTTTCCTGCTTATGTGGTGCTGAAGAATCAAACCCAGGGCCTCAAGTATGCAAGGCGAGCACTCTACCACTGAGCCACCTTCACAGCCGATTCTTTTTTTTTTTAATCCATCTACCTTCTTCTGTCATGTGTACTAATACTGTGTGTGTGTGTGTTGTAAGAAAAAAGAAAGCTTATACAACTATTTTACCAGAATCTAGGAAAAATCTCTACTAAATTTACAAAAGATGGATAAAAATATTTCAGTACATACTGTATTTTCGTGGGTACATTTCATAATTCACAGCTACAATTATAAGGTGGCTCATGCCTGTAATCCTTGGTACAGGGAAGTAGAGATAGGAGGATCCAAGTTTTATTCCAGCACAGGGTAGGAAAAAACTGAGTACCCTCTCTCCAAGAAAAAGCTTGGGCCCCAGTGGCATATATTTGTAATCCCAGTTATTTAAGAATTGTAAAAGAGGGGCTGGGAAGGTGGCTCAGTGGTATAGTACCTGCCTTGCATGCATGAGGCCCTGGTTCGATTCCTCAGCACCACATAAGCAGAAAAAAAAAAAAAAGTCGGAAGTGGCACTGTGGCTCAAGTGGTAGAGCACTAGCTTCGAGGTGAAGAGCTGAGGGACAGCACCCAGGCCCAGAATTCAGGCCCCATGACCGGACCCTCCCCCCCCCAAAAAAAAACTTAAAGACCAAGAGACCTCTTATCTCCAATTTTTCTTGATACAGAAACTCCTAAAATGCTTATAATCTCCCGAGTAACAGGGTTCCTGAGAGCATCTTCTGTCCTAATATTTGGCCTGTTACTGACACAGAACTCCTAAAACGCTTGACCTAAGCAAAGAGATGAAAGGAACATCTTTGTTTTTTGACCCTGGTCCCTGACCAACTTCTACACATCTACACATAGTGAGATGATCTCTCTTCATGCACCCTGATTCAGGAAATGGTCACCAGAAAGTCAAACCAATGAACTTTCCAAATTCCCCAAGCTTAGAACTTTCATTTAGAGAGGAGGAAGAGTTGAAGACTGAGCTAACCAATCAACAAAATAAAGCCTCCATAAACATGGAGTTCAAACATTCTGCATGTTTATGAGCCATGACCACATAGCAGAAGATGGCATCTTGCTGCTCCACAGGGAAGAAGCTCCTGTCCTGGTAATGTTTGGGTCTTGTCCTCCATTCCCTTTCATGTGCTTTTTCTGTCCTTTACAGGAACCCATGAGCTATGATCTGTCATAGCTTATTAACAAAACTGAGGAGGGGGAGATGATAACTCCCAATTTGTAGCCAAACTGGACAGAAGTGTGGAAACCTGAGAAACTACTGTTCTATCTGCATCTGAAGTGATAACCAATGTTAGGTGATTTTAACCCAAAAAGGTCTGCACTAAACCCAGACAGCTTGTGGCATTCTGAACTGTAGGACACCCAGTTAGTATCTGGAGAATAGGAGAACTAGATGCTACACTGGGTCACAAAAGTTTTGGAAATGGTGAATGTAAAAAGAGAAAATCTGGGGGGGTTTGTCCTTCCTCATTAAATTATATTTCTTATTTTAAAAAATACCTATTTTACAAGTAACTATGAAAACAAAAACTGACCAATGTTACAAATAATGTTATTTCATCATAGAATATATCACAAGCCATTAATTCTATATGCATATAATTCTATATGAGAAAAATGAATTAAAATATCCAAGTAATAAAAAAATCAACTCAAACCAAAAGCTGGTAAATCATATCTATCATCCTAGCTACTCAGCAGGCTAAGAACAGAGGACTGCAGTTCAAAGGTAGCTCCAGGACAAGACTTTTATCTCCAATTAACCACAAAAGGATGGAAGTGGCCAGGTGCCAGTGTCTCAAGCCTATAATCCTAGCTACTCAGGAGGCTGAGATCCGAGGATTATGGCTTTCGGGCCAGGCAGGAAAAGTCCAGGAGATTCTTATCTCCAATTAACCACCAGAAAACCAGAAGCGGCACTGTGGCTCAAGAAGTAGAATGCTCACCTTGAGCTGAAGAGCTAAGGGACAGCACCCAGGCCCAGAATTCAAGCTCTAAAACTGACAAAAAAAAAAAAAAGCTAGAGGTGGGGGTGTGGCTGTATGGCTAGTGTTAAGAGTGCTAAATAGCTAGCGCTGAGCACAAAATCTCAGGGACAACACCCAAGCCCTGAGTTCCAGACCCAGGGCTGACACAAAAAGAAAAAAAAAAAGGGAAGGAAGATGGGGAGGGGGAGGAGGGGGGGGAGGGGGGGGGGAGAAGGAGAGGGAAGAGGAAGAGGGAGGGAAGAGGAGGAGAAGGAGAAGGGGAGGGGAAGGAGAAGGGAGAGAAAGGAAAAAGAAAAAAAATCAACTCAAACAAGTACAAACTCATATTTCATAAAAATAAATAATTCCATAAACAATTCTTGAGTCAAAAAGATACCAAAATTGCATATAATTAGAAGCAATTTAAGAAATAAAAATAGATACTAATACTAAAATTTAGAGAGGATACAGAATTAAGTTGTAATCTGGTTGAATTTAAAATCCAAATTTTAAATTATTTGATCATCATACAAAACTAAAAATTAGGAAAAGGAAAAAAACCTGTGAGGAGGCAAAGAAAAAAAATAATAAACAAAACTCCTTAAGGATATGATCAAGCCAAGAGCCAGGTTTTTACAATAATAAAAAAAGAAAATTATCAGGTTTTGGGGAAGTGAGGTTGTTTGTTTGTGGCAGAACTACAGTTTGAACTCAAGGTCTAAGCACTCTCTGTTGGCATTTTTACTCAAAGCTGGTGCTCTACCACTTGAGCCATACCTCTATTTCAAGCTTTTTGCCTATTAATTGGATGTAAGAGTCTGTCAGATTTGTCTGCACAGGCCAGCTTCAAATTTCAATTGTCACAGCTCAGCTTTCTAAGTAGCTAAGATTATAAGTGTAAGCCACCAGCAACCAGCTAACAAAATTATGTTTTAAGTACAAAGAAAGAAAAAAAAGAGCAAGAGGACAAGTAAAATCACATTTTGCAGGTGTCATATACAGAGTTCTTGTACATTATGAAAGTCTAAACGTCACATAAGAAAATATAAATTATCAACATTGTCTCAATGAAAAAGTTAAAAACCAGACACACAAAATCATATAAAACTGAAAAACTTATCCAAAAAAACCTCTTTCATCCAAAATTGGGCAAAAATCAGAGCTTTAGTGGTACTGTCCCTGCAAATCTGAAAATATACTATTATTTAAACAGCTTTAGAGCATAAAGTGTGCAAATAATCTTTCATTTGCAAACACCAGCTTGCATCCAAAATGAGACCAAGACAGTCCCCAGAAAGGACACTGACTTGTCCAACTTAAAAACCAAAGACACATAAATTTTTTTTTTTGGGGGGGTCCGGTTGTGGGGCCTGAACTCTGGGCCTGGGTGCTTCCCTCAGCTCTTCAGTTCAACACAGCACCACTTCCGGCTTTTTTCTTTTTGCTTATGTGGTGCTGAGGAATCGAACCCAGGTGCTCTTGCATGCAAGGCAAGCGCTCTACCACTGAGCTACCTTCTCAGCCCCCGAAATGTTTTTTAAAGGTTGGCATAAAACAACAAATGCTAAAGTTATTATCTCTGGGAAATACATCATTATTAATGATTTCCATTTTCTTCAGAACACTACTGTTTTCCAAATTCTCTACAAAATCAGTTTGGAAAGTGTCAAATATATACAAGAACATCCAAAGAAGAAAGGGGAAGGAAGAGAAGAAATTTAAAAATAAAGCAGCCATCTGTCTATTGCTTTGAGTTAGTTTTAGCCACAGAATTTTATTCACTTTAAAATTTCTAAAAACACTAACGGAAGAGATTACTTTATCTGCCACATATATGATTTGTTATTTTGCTTGTTTTTAAAGATAGAAACACACTCATCCTCATTTGTTCCATTTGTTGGAGAACATAGAACATAAGACCCAGGAGAAGGACGAGGAAGAGACTGGCAAACACATTTTCCAATGACAAACTGTGCATCTCATTCAGCATGCAGTATTATAGAGATGACTGATGACCTCTGATGTTCTGAAGTGCCTGATATGTTTTTTTGTTTGTTTTGTTTTGTTTTGCCAGTCCTGGGGCTTGAACTCAGGGCCTGGCCACCTGAGCTCAAGGCTAACACTCTACCACTTGAGCCACAGTACCACTTCCAGCTTTTTCTGTTTATGTGGTACTGAAGAATCAAACCCTGGGCTTCAATGCATGGTAGGCAAACACTCTACCTCTAAGCCACCTTACGAGTCCCAAGCTGATGTATTTTTAAACTAGGAGTAGGAAAACAGCACATTTTCTAAATGTCTTTGTTAAAATTCCTAAGAAATGGGCTGGGAAGATGGTTCATTGGTAGAGCACTTGCCTTGCATGCCTGAGGCCCTGGGTTCGATTCCTCAGCACCACATAAGAAAAAGAAAAAAAGCCGGAAGTGGTGCTGTGGCTCAAGTGGTAGAGCGCTAGCCTTGAGCTGAAGAGCTGAGGGACAGCACCCAGACCCAGAGTTCAGGCCCCATGACTGGACCCAAAAAAAAAAATTCCTATGAAATGTATTTTTTGAGGAACAGTCAGCCCCTAAGTTGTAGGCATGGGGTTTGAGCCTTAGTTCCCAGTGCTTATACTGAAAAGTAGCAGTGTTCCATTTTGTTCGGCATATATATAAAGGACAAAGGAGTCCTAACTTACATCTAGTGTCTTTCTGGATTTTAGAGAGGTTGCCAGTGTATGATAAAAAAAAATAGAATTAGTAGAATAATAAACTTTGTATGTTTTGTGTTAAAATTCCAAGAGAAGATCTAAAGACACTAACAAAAGAGATTACTTTATCTGCCACATGGATGTATGGGTTTTGTTTTGTTTTTTGTTTTAACATATAGAAGCACTGTTCTAAATGTGAACTTTTCATTTAAATTTTAATTGTTTAAAATTTTAAAATGTTGAATACTATTTCTAATGAGCATATAAATGTAACAAAAATGTGATATATTGAAATATATTGATATATTCAAAAACATACTAATTATCATATCATGAATAAATATGCCATAATATCTTCTGTTAAGAAGCACTAAAAATACATATAAAATCCCATTCAATTAACTGTTAGTATTATCCTACCTTTGGTCCTCAGCTCCACCCAGACCTGAGCTCTTCCCTGCCCTATAGTTCTGCCATAAAGCTGGCCACTCTCTCTCTCTGACCAGACTCACCTGAGCATGTACCTTGCTCTATGTGGTCCCCTAAGATGGATGTGAAGGATTCCTTTCATTAACTATTCTCACCTCTTCCCCTCTGCCTATTCCAGGGCGTGAGCTCAAGGCCTAACCTGCTCAACTTTATTGCCCAAGGCTGGCACTCTACCACTTAAGCCATATACCTAGTCTAGTACTTAGCTGGCTAACTGAAGATGGAGTCTCAACAGACCGTATGAGTTCAGGCCCCATGACCGGATCCAAAAAAAAAAAAGCCTGATGAAGATTTAAATATTTTTCAATATAAACTATTTCCAATATAAGTATTATAAACTATTTTTGTAGACATTCCTATTTGTGTTTGTATTTATTATTTCTATACCATGAATTACTATCCTAGGAATGGTACCTACCAGATACCAGTGGCTCACATCTGTAACCCTAGCTCATCAGGAAGTTAAGATCTAAGGATTACAGTTTGAAGCCAGCCCAGGCAGGAAACTCTGTTACACTGTTATCTCCAAGTAATCATCAAAAAGCCAGAAGTGGAACTGTGGCTCATGTAGTTGGGCGCTAGCTTTGAACTAGCTTTTTAAGCTAAGGGATAGCATCCAAGCCCTGAGTTCAAGCCCTAGGACCAGCACAATCCATCCATCCATACATACATTGATACATAAATACATAAAATCTGAATCTGACCATGGTAGTACACATCTGTTACACCAGAAACACCAAGCTTATAGCACATTAAAACAATCAGCACAGGCCCCATAAAAATAAAAGGCAGACATGCCAAGTCTGGCAGCTAAGAAGCCTCAGGACCCCCTGCTGTGCAAAACAATAAAGGTAACAGCCATTCAACACTTGCTTGAACTCCAGAGGCCCTTCCCCCATGTAAGGTCGGCTGGGGTGCAGACCCTTGCATCATATAAATATGTCTATTTATAAATATACAATCACATATACAAAATTTCATGTTCATTGCAGAATTATTCAGAGTATTACATTATTCACTACTGCACTATTCACAATAGCCAAATTATGGAAAAAGTGTCTCAAGAAAAGCGGCAAAGAATCCCAATGTAACAAAAAGCTACTTCTTAAAAATGTCAATTGATAAGCCTCTAACCAAATCAACAAAGAACTGAAGAGATAAGTCACAAATTATCATTAGCAGTAGTGAAACCAACAAAGCAATACAGACTGACATAAAAACTGTAAGAGAACATTACAATTTATCAATAACTTAGACAAAACAGACCAAGGCTACCATGACTCACTCAAAATGAAATACATCATTTGAATAACCCTAAAACTAATACAGAAATTGCATTTTTAATCTTAAAAGACTATCAATATTCCTTCTGAATGTGATGTTAGGAAAATGAATCCTTAAGATAGGTATTTTAATGGTTTTTTTTCTTTCATGCATGTGTTTCTAACGCATTTATAAGTTTATTTCTTTGTTGCTTTGTATGTCCCTCCCCCAGAGTATAACCCCCGCTTTCAATATATTTGATGTCAGTATAACTTATGGAGGAGATGGGGAAAAACAAGTCATTTAAGGATTCAGGTGGACCTGTT
>NW_012267353.1:2938177-2939521 GCF_000151885.1 Dipodomys ordii
CCCAGGCCCAGAGTTCAGGTCCCATGACCGGACCCCCCCCCCAAAAAAAAAATCCTAAAATTAAAAAGTAACAGTAAAAGAGTGAAGGGAGAAGACCTAGACACCTATGAAGAATATATGTTTGAGCATCAAGAATATGTTGTTTGAACCAATATACAAGGACATGTGCACCTCCATGTTTATTGCAGCACTGTTCACAATAGCTAGGACATGGAAACAACCTAGATGCCCCACCACAGATGAATGGATCCAAAAATTGTGGTATCTATACACAATGGAATATTATGCAGCCATTAGAAATGACAAAATAAATGGCATTTGCAGGGAAATGGATGGAGCTAGAAGGAATCATGTTGAGCGAGGTAAGCCAAGAGCAAAGAGACAAACGGTACATGGTCTCCCTGATAAGTGGATGCTAAATCCAAAATGTTAGGTGATACGACAAAATTAACAAGACTTAAGAAACAAAGAACTGGGGCTGGGAAGATGGCTCAGTGATAGAGCACTTGCCTTGCATGCCTGAGGCCCTGGGTTCGATTCCTCAGCACCACATAAGCAAAAAGAAAAAAAGCCAGAAGTGGCGCTTTGGCTCATGTGGTAGAGTGCTAGCCTTGAGCTGAAGAGCTGAGGGACAGCACCCAGGCCCAGAGTTCAGGCCCCACGACCAGACCCAAAAAAAGAAGAAACAAAGAACTCCCACTCATCTGGTCGAACCACTACTAAATATACCCATGCTGCTGATCACATGTATGGTGTATATGTGTACACCATTGTATGTTATAGACTGTGATAGACAATTTGCTCCAGGAAAGTTAGAATGAACTTGTGACTTTAAATGAGCATCATCATTCCACAATACTGTGAAATTTGGGAAATTATGTAATCACTTAATCACAATTAAAAAGAAAAAGAAAAAAAAAAGAACCTCGGTGAAGGTAGGGAGGGAAGGGATGGTAGGGGGTAACAATGCTCAATAGGAAGTATACTCATTACCTTACTCATGTAACTGTAACCCTCTGTATAGTATCTTTACAATAAAAAATTAAAAAAAAAGAATATGCTGTTTGCCCCACCTCCACATAAACACTTGATAGATATCTACAGTGTATATGAAATAAGGAGAGAAAATGTAGGAACTTTTGATGTCCAAAATTTAAATGGAGAACATTTTAAAAGGCAGGTAAACCTAAAATAATTAACATCATTAGAGAACATGCAGTAAATGAAAATATAAAAGAATCAGACTATGGGCTGGGAAGGTGGCTCAGTGGTAGAGCGCTTGCCTTGCATGCATGAGGCCCTGGGTTCAATTCCTCAGCACCACATAAGCAAAAAGAAAAAAGC
>NW_012267353.1:2939571-2953895 GCF_000151885.1 Dipodomys ordii
AAAAAAAAAAAAAAAAAGTAAAGGGCTTGCTAATACAGGAGTAACCCTTTACTGACAAATCAAAGTCTAACCTGTTTCAAAGTTTGCATAATAACTATAAGAATTTAAAATTTTACTAAATAATTTTATTTTTGTACTTATGTGGTACCAAGGAAGTGAACCCAGGGCCTCATGCATGCAAGGTAAGCACTCTAGCACTAAGCCACCTCCCCAGGCCCAAGAATTTTGATAAATATATAAAGCAAGAGATTGAAACATTTTTTGGGGGTGAGGGGGTCCGGTCATGGGGCCGGAACTCTGGGCCTGGGCGCTGTCCCTCAGCTCTTCAGCTCAAGGCTAGCACTCTACCACTTGAGCCACTGTGCCACTTCCGGCTTTTTTCTTTTTGCTTATGTGGTGCTGAGGAATCGAACCCAGGGCCTCAGGCATGCAAGGCAAGCGCATATCACTGAGCCACCTTCCCAGCCCTGAAACATATTTTTGTTAATGATTCTTTTGTTCAACTTCTGTCCTACAGTAAGATGCCTATATGCCTTCTTATAGGAAAGAAAATTATCTTACCATAATTAAACTGACTGTTGGACTTTTCACAGTTAATAATGTTAAATCTATATGCAACACCTGGACGCATTCCACTGACTTCAAAGTAAAACCACTGATGATAATGATTGCTGTTTATATCCGAGTTCAGAATAAGATCATATTCATTTCTGAAAATAGAAGATAAAGATATCTGATGAAAATTAAGGAAATACCTATGTACACATAAAATGAAAACATTTGAAGTGACTTACTTTCTAATTTGAATTACTTTGCGCAGATTTCCTGATTCAAATTTTGAGTTAAACTTCAAAATATCTCCTTCTTCTGGAATGATGTAACTAAATAAATATTTTAAAGTCATTATATTATGTATATGTTTTAAGTAGATAAACACAAACTAAACAAAACTACATTGCTGATTAAAAGCGTTATATTTACTACTCTGCCCTCATTACTTTTAAAACACAGCAAGGAACAAACTTTGCTTACTATTTATAGACAAAAAATAAACAAAACAAAAAACACTGTTAACTGCAACTCCAGGCTTGTTCCTACACTAATATAACAAAAACTTTGCCTCACTGAATAAATGTCATTTCTAAAATACTAATTATCCTACAAGAAAAAAGTTAAAAACAGAAAGGCAAAAAAAAAAAAAAGAAAAAGAAAAAAAGAGTAGCAATCATTCTAATAAACCATAAAGTTTTACAGGTGAAAATACTATTTTCAATTTAGAGATCTACATTATCAGCAATCTTATTTAATACCAAAAAAGTTACAGGTATTAGCTTGATTTTAGTAGTTACTTAGTAGCTGCTACTAGGTGCCAGGTTCATATAAGCAGTAAATAACAAGGAGTGGTGGGAACTGTGGAAACCTCTCTCCTTCTAAAGGAGATGGTAATTTTTCATCCTGACAAAATAAAGGAGCAACACAAGCCAGTATTCTATATGAAATTATCCACTTTGAAGTGGAGGTAATTTCATTTTCTTTTCAAAAATATAGTGTTTACCTTCAAAACCCACCTGAAAACTAATAAAGGCTATGACATCTACAACTTAAACAACAGAACATGATTTACCTAAGTATTATCACACTGTCACAATGTGAAAACATAACACAGATGAAAATAGATAATTTTGGGCTGGGTAGGTGGCTCAGTGGTTGCCTTGCATGCAGGAGGCCCTGGGTTCAATTCCTCAGCACCACATAAGCAGAAAAAAAAAGCCAGAAGTGGCGCAGTGGCTCAAGTGGTAGAGCACTAGCCTTGAGGTGAAGAGCTGAGGGACAGTGTGCAGGCCCAGAGTTCAGGCCCCACGACCAGACCCCCCCAAAAAAGAGGTAATTTTTTTAATCTCTTAGAAATAACACTAAAATTTTACTGTAAACATAAAAGCAGTAAAAAGGGACTTAAAAGCACTTACTTTGGGTTATCTAAGTCATATACCACTTGATCTATAATATCGCTCTGATGTATTAGTCTTTCAATATCCTGGGCAATTTTTGTCCTGAAATCATACAAGTTTGGGGAAAATTCATTATATATGTCAGTGAACAATTCTCCAAAATAAATTCTGAATGAAAAAAGGTAAATGATAAAAACCTCTCTAAAATGATCATTCATCTATCTACATATGGTAAGTGAAAGTATATCACCAGCTTAACAAAAACTAGTAATAACTGGAAAACAGCCATGTGTTAGAATTCAGTCACAATCCAACAGTGAAAAAAGCAAAGAAGAGAAAAGAGAGGAGAGAAACAGGAGGCTGGCTAGCCTAAAATGCTTATAAGGCCTTTCTACATAGAAATGTGATTATTCTCTTAGGCAAATAATTTTGGATAATTAAAAGTAGTGGTAGTGAAGATCTGAAAAGTCCAAAATTATATAAAGGAGATTAACAACAACAAAAAAAAAAAAGGAAAAAAAATCCAGCCAGCTGAGTATTTAATGTTCTGCACAATCCTCCTCTCTTTTCTGTGGTAGAAAAGGAAAGTTGAAAAGGAGGAAAAGCCATCTGAGTCAGGGATAGAAAGTGGTCCTTTTGGTCTCAGGATTCTCCAGGCCTGATCTAAATGTGCTCAACAAAAGGACACTAACTGAAAGTTCCTAAAATCCCTGCCACTCAGTAGAAGACTGAGACACTCACAGCACTTCAATATTCTAAAACAAGTGAAAGCCTAACTATCTGGTAGCATCAAACTGTAGACTGAACAGAACAGACTGGGAGCCTGAAGCCACATGCTAGAACCTCAGGGAGACTGGCCACAAAGTCTTGACAGTGTTAAAATAACATAGATGCGTCTCATAGTTTAACTTTTTTGTAAAGAATAAGTCACATATGCATTTATTTAAATTTCAAGTTTCTCTGTTCCAGCTAAAAGGCAAAACTATGGTTTAGAGATATATTAAGCGCAGAGTGTAAAAAGTTTCACACAATGGTTGTAAATCTAAAAGACTCCTTTTCTTCAGGCCAATCTGAAACTAGCCTATTTCTCAACTTCCCAGTATTAAGGAGCACTCAGTAAATCATAGTTGATATAGTTTCAGTCTAAAGTGTCTTCCAAAGGCTTGTGTATTGCAGGCTTCATCAGTCCATTAACGCTACTACTGTCTGAAAGTGATGGAATCCTCATAGGCCTAGTTGGAGGAAGTTAGGTCACTGAGGTATGTCCTTGAAAGGAATTCTGGGACTACAACCCTTTCTCCTCTCTCTTTCTCTGTCACCCATAAGGTGAGCAGCTTTATTCCACTAATTTAAAAAACAAAAACAAACAACAAAAAAACCCAGAACCTTGAAAATAACAGAATTCCCTGAAAATAAAGTTATTATCCGTATCTTCCAGGAAAAAGAACTAGGATATTCTTTACAGATAATATGATCACTAAATACCTATCTATCTATCTATCATTAACAAGATATAATACAGACCAAAGTTTAAATGTTGGCTCTGCCAGCAGTTCAAATTTGGATAAATTATTCAATAATCCTAAATTTCAACATACTCTTGTATAAAAGAAGAAAAACAGCATCTTCCTCATAGAGCTGTTATAGCATTAGATGACACATTTTTATAAGTAAGTATATACTGCATGTAAAATGCTTAGTATTCAATTCTGTGTCTGCTCCAAAGTATTTAATAAATGTTACCTGCTGCTTTTTCTCCTATCAACATTTCCCTATTGTTTACATTCCAGACCTTCTTTAGTTTCACCCAAGGTCCAAAACTTAATATTAACTAAGTCCAGGATTTTCTTTCTTCATATTGCTTTTCCATAGTTTACCTATATTTTAAAATTTCAGAAATATACTGGTATTGTTACAGTATCAAATATGACATTAGGCATTAAATGAAAAGTCTGTCTTTGTACATAACCCAAACCCTCCATTCAGCCAATTAGTTTTAATTACTATCCTTCAGATTTTAATTTGCAAAAATATAATTTTGTTTTCACTTCTTCCTGAATAACATAAAACACTTTATTTTACTTAATAATACATCTTATAGATTTTTCTTTTTTTGGGGGGGGTCCGGTTATGGGGTCTAAACTCTGGGTCTGGGCGCTGTCCCTCAGCTCTTCAGCTCAAGGCTAACGCTCTACTACTTGAGCCACAGCGCCACTTCCAGCTTTTTTCTTTTTGCTTTTTTCTTTGTGGTGCTGAGGAATTGAACCCAGGGCCTCATGCATGTAAGGCAAGCACTCTACCACTGAGCCACCTTCCCAGCCCTTAGCTTTTTCTTATCAATACATACTGTTCTGTTTTTATCTATTGCATTGTTATTCATAAAATATAATTTATTTCACTTGTCTCACTGATGGATACGTGATTTAATTCCCATCTCAAGGCAACATTTCAATGAAAAATCATTTCATATATATGTAAGTCACATATATGTGTGTGTGTGTGCATGTGTGCATGAGCTTATGAGTAGATCTCATAAACTCCCTAGAGGTGGGATTAATGTGTCAAAGAAGATACATGTTAATAATGACAGATCCAGTCTGACGGTTATATATGACAGAGTATAGTCAACTGACAGAGTCACCCTCAGTGTAGGAGACTCATCAACAGAATATGCTGTTCAAGTAGATATTAGCCCATTTGATATGCAAGAAATAGTATTTCTTTTCATTTGCCTTTCTGTGCTTAAGAAAAATATTTTCATTCTGTTTTATTTTGATGAGTGCAGTTTTAGAAAATAAATTTTTGGGGCTGGGAAGTTGGCTCATTGGTGGAGCGCTTGCCTTGCATGCCTGAGGCCCAGGGTTCGATTCCTCAGTACCATATAAGCAAAAAGAAAAAAAGCCAGAAGTGGCGCTGTAGCTCAAGTGGTAGAGCGCTTGCCTTGAGCTGAAGAGCTGAGGGACAGCACCCAGGCCCAGAGTTCAAGCCCCATGACCGACAAAAAAAAAAGAAAAGAAAAAAAAAGTTTGACTATAATTTGTAAATTTGATTTGCAATGCAATTCTAAAGTTTATGTTTGAGGGACAAGGTCAAAAAATTTATCACAAATGGTAAAAGAGACAAGAATGGATGAAGAAAAGCCACAGCAGTTCCCAATCTGTCTGAATTCTACGCAATCTACAGTATCTAGTTGGCAATCACAGAAAACAGAGTTTGCCCTGGTTGTAAAATTGTGAAAAGACAAGAGCCACTACGGGAAGTAGGATTTCATTCTTTTTTTTTCTCTCCTTTTGGTCGGTCCGTCCTGGGGCTTTATTTAACTCAAGGACTGCATGCTATCCCTGAAATTTTCTTCTTCTAGGCTCTACCACTTCGAGCTACAGTTCCACATTCAGTTTGGGGAAAATTAGAGATAAGATTCTCAAGGTATTCCTGCCCCAGATGGTTTTGAACCAAAATACTGAGATCTCAGCTTCCTGAGTACCTAGGATTACAGGCCTGAGCTACCAGCATCTGGCGGAACTAAGATTTCTGATGCTACAGACCACAAACTTTCTTTCTGGTTCCCAAACCCATATGCCGTTTACAAGAGATATACAACTATGAGGAAGCTTCTAATTTAGTGCATAGTCTGTATCCTAAAAGATGACATCTGTGCAGAGTGTTCCCTCTCAGTAAGAGCTTCACCTGTGCCTGTTATTCACCATTACAGCAAACCACAAGGCCACCTGCCTCTAGATGCCACAACCTGAAGGGCGTAGGGGAACGACTCAGTACATTCCAAAGTCCAGGCCTACTCCCACACATCCTTCCCAGTGAAGTAAGGTCCTGATTCTATGTGAAGTGAGAGTCCATACCTGTGGATCTAAGAGCCAACTACCAGCACAAAACATAACACTAAATAGTCAAGTAAAAGTGATAAATCACACTAGGTCTACAGATAAAAATAAGATGCATTTGTTGCTTTAAAGAAATTTATATTCTAAGCCGGGCGCCAAGTGGCTCATGCGTGTAATCCTAGCTACTCAGGAGGCTGAGATCTGAGGATCACAGTTCAAAGCCAGTCCCAGCAGGAAAGTCCATGAAATTCTTGTCTCCAAAAGCCGGAAGTGGCGCTGTAGCTCAAGTGGTAGAGCACTAGCCTTGAGCTGAAGAGCTGAGGGACAGCACTCAGGCCCAGAGTTCAAGTCCCACAACTGACAAAAAAAAACTTATATTCTAAGGAGACTCAAAACCAACAGCAAGACCTTGCTTCTTTATAAAATACTATCTTCTTAGTCAAAAGCATTTATGTTTTTGTTGAGAAACTGATAAACCATCATCATAAAATCACCAAAAAGTAGTTCAGACATACTCCACAGGTGTTCTTATACACCAAAATTACAAATTGGCATTGTTTAACTCTATTTGTAATATTTAATATTACTTTGCATACTACTAATTATTTAATGTTACTGCTTTTAGGAAGCCCAAGTGTTTAGGGTATATATTTACAATTAAATTTTTAAATAAAGTATTAGTGTCTACTTTGTCTTTTTAAATCACATACCTTAACCATGTTCAAATATTAAATTACTACATAAATATTGCTAAGCAAATGAATCTGTCATATATTTACATTCCATCTACAGAGAATTTCTAACTTATCACAGGGTCTTGTTTGTTATTCTAGCTTCATTTGAATAAGTTATACAGTAAAGCTGCAAGGATAATATCAAAACCATGAAAAATTTCAAAAGCAGAACATATATAATTACAAACACATATAGGTAAACATACACATACAAATTTTAATTCAGAGTAGTTTTCCTCTTGATTATCCAAAGTAATTTTCAATATGTAATTTGTTAACACAATAGTCTTATTTGCAAAAAGAAATCTATAACTCACCGTTGTACACCATAAGGTCTCTCTAAAATAGGCTCTTTGAATGGGGGTGGAGTGTGACCAAAATAATCAGGATAAGCCACCTCTGTATATTCTGGGACAGATTTTGTATCTTTCACAATCTCAATATACAGGTCAGGGTCATGGAGTGTTGGTACATCAGGAACTTCAACTGATGGCTGTTCTACTGATGAACTAGATTCAGTATCTTCATCATCTTCAGTTTCAACCCCAGTACAGCAGAGTTTCCCTAGGTGTACTGTTCGTCCCTCAAAAAGAGCATTTCCACAATTAACTACATGTGGGCATGCTTTTGTGCATGTCAGGACACTAAGAGGAAGACTATAATCCTTCTTCACTATGGCAGTCGAGCACAGGGCTGTTTGAGAAGGAATATTCTGCAATGTGATTCGGTCCAAGGCCTTCACAATATCATTGTTTAAGCTGTGGGAAGAAGTAGTTCTGTTTGGATCTCGGAGTTGCTGTAATAACGTTCTGTCATTATCTTTAGCATTTTCCTTTGTGACATCCATGAGAGCAGATTTCTTATCACCTTCCTCTCCTTTAGAAGATACTTTCTCCTTCATTACAGCCCCTTTTTTCTTTGGATTCCCAGATGCTTCTTCACCAGCTGTAGGAACAACAATGGGACCACATACTTTTCCCTCAAATACAAGAGGCTTTGGTTCTTTGGAGATTAAATCATAGTCCTGTAAAAGTGTAAAAAGGAAAGTTTAATCTATTGCCAATATTAAAATATATTAGCAAAACATCATCAATTTTGTATGGCATTTAAAAAACAAGGCTTTAAATTTTACAAATGGGTAAAACAGGCAATGTTATACAATAAAAGACAAAATCATTAATGATAAAAATTCATAACACTTTTTTACTTTTTCTATTATAAAAATAATGCCTCCATACCACAGAAAGATGGAAATTTTAGAAAGGGTAAAGTCCTCCAAAGTCCTACTACAGAAAATACACAACTAAATTATCATTATTTAATAAGTATCACTAATTATCTAATGATGCTACACACAGGGAACAACATTCTAGGCAGAGAGGACTGTCAAGCCAGCAGCATCAGTGAGGAAAAATGTCTGCCTGTTCAAAGACAGGCTGGATGGAACAGAACAAAGCAAGGTAAATTCCAAGAAGCCAAAGGAGGCCAGGTACTAGAGGTCCTTAGAGGCTATTTTAAGAACTTTGATTCTGCTCTGCATGGGATTAAGAGCCAAGAGGATAAGTGCCATAACATTAAGTATTAAAAATATAGGGAGGAATGAAGAGAGGGAGGGAATACTATTCTACAGCAGCATTTATCACATGAGTAGATGAATTGAGAGAACAGAAGGTACTATCTTACATACTTCAGGGTGTTTAGCAGTATATATGTGTCTCTACACACTAGATGCTAGAAGCACACATCCATACACATACTCCCTATTTGTGAAAAACAAAAGTGTCCCCAGACATTTTTAAATGTCCCTTGCAAGGCCAAATGGATTTGAAAACCACTACTCTGGAAATCCTCTGAGAACAGATTGAGGAAGGAAGAACAGAAGGAGAGAGGTTGTTGCAGTGATCCAAGGAACTTCTGAACATATTGCAGAACCTAATTTATATGCTGATAGACCACATATAAGGTAGAAATCACAGGGAGGTTGCAGATGATATAGAAGTGTTCCCAACAACAACGAGAAAAACATGATTTTGAAATTTAATTCCAGACATGCAAAATGTGGGTTACTGACACACATATGCAGGTTAAAATGAGATGCTGGATAAGTCTCAAAATTAAAAAAAAAAAAAAAGTTTATGCAGAACCTATTTAAACTTAGGGTCATAGATATTATTCTATGCCATGTGAATAAAAATCATCAATGAAAAAAGAAAACAAGGAAGACAAAAAATGAGCCATGAGATATTTGAATATTAATGTTGATAAGATGCAAATAAACTAGGAGCTCAAGGAAGAAGTTGGTCTAGAAAGATGAAAAGCATCAAGGAAGCCAAATTGAAATTAGGATGTTAATCAAGGGGCTGGTTGCTCACACATACAATCCTACCTACTCAGTAGGTTGAGACCTAGAAGGATCTGGTAGTCCAACAAACTTTGGAGGTGTGGCTCAAGTGGTACTGCCCAAGTCCTGAACAAAAAAGCCAAAGGAACTGAGTTCAAGCCCTAATAACAGCACACACACACACACAAACCAAAAATGAAACAGAAACACACACACACACAAAAAAAAAAAAAATACAGGATTGATGCTTAATTCTTTTCGAAGTATTTTTATCCATACAGGACATAAACCACATAAATACTAATTGGCTTAATAATTCTCCTACATTTAATAGGAGTATTTAATCTTTAATAGAATGTAAAATTATTTAAACAGATGAGTAAGGTTTATATTGAACCCATTACCAAAATTTTACTGATATAAAAAACTCTGCAATGAAAAGGTTTTGCTTTCTTAGAATGATTTCTTATGCACCAAAGTGGAATTACAGGGTCAGAGTCTATATTTATTTTTGTTTGTTTTCTAAACTTCAAAAGGTTATAAAGGGGGATTAAATTTAATATGGTTATTTTAACTATCTAGTATTTCTTGATCACAGTCACCTCTTTCCATTATTTTCTCCCATCCTATCTACCCTTTTCCCAAACTCATTTCACATTTTTTTAACTTTTTTTTATTGTGAAAATACTGTACAGAGGGGTTACAATTACATGGGCAAGGTACATTTCACATTTTCTTTATCACATATGCACACTGGGTATTAAAGATATATTCATTCCCTGTTCCATTTTGTGTTCATTCATTCCTCCATTCACCCACCCACTATCCCTCTTTATTCACTCTCATTTCAGCTTCCTGATATTTACTTTGTTAAACTGTCTGCTAATTGTTCAAAGATCTTACTCCTTCAAGTTTTACTGATGCATACAATAAATTCAACATATGCCCCTCTGGGCTTTTAAATGGGAGGGTTATGTTTGGGGTCTAAGATCCATGTCTAAGATACATGAAAGAAAACATGCTCCCTTTTTGTTCATGGGCCTGGCTTTAAAATATGGAATGCTTACATTTTGGGTGTCATCCTCATACAGGGGCCATGAATAATGTTCTCTGTATCATTCCAATTTTAGTATATTTGCTGCTGAAGCAAGCTCTCTATATTCAATTTTTTTTTTGGGGGGGGGGTGAGTCGTGGGGCCTGAACTCTGAGTTTGGATGCTATCCCTGTGCTCTTCAGCTCAAGGCTAGCACTCTACCACTTGAGCCACAGCGCCACTTCCGGCTTTTTTCTTTTTGCTTATGTGGTGCTGAGGAATTGAACCCAAGGCCTCAGGCATACAAGGCAAGCGCTCTACCACTGAGCCATCTTCTCAGCCCTCTCTATATTCAATTTTAAAGCCTAATATAAACTATCCTGATGCTCTCCCAAAATGCTCACATTAATGTATATTCACAACTACATATGTGAGGATTCCAAGTGCTACCTTGACAACATAACTTGCACATAGCTTTTTTAAAAAATTTTCTAAATTGTTAAGGAATATATTTACTATTATTCTAATTTATATTTTAACTACCAAAAAAGCAATTAATTTTCCCCACTTTTGCTAATTACTAGCAATTCTTCCTAAGTAATTTGTTTGCAACACATATTTTTTTGTTGTGTGAATCCATGTAAATCTGAGACACATACATACATACATATACACACACCCTCTTTCTCTAGATAACTCATTTTTGCAAATGTTTTTCTAGATTTGCAATTTATCTTTTAATTTAGTGAGGTTAATTTAAAGGTCTTTTTCTTTGGGACCATCAAATTTTCATCATATTAACAACAAAGGATTCAAAGATAATTCACATGAGACCTGTAGTATATATAATCCACAATGACTGTAGAAGCATGAAGAGAAAAGAAACAAGTAAATTTTCATAGAAACACCAGTTGAAGGAAATATGGAAGGCTAGGTACTATGGGGGGGGGAGTAGGAGGACATTTACAATTGCTATGTAAGATATTAAGACATTTACATATGTCAATATATGTATTAAGAAAGACAGGATAAAGGACAAATATTAAATGAAGAGAGGATTCTGTGAAAATTAATATCAGGCATGAGATTACTGATTTTAGTATAATATCTATATGATTATTCAAAGTGTCATTTAAAGTGTTTCTATTTTGGATGGCATAAATATTTGAGCTCATATTTTTGTAACTTCGAGAATTCCAGGGCCTGGATAATTTGCAGCTAAACTAAGTCTGATCATTGTAAATAAAGCTATTAATTTGTTTTCTTTACTTCTTAGTTAAAAAGAAACCAGGATACTTGGGAAATTATCAATAAGTTGTTTTTAAGGACTCTGACTCCTTATTTTACTCTCTACTATTGACTTTCATATAGAATTTTAAAAGTACTTGAAAAAAGGTTTTAATAATATTAAAAGTATCACAAAATATTCCACTTCTTTGTGTTTTTTATAATCTCCTATCCTATGATATTTCTATGATAACTAAAAAAAAGACTGCAGTTCACATTATGAAAGTCTAAGTCTGGTGACCATGGGTATTCTCACCTCAAAGAAAATGTTGGAGATAAACTAACATAAGATAAAACTACTCTAAGATAAATCCTACCACAAAAAATGGAAACCCAGAAAGCTAACCCTCAAACATGTGGTCCTAGAAATAACCCTCCCACAAATCAATCAAGGATAAGGAAAACCAACTCTTTAAGCCTTAGCACTAAGATGGTGGAAAATGTTACTACTCACAAATTGGTACCAAAGGCCTGCTATCACATCACATGGATTTGCAAGCCTGAATTCACATTATCAGGGTGATCCAAAAACCTTCAAGGAAGAATTTAACAGTGCCTGTCAAAAGCAACAACAACAAGACTAGAGTATCTACATAATTTTTGCAAACAAAAAATATAAAGAAAATGTAGTTAATATTTTATACTTAATTTTTAAGCAAATAAGGTAAAAGGAAAGGAGGAGAGAAAGGGGGACTAAGAGAGGTAATGCTTTAGACCCAGTTATGGTGGTACAAACCTGTAATCCCAGGACTAGGGAGCCAGAAGCAAAGACAAGCCAGGGCTACAGTGGAGATGCTATCTCCCAACACACAATCAAACTACAAACTTTGATACATAGTGAATCCAAAAAGACAATGAGAGAACTGGCAAATTGCTTTGATGAAATAAACTAAATATAGCATAAAGAGAGAAAGCACTATCAAAAAGAAGTTCAAAAACATGGAAAATTAAATGGCATCCAACCAATTAGAACTACAAAAAGAGAAAAGAGCGCAAAAAGGACAAGAGGTATTCCCAATCCTATAAGAAAACAACTCAAGAATCCAAACACACATATTTCAAACAGGAATTCAAAGAGGAAAATCCACATACATACAAATATACATACATAGATACATACATACAGCTGCATTTCTGGGAAATTGAGAAATACTAAAGTCAAAATTTTGCCTTAAAAGCCACCAAAGCATGATTGTATTAAGTGAAAATATATAAGTTTTTCCATATACTCAGAAATTTCACTCAGAGGTATTTACAAACAAACAAGTGAAGGTATATGTCCACTAAAGGTTCATATACAAATGTTCATATCAATTTTATCTATGTTAGTCCAAACTACAAGTAATCTCATATTCATCAATACATGAATAAGTTGTGGAATATTCACATTATAAACTACTAATTGATCCAAAAACCCACTAAAATGTAGTAAGGTGTAAATCTCAAAAACATAAGCTGAGTAAAAACGGTCTTACACTAAAGACTAAATAGTATGATGACATTCATAAGAAGTTCTAAAATAAGCAAAATTAAGCACCATGCTATAGACCAGTGGTTAGCTGGGCAGAAAATGAGCAGAATAAGAAGTACAAAAAGGCCGGGCGCTGGTGGCTCACACCTGTAATCCTAGCTACTCAGGAGGCTGAGAGCTGAGGATCCAGGTTCAAAGCCAGCCCGGGCAGGAAAGACCCTGAGACTCCTATCTCCAATAAACCACCAGAAAACCGGAAGTGGCGCTGTAGCTCAAGTGGTAGAGCATTCGCCTTGACTGAAAAGCTGAAGAGCTGAGGGACAGCGCCCAGGCCCAGAGTTCAAGCCGTACTACTGACCAAAAAAAATAAAAAAGAAGTAGTAGTACAAAAAGTAGTCTGAAAAGATGGAAATAATTCTGTCTCTTGACTAGAATTTGTCAAAATCCACAGCAGGGCGCTGGTGGCTCACGCCTGTAATCCTAGCAACTCAGGAGAGGCTGAGATCTGAGGATCACAGTTCAAAGCCAGCCAGGCAGCTAAGTCCATAAGACTCTAATCTCCAATAAAAAACCACTCAGAAAACTGAGAAGTGGCTCTGTGGCTCAAGTGGCAGAATGCTAGCCTTGAGCTGAAGGGCTCAGGAACAGCACCCAGAGTTCAAGCCCCACGACCAACCAAAAAGAAAAGAAATTTGTCAAAATCCATTGGTTTTAATTAAGTATAACTTATTGTGTATTAATTCTACTTCAATAACATTTACTTTGTAAAGGTAACTAGAGGGTTTTGGAAAAAGACTAACTTTCAAGAATCAAATAAGTTATGGTAAGAGACAGTGTATGGTACAACTAGACATTTTTCAGACAAAAGAAAATAACTCCAGATAAAAGTTCTAGTAAGCACAAATAAAAATTCTTAAATTCTAAGAGTATACTGTAACTAAATAACTAAACATAATACACTGAATGTAACAGACATGTTTGTTGTTTAACTTTTTCATTTGAAAACAGATAAATTAGTTTGGGAAATGATCACAGTTCAAGTAATGTGCTTCCATGCATCATGGAATGCACGAGGAAAGAATCTCATTAACAGAATGTCAAGACTAACTAGAATTTCTGCATATATGTCAATATTCAAATTTAGGCTTCAAATATATTCATTGTTATACATAACAGCAAACAAAAATTTTGACTGCAATAAAATATAACAATACTGCAGAGCTTTTAAAGGAAAAACTGAAATAAGAAAAATTAGGAGAGGGGGGACCAAGATGGCGACGGGGCAGTTAGGGAAACGCCACAGCTCTCTCCAACCAAAAAGAGAGTTCGAGTTCCAACGCTTAATCTCCCCAAGAGACCGACAACAACAAAAAGACGAACACTCAGAGAAAAACTAGAGGTGAAAAATAATAAAAAAAGAGAGGAAAAGAAGAATTTCAGAACAGAGAAGAGCGAAGACCCCTCCCCCAACCTTTACTGGCCGCGCGGCAGAGCGCCAAGCCTCCGGCCAGCCGGCGGGACGGGGGCTGCCAGAGCCCCAGAGACACAGGGGGCCGCTCACAGATACCAGGTACCGGTTGCAGATACCAGGTACCGGTTCGCAGAACAGCGGATCGCCAGGAACAGAGAAACCTACCAGCCGGGATTCTCCACGAGGATCCCACCCCCA
>NW_012267353.1:2959852-2970617 GCF_000151885.1 Dipodomys ordii
AAAAAGAACTTCGGGGAAGGGAGGGAGGGAGGGGATGGTAGGGGGAAAACAATGTACTCATTACCTCACTCATGTAACTGTAACCCTCTGTATAGTATCTTTACAATAAAAAAATACAAAATAAATAAATAAATAAATAAGACTGACCCATAAAAAAAGAAAAATTAGTCCAAATAAAGGCAAGAAAAAAATGAAATACAAAATAAAATATAAACCCAAAATACTAAAATTACATGTAAATGATCTAAATGTTCCACTGAATGATAAAAGTCAGACTTAATTTTTAAAATTCAATTATATGCTCCATAAATATACAAATCTAAAAAGAATTTAAAAGAAAGATTTGGAAAGATACCAGGTAGCTAGCATGGGTGACTCATAAATGTACTACTAGCTCAGAGGGCTAAGATTTGAGGATTTCTGTTCAAAGCAAGCCAGGGCAGGAAAGTCTAAGAGAATTATCTCTCCAATTAACCACCAAAAAGTCAGAAGAAAAAAAAAAGCCGGAAGTGGCACTGTGGCTCAAGGGTAGAGCACTAGCCTTGAGGTGAAGAGCTGAGGGACAGCACCCAGGCCCAGAGTTCAGGCCCTACGACCAGACCACCCCCCCAAAAAAAATTTTTTTAATCCAAATTAAAACAAGAAAAAAAAGAAAGAAAAATAACAAAAATCCATATGATAACTATCATCATGTTACCACAGAACAGGCAAAGGGGGGAAGCTGTGAAAAAGCATCATTTTGATTCTTCTAATACTGTACCACTGAGAAACAAGAGTAAATAAAAAATACAGCTGTCACTATGAATAAATAGTCATATTTGAAAGTCATGGTAAGATTCCCCCTGAAAGTCTATCGATAATCATTCAAAGAATACTGTATGTGGCTTACAAATGAGATTCATTTTATCTCCATTTGGTCACTGAAGACTGCCTTAAACATCTGGAAACAAAGTAGGTAGAGTTCAGGATGCAAAAACTTCCAGTTATGTTAAGCTTCAATAATTATTTTGAGGGAATGGGAAGGTGGCTCAGCAGTAGAGCGCTTGCCTTTCATGCATGAGGCCCTGGGTTCCATTCCTCCGCACCACTTAAGCAAAAAGAAAAAAGCCAGAAGTGGCGCTGTGGCTCAAGTGGTAGAACGCTAGCCTTGAGCCAAAGAGCTGAGGGACAGTGCCCAGGCCCAGAGTTCAGGCCCCACAACAGGACCCCCCCCAAAAAAAAGAGAGAGATAAAGATAATCAGTATCAGCACAACTACGTTAGAAATGAATCCACCTATGTAACAAAAAAAGACAATCTGTTTAAAAAGACAATCTGTTTAACATACACTACAGAAATTCTATAAAACTTAATAACACAATACACAAAGCATTAATAAATGTGTGCTAACCTGAAATATTTACTTGAAGTAGCTTCTTTTGCTTAAACAATAAGGAGTAACTCAGAGAAACTTTATAGGGCTCTTACATTCAAAGAAACCTATGTTTATAATCTGACTCAGACCATGCCTAGTCAGCCCAAAAGTAACAACTGCTCAAAAGCAGCCAATCTGAAGAAAAAGGTCCACTACTCATAGTATCAGGATATCCTATAGGAAACCAACCAAGCTTATCCTATGCTGGAAAAGAGACTATGACTAGGAAATAGGAAATCTAAAGATGTTATTTATCTAAAGAAATAACAACTTGTAATCACAAAATAATAAATATATACATATATCCTCATATTGGATAATTACATAATAACATGCAATAGTCAATCTCTCCCCAAATCCCTTACATGTTTTTTCACACAGTGAAAAACAGAAGCCAGATTCACCTGCAGTTCTCACACGTGTAATGTTTTCTACTTTGGAGGTAGAGATCTGGGGAGCTGAAGTTGATAAGCACCATCTCAACAAAAAATCTGGCCATAGTGGTTCAAGTTTATCATCCCAGCTACATAGGAAGCATATATAGAAGGATTCAAATTCAGGCTAGCCTGAGCATAAATGTGAAACTTTATCTCAAAAAGTAACTAAAGTGATGGGCTGGGAAGGTGGCTCAGTGGTAGAGCGCTTGCCTTGCATGCATGAGGCCCTGGGTTCGATTCCTCAGCACCACATAAGCAAAAAGAAAAGAGCCAGAAGTGGTTCTGTGGCTCAATTGGTAGAGTGCTAGCCTTGAGCCGAAGAGCTGAGGGACAGCGCACAGGCCCATAGTTCAGGCCCCATGACCAGACCCCCCCCCCCAAAAAAAGTAACTAAAGTGAAAAAAGCTAGGGGTGTGGTTCAAGGGGTAGAGTATCTACCTAGCAAATGCAAAGTGCTGAATTCCAATCTCACTAACAAAGGAAAAAAGAACAGCCATATAATTTCTATAGGTTTATGGCTGGGAAGGTGGCTCAGTGGGAAAGTGCTTGCCTTGCATGCATGAGTCCCTGGGTTCAATCCTCAGTACCACATAAGCAGAAAAAGCATGATATGGCACTGTGGCTCAAGTGGTAGTTCACTAGCCTTGAGCTGAAGAGCTGAAGGACAGCAGCTCCCAGGCCCAGAGTTCAGGCCTCATGAACAACACACACACACACACACACACGCACACAAAAAATTTCTATAGGATTGAAGAGCTAAAGTAACTCCACTTTAAGGTTAACCCCACCATCTTGAGCTAGGCTGCCCTCAGAGTAACCCCAAGAGAGAAAACAAAACAAAACAGAAACAGATTGCCACCAACCCTGCCCACCCTTAAGAGAGCAGAACAGTTGCCCAAGTGTTCCAAGAGCCAAACATACCAATAGTTCAGAAAAAGGGTAGTGGGGTTAGGGTGGACTCAAACCAATTATGTATCTGCTTGTATGGAAATTCCCTAAACTTGTTTGTTCAATATTATAAAAGCTGTGCTGATAGCTATCAAAAGTCTTCCAACAAAAAAAAGCCCAGGACCAGATGGATTCACAGCAGAATTCTATAAGACCTTTAAACAAGAACTAATACCCATACTCCTCAAGCTCTTCAGAGAAACAGAGAAAAAGGGAACTATCCCAAACTCATGCTACAAAGCCAACATCACACTCATCCCCAAACCAGGCAAAGACCCAACCAAAAAGGAGAATTACAGGCCAATTTCCTTGATGAACACAGATGCAAAGATCCTTAACAAGATTCTAGCTAACATAATCCAGACACACATAAAAAAAAATCATACACTATGACCAGGTAGGCTTCATCCCAGAGATGCAGGGATGGTTTAACATACGTAAGTCAGTAAATGTAATCCAACACATCAACAAAGCCAAGGTCAAGAATCACATGATTATCGCCACAGATGCAGAAAAGGCCTTTGATAAAATTCAACATTCATTCATGTTAAAGCTCTGGAGAAAATAGGAATAGAAGGAACATTTCTAAAAACAATAAAAGCCATTTATGACAGACCAATAGCCAATATTATACTTAATGGGGAAAAGCTACAACCAATCCTCCTAAAATCAGGAACAAGGCAAGGATGCCCACTGTCTCCACTTCTCTTCAATATAGTCCTGGAACCCTTAGCCAGGGCAATAAGGCAAGAAAAAGACATTAAAGGGATCCGCATAGGGAAAGAAGAAGTTAAACTATCCCTTTTTGCAGACGACATGATACTATACATTCACCATCCCAAAAACGCCATCCCCAAACTCTTAGACATCATAAATCACTTTGGCAAAGTAGCAGGATACAAAATAAACCCACAAAAATCAGTTGCCTTCCTGTACACTGACAATGTACAAGAAGAGAGGGAAATAAAGGGAGCAACCCCATTCACAATAACATCCCAAAAAATAAAATACTTAGGAATTAACCTAACCAAAGATGTAAAAGAATTATTTAATGAAAACTATAAAAAGTTAAAGAAAGAAATTGCAGAAGACACTAGGAAATGGAAAGACCTCCCATGCTCCTGGATAGGCCGACAATATAGTAAAGATGGTAATACTTCCAAAATTAATATACATATTCAATGCAATTCCTATTAAAATCCCAATGACGTACATCACTGAAATACAGAAAACAGACCAAAAATTCCTATGCAACAACAAAAGACCTAGAATAGCCAAAACAATTCTAGGGAATAAAGACAACATGGGAGGGATATCCATGCCAAACTTCAAACTCTACTACAGAGTTATAATAACAAAGACAGCATGGTACTGGCACAAAAACCGACCCAAAGACCAATGGAACAGAATAGAAGATCCAGAAATAAATCCACAGGCCTACAGCCAGCTGATATTTGACAAAGGAGCCAAAGACATACAATGGAAGAAACACAGCCTCTTCAACCGCTGGTGCTGGGAAAACTGGGCGACCACAGGCAGAAAACTAAAAGTGGACCCCAGCCTATCACCATGCACCAACATCAACTCAAAATGGATTAAAGACCTTAACATTAAACCTGAATCTCTGAAACTACTGCCGGACAGAGTAGGAGAGACACTTGAACTAATAGGCACAGGAAGGAACTTCCTGAACAGAGTCCCAGGGTCACAACAAATTAGAGAGAGACTCGACAAATGGGACTACCTTAAAATAAAAAGCTTCTGCACAGATAAATCTATCACAACATTGGGAAAAAATATTTACCAGCAATATATCAGACAAGGGGTTAACATCCTGTAAATACAGGGAACTCAAGAAACTAATCCCTCCCAAACCTAACAAACCAATTACTAAATGGGCAAGGGAACTAAAGAGGGACTTCTCAAATGAAGAAATAAAAATGGCAAAGAAACACATGAGGAAATGTTCATCATCCCTGGTGGTGAAGGAAATGCAAATAAAGACAGCCCTGAGATACCACCTTACCCCAGTCAGAATGGCCCACATCCACAAATCAGCCAACGACAAATGCTGGAGGGGGTATGGAGAAAGAGGAACCCTATTACACTGCTGGTGGGAATGTACACTTATACAACCACTTTGGAAAGCAGTCTGGAGGGTCCTCAGAAAGCTAAAGATTGACCTCCCTTATGACCCAGTCATACCACTTCTAGGCATCTACCCTGAACAACAGGAACCAATATACAAGGACACGTGCACCTCCATGTTTATTGCAGCACTGTTCACAATAGCTAGGATATGGAAACAACCCAGATGCTCCCACAGATGATGTGGTGTATAGATGTGGTATCTATACACAATGGAATATTATGCAACCATTGGAAATGACAAAATAATGGCATTTGCAGGGAAATGGATGGAGCTAGAAGAAATCATGTTGAGAGAGGTAAGCCTCAAGAGCAAAGAGACAAATGGTACATGGTCTCCCTGATAAGTGGATGCTAAATCCAAAATGTTAGGTGATACGACAAAACTAACAGGACTTAAGAAACAAAGAACTCCCACTCATCTGGTCGAACCACTACTAAATATACCCATGCTGCTGATCACATGTATGGTGTATATGTGTACACCATTATATGTTATAGACTGTGATAGACAATTTGCTCCAGGAAAATTAGAATGAACTTGTGACTTTAAATGAGCATCATCATTCCACAATACTGTGAAATTTGGGAAATTATGCAATCACTTAATCACAATTAAAAAAAAAAAGAGAACCTGGGGGAAGGTAGGTAGGGAAGGCATGGTAGGGGGAAAACAATGGAGGGGGTACCAATGCTCAATAGGAAGTGTACTGATTACCTTACTCATGTAACTGCAACCCTCTGTATAGTATCTTTACAATAAAAAATTTAAAAAAAAAAAGCTGTGCTGATTTTGTGCTTGAGGCCTCTTAGCGTGACGTCACCGGTTACCAAGTGTGTGGAGGACCAAGTTCCAGCTTGCAAATAAACAACTCTTTTGCTGTTTGCACTGGTCGTAGTCTCTGGTGGTCTTTCAGGGGTTCCGAGTCCATGTACAACAGGTTGAATACAGGAAAATCACTTCATATGCTTTCTCAAACACCTCTTTCTGTCCTTTCTGTTTATCCTTCCTTCCTATCTTTTTCTTCCTTTCTCCCTTCCTTCCTTCATTCTTTCCGTTTTTGTTTTTGACAACTATCACTCCCCTATGATTCCTAGTTTCAAAGTACCTCTCAACAAACTTCAAATCTATGTGGAGTACCAACACACAGGGGACAGGGGGTAAAGGACACTTGATCTTCTCCTGAATCCAAGGTTCATTCCCATTGAGAGATGTGAAAAATTACAGTTTTATAGCAATAAAATGTAAACCCTGTCCAGACAGGGTTTCTGTATTTCTGCATAACTTCACATTAAGGTCCTTTTCTTTAAGCAAGTGGAATAAAATTTGGTGAACAAGAAAGTGTACAACACAACTCTAATCAATTCTTTGAAATTACCTAGTTTAAGCATACACTTTAAGATACAGAGCAGTTCCAATTACCAAAGGATCGACCACAACTAAGCAACAAAGAATGAGAAATCAAATAAAATTGCCAAAAATTCAGTCTATTGTTTGCTATGTAATTCCAGCTGACTAATTACAACTCAATAAATAAATGAAAATAAGAAATGTTAATAAGAAGTCATCCTTCTGATGAATCAACTTAGACTTGAAAGACTTCAAACTATCATCCTCCCATTTTTTCCTATTGATATTTAGCAAACTAGAGCAAGGGAGGGTTAACCGCACATACTTTTTAATCCAAACACAACTGATAAAAGAAAGACAGTATCAACACTTTATAGCATCATTTTAAAGAATATTAAGACAGAATAAAAAAATTCCATCAGGTCAAAGTAATGAACCAATGTGACAACGAACTTTTAGAAGCTACTTCCATCTTCCCTCAATTTACAAATTAGCAATTTGCAGCTCAGAATATTGATAAAATTATCCAATGTTACTAAGAAAGGCAACAGTAGTATCATTTTATTAATAAGAAAGTGATTATTGTTCTACTGAAAAACTAACGAACTTTTCAGTAAAATCCATACATAAAAAAATTTAAAACTTTCTATATTTATACCTGAAAATCATCAATAAGTTCAGGGAAAAGATGGTCATACATTTTTAGTTCTTCTATTGTTCGTCCTGGTACTTGCTGGGGTTTTAATTTGTTAATATCTGTTTCAATATCATCATTCTGAAATAATAAAAATAGCACACCATTAGTTTTAAAAAATACAAATATTATAGGATATATTTTTATTTTAAATGTTCCAAAATAATAATTACATCTGATTACAGAATAATCACTAAACACAGGTTGTATTAATTGTATCAAACATCCAACTTTTTGTTTATTATTTTTTGGACTCCTAATATTGTTGGCTTTGATTTTACTTTCATTATGAAATTTTTTTTGTTTTTGTTTTGTTAGTCATGGAGCTTGAACTCAGGGCCTGGGCCTTGTCCCAGCTCTTTTGCTCAAGGCTAGCAGTCTACCACTTTGAGCCACAGTGCTGGGTTTTTGGTGGTTAATTGGAGATAATAGTCTATTAGACTTTTCTGCCCAGGCTGGCTTTGAAATGTGATCCTTAGATCTCAGCCTCCTGAGTAGATAGGATTATAGGCATGAGCCAACAGCACCTAGCTCATTACTCATTATGGTTTATTTGGTCTCTTTGAGACACAAAGCCTGTGTCAAGATCAATGCTTAGTATGCTCTATCAATCTTCATGTCTTCATGTTGCTCCTAAATAGAAATAAGCTTAAGAATACTTATTATTTGGAACTATAAAAAGAGAACAAAGAAAACTGTTTGGGGATATTATTTTTTAGGAAGGGAGCAAGAATTGTAATAAAAGGGATGAAACTAATTGGCATACAGTATAAACAAGTATAGAAATGTAACAATGAAATCCCCTTCTATATAGTTAATATACAATTACTTTAACTAAAAAAGGATGTATACCAAAAAATAAAAGGATATGCATCTAGAATCAATTTGGTCCAGAATCTCACAGAACAGCGCTGACACACCCACTCATAAAAGAACAATGGTTAATTCACTTAGTCCCCATACTAATTTATAGCATCCTCAATAACTAGCTTGACACAGATACAAATTCATCATTACCTTCAGGGATGATTAAAAAGAGAGAATATAACCACATGTTAATTTTTAAGTGAAACGCATATTTGAAATTTTTTATTTATCTTACTACCAAACAACTTAATATTCAACTTTAAAGCAAGTTTATTTTACTGTGTTTCAGTTTTCCATACATATATTTGACTTTATATATGTTAACTAAAAGTTTAAATAGGGGCTGGGAAGGTGGCTCAGTGGTAGAGTGCTTGCCTTGCATGCATGAGACCCTGGGTTTGATTCCTCAGCACCACATAAGCAGAAAAAGCCGGAAGTGGGGCTGACACTCAAGTGGTAGAGTGCTAGCCTTGCGCTGAAGAGCTGAGGGACAGTGCCCAGGCCCAGAGTTCAGGCCCCACGACTGACCAAAAGAAAAAAAGATAAAAGTTTAAATGGAAAAATATAGTATTATTATTTTATATTTTGAAAGTTAGCTATTATTTGTATAACCAAGGTACAAAATGTTTAATTTTTAAGTGGTATTAGTCTCCAGTATGTAATTATTAATATGTAAATTCATCTTTAAGATATACATAATATATTTTTACTAAAAATGAATAGAACATATAATACATCCAAAATAAGAAAATAACTTACAAAGTCTCTTTCTCTAAACATAATACTTTGTTTAGTATTAATATGATACTTTGAAAATGTGGCCTTATAAGTTTTTTTAAAACTTTAAAAAATTGTAAAGCAGTCAAGTGGAAAAAGAAAATTGCAACATTTTGATAGCCTGACTATAAGGCAAGTTTGAGTTTGAGAAGAAATGGAAGGGATAGACTCCTGACAGACTTATCTCAAAGAAAACAGGCATGCTGCCACTCCTAAATATGTTTCTACAGTTAAAGAAGGTACAGAAAATACATTTAAAGTTATGGCCATCTGAATGTGAGTCTTCTAGAAACTCAGTCTCTTCCAGAAATACTCTAGAATGAAAAAATCTGGGGAAAAGAAAATTAAATCACTATGCTGAGGGAAAAAGCAGTTCATAAGCTACAAATCCATTAAAACACAAAGTACTGTAATAACCATTATACTGCAGAAGGAGTATACCCGAATTATGACAGAACTCATGAGATTCAGACTAAAGTAGCAAAAAGTAAGGAAAATCCAAGTTCAATAAGCCAGCGATAGAAAGAGACTGTGTCAAAGGAAAAAGGAAGTTAAATACAGCTCAGCAGCCACAAAAAGTCAACAATTTAATAACCCTTGAGGAAAAATACTACTCTCCCTGATAAAGAAAGTGGAACTTTACCAGACTGCCTTCTGATCCAAGTTCTCCCTGATACCCCAGTGACTAATGCAAGCCAAAAGATGGTGACATCACAGAAAAGAACCTTTCAGATTTAAGAAAGCTAAAGAAATGAGATAAGTAAATGCAATGTCTGAAGTTAGGGTCTATACTAGAGAGGAAAAGACAATCTTATATAAAATATTGTATGATCAATTGACAAAATTGAATATAAATTAGATCAAATTTTCACATCACACACACTTGGGAAGTTGACAATATTCTGATAATATTGATATGTTCACGGGTAAAGGATCATAGCACAAGACATGTATCTTACACTTTTCATGAGTGTATATTTATGTATACATTCACAATTTTCCAGCAGCAAAATCAGTAACTGTTGAGTTCTATTTTCCCATCAATCTCTACCCTGTATCTATGCAATCATCACACCAGACAATGTCAATGGGAATCCAGAGACACAGAGAATGAATTACACTGAATGTGAAATCATGTTGGGTTTCTTTTTAACCAGTAAAACTGCTGGACTGGAGGTATGGTTCAAGCAGTACAGTGGCAACTATGGCAAGAAAACCAAGTGTGAGGCCCTTTCTTTCTTGTTTTAGTTTTGTTTGGTTTTGTGTGGGTTCTGGGGGTTTGAACTCAGTCAGGGCTTTGCACTCCCACTTGGCTTTTTTTTTGCTGGTTAACTGGAGATAAGAGGTTCACGGATTTTCCTGCCTGGGGTAGCTTTGACCCTCAATCCTTAGATCTCAGCCTCCTGAGTAGCTAGGATTATAGGTGTGAGCAATTGGCACCTGGCTTGTAAACATTTCTTTCTTTTTTATTAAAACAATTTTTTTGATCCTGAGGCTTGAACTCAGAGCCTGGGCACTGTCCCTGAGCTTTTTCACTTAAGGCAAGCCATAGTCCACTTCAGGTTAAGAAAGGTTTTCTATCAAAATGAAACATTTCTTTAAATTTTTTAAATATTTTTATTGTTATTATATATAGGTGGGGCTGAGATGTGGCTCAGTGGCAAAGTGCTTGCCTAGCAAGTACAACGTTCTAGGTTCAATATGTGATGTAGAGATGGGTTTTATATATATGCATGATATACATATATATATATATGATATATGATATATAAAGGTGATGTAGAGAGGGGTTACAAGTTAATAAGTCAAGTAATGACTGCATTTCTATTTGGATAATGTCACTCCTTCCTTCAACTGTCTCCAGTTTTTCCCAACCATCCTCACCCACACATTGTATACTTACTTTCTAACATCGTACCTACTGAAAACCATTGCTACATTTGATCACCCTTTGTCAAAATAAAGCATCATAAAGATAAAAATTCATCTGAGAAATTTGGTGTTTTAATCTGGAAAATTTTTTTTTTTTTGGTCCGGTCGTGGGGCCTGAACTCTGGGCCTGGGCACTGTCCCTCAGCTCTTCAGCTCAAGGCTAGTGCTCTACCACTTGAGCCACAGCGCCACTTCCGG
>NW_012267353.1:2973855-2995687 GCF_000151885.1 Dipodomys ordii
AAAAAAAAAAAAAAAAGGCTTTCTAACACAAAGTTACAAAATGTAAAACTGATTGATTCTCCTTGTTGAGACTATACCTTTTGATATTCTTTTATGTGTTTAATAATGCACCTGTCCATTGTAATGAAGTACTGTGACTCAACTTATTCAGGGATAACAGCACAATAAAATATAAGGTTAAGCATGGGCACAAGGAGACAGACGTTTTCCTAAAATATGACTTCTATTTCCATTGTCACTAATAGCAAAGATTATTAACGGTTCCCTTAGTATCAGTTCTGCTCTTCTTGCTTTTAGTACTAGAACATCTTCATTTTAGATATAGAGATTCCAGCCTCCCTTACAATAATGACAGCCATAAGTATGTACAATTCTTGTCCAATGCTATATGATACAATGTGATAAATATAAATTCCAGGTCATGTTCTTTAGAAAGAAAACTGTCTTCTCCACTTTTTCTCATTCCTATTTCCACATTCACACGGAGACTACCCTAGAAGGTAATAAAACCACCCTTTGATGACCTAATACAACATAAGTCCTCAGCCTATCTTCTGAATGGGTATGTGATAGGAGAAATAAAAAATACTACTCTGTCTTAAAGGAGTATAACAAAGGGGCTCTGAAGACAGGACTCCTAAATTCAAAGCCTGGCTCCTTAACTTACTGTCTATTTGATTTTGACCAAGTCAAATTATATTATTTGTTACTTTTCTCAACTATAAAATGAAGATGCCTACAATGCCTACTCATACAGCTCTTTTGAGTATTAAAGGAAAAAATATATATATGTATATGTACACATACACATATATAGATACTGCTACACATTTATATATACATATTGCTATACAAAGAGATTACAAAAATGATTATGATTATTTGAGTGACTACTGAGTCTGTAACAGTAACTCAGTTTGTTCAAATACAGATATTAACTAATGCCCACAGATTTTGTATACATCATATTCTTTCAACTGTTAAATACTTATCTTTTCCCTGTCTAATTGAACTAAAGTTTTCAAAATAGTATTAAATAAGAATGGCCAAAAGAGCAACTTCTAACATTCCATTACTGTTCCTGATATTGGCTATTGAATTAAATAATGTTCAGATTGTTGTTCAAAAATATTTCTGGTTTCTTAACAAATTTTATCTCAAATAATATGGTGTTTATGAAAATCTCTTCGTGGAGTTTACTGAAATAATCACAATCATTTTGTTTTCTTCTTTTGACCATTTTTTTTACTAAAGTCATAGTATTACAGTGAATTTAATAGGTATCCTATATTTAAAAAAAACTGCTCAATTTAATTTGCTAACGTTTTAGGGCTTTTATAAATACTTTGATACATAATATTCATCTGTAAGTTGTTTCAGGTTTTTCTTAACCAAGTTTTGCTTTAGATACAATTCCAGCTTCTAAACTTTCTCCTTTTCTCTGTGCTCTGTTAAATAAAAGTCAATAGCACTTGTATTTTTCACTGAAGAAACCTTATCTCATATTCAATTTCAGTTTTTCTTTTACTATTTAAGCCAAATTTAACTACTTGTATTTCACTGAAATACTGTCCATTTCAATCATATAGTCAAATGCAGTAGCAGGTACTAGCTAGCAGGTACTACTACATTCACTTTTAGATTGACTTCATCTCCTTTAATCTGCCAAGGACAAAGAAGACACTGTATTTCTATCCATTTTTCCTTGTCATTTCAGTGATTGCTACTTGTCTTTACTCTATTACTAGATACATGTATTACTTAGATTGGGTAAAATAACCTTTGCTGACTGTTTTACACATTTTTTTTCAATCTGTACCTATATTCTGAATAATTAATGTCCTCCTCATCTCATTTGATCCAGAGGAGACCACACATACACTTTCAAGCTTTCCATTCTGTTGTTTTAGGCGTCTAGGAAAAAAGTATCAGCTAGATGGATTTTGCTTTCTTCAATCCAATATGAATCCCTGTCTTTTAACAGGATTGTTTTGTCGATTTAGATTTATTATCGAAGCCAATTTGCTTGGGTTTTGCTTTGTATTTAATGTTGTTCATCTCTGTAATTTTCTTGAGTTTATATAGCAGTGATGGACTCATTTTCTAATTTTATATAGAGCATCAGTGCTCACAGTCTGTGAGCCAATCATGTATTCCTAGAGTTGGAGGGACCCCATACTAAGTATTTCAGTTCTAGATGCCATTTTTACACTTGAAAACATGTATTTCTATAGTTACCATTTTATAATATAAAAACAGTGTTTTAGAAAAGTTTGTGTAAAATACTCATTTAATGATTATTAATAATTGTATTATCTCTTTATGAATGTTTAGTTGATATGGAGCATAATAAAAGTTACAGTTTGTAATATTTAATACAATAATTCTGTGTCTTTTGCATTCTTGGCCTTATCACTTGACTAGCTAGTCTAATATTTCGCATTATCACTTCAGGAAGGGTACCATGTAATATACTTCTGTACCCCTTACACATCTAAGAATATGTCACTTTCACATATGGAAAATAATAAAGGTACTGAAATCCTAAGTCTGTTTTATTACCCTTAGTCATTCAAGAGAATAAGTTTTTATGCTAGATTTATCCACTAAACAAATATTTACTGCTGACTTGGTATGACTCAGGCAAGTTAACAGATGATAAAGACTAGTGGCTCACACCTGAATTCCTAGCTACTCAGGAAGCTGAGATCTGAGGATCGAGGAAGCCAGCCCAGGCAGGAAAGTCCATAACTGTCCCATTCCAGTAACTATTACAAAAAATTCCAGGCAACAGTGGCTCACACTTATAATCCTAGCTACTTCGGAGGCTGAAATCTGAGGATTGCAATTCAAAGCCAGCAGGACAGAAAATCTATGAGACTTTTTATCTCCAAAATACTATTATAAAAAGCCCAAAATAGAGGTGTGACTCAGGTGGTAGAGCACTAGCCTTGGCAAGAATAGCTCAGGGACACTGCTCCAGGCCCTGTAGAACAGGCAGCAGAACAAACAAAAAAATTCCTAACATTATGACATGTAAATGCTGTTTTTTTATTTTTTTGTTTTTTGTCAGTTGTGAGGCCTGAACTCTGGGACTGGGTGCTGTCCTTCAGCTCTTCAGGACAAGGCTACTGCTCTTATCACTTGAGCCACAGTGCCACTTCCAGCTTTTTTTGTTTGTTTATGCAGTGATGAAGAATTGAACCCAGGACTTCATGCTTCCAAGGCAAGCACTCTAGCACTGAGCCACCTTCCCAGCCCTTAAATGCTGATTTTATAGCATACCTACAGTACTATATCTCCACCCTCTTCCCCACACACAAAAAAAAGCAACCTATCTCTATCTCTAAGCTTACATTTTCTCCAGGCAAGTTATATTCAAGTTTACGTTTTATATATAAATATTTTAATAACTATAATTCTTTAGCAGAAGAAAATAAAGTTCACTAAAAAACTACAATGTAAACCCAAATATAATTACCTAGTTATAATGTTACTATCTTCTACTGTGGTAATTTAAATGAATTATCAAATGAAATCACAATTCATATTTACACATATGTAACACATCCCAAACAATTTTTCTTTGGGGGGGGGGAAACACAGACTTTTTTTATTTTATTATTATTATTATTGTGGAAATACCATACAGAGGGGTTACAATTACATGGGCAAGATAGTGAGTATATTTCTTACCCAGCATTGTTGCTTCCTCCTTTGTTTCCTCATACCATCCCTTTCCCTCTCCACTCCCCCACCCCCCCAAGCAATTTTTCTTAACCACTAAACTTCAATACCTTCTATTAAGAGAAATGTTTACTAAATAAGATGTTCATTAAGGCCTTTTACTGAGTAATTAGGACAGAAGTAATACGTCAACAGAATCAAAAATTCCCAAGAAGCAATGAAAGGTAAGAAGTAAACCTGTGGTCCTACCTTCAGGAGGTAAGTTGTAGAGCTGGGCCACAGGTCCAGTCACAGGAACAACAGGCAACTGGAAATTGAAAGAACTTTTAATCGTCGGGAGTGGCAGTCGATTTTTGGGGAAGCATTTCCTCATTATCAGACTGGAGGTATTGACAAGAGGATCAAGAGTCCTAACTGCCAAACATTCCTGTTTAAAAAAAAAAAAGATAATGGACCTTTGGTGAATAGCTGACTAAAGGTTTATATTCAGAAAGAACTACAGTAATAATTTTCGAGAGAAAAGTATCACAGTAGTAACACAGTAGTAAAACAAAAGATAATTATAAAAGAATTTCCTGTTTAGAAGTTTGTATTAGTAAATAAGAACCTCACAGAGAAAATTCAACACGACTTAAGTTCCTAAATTCCTTCAGTATTTTTCCTATGCAGAAACCAGCACCTTCTTAGATACTGAAAATAAACAAATCAGTAAATATATTATTTATGAAACATTTAGCAATTCTAGGGCATAACATTAAAAAACAATATTTAAGGAAAGTGGAAAGATTAAAAATTTAAGGAAAGTAAGAGAAATAAAAAGGAAGAGAAATAAAAAGGAAGAAACATTTGACTGAGCCTTACTGAGAACTGTCACTTGAGGAATGGCACCTTACACAGACTGGCCAATAAAAGTCTACCATGCCCACTTGAAGTCTTAGGGTTTGATTTGCTGTCCTAATGTCTAATTTTGGAGGGAAAAAAACAAAAAGTAAAGCAGAGGGGATTTGAAATTATGTCCTTTAACAATACTGTTTATGACTAGCACTTTGATACACATTTCACATCTGACCTGTACAATTAAAGCTCTAACATGTATCAAATACCCATTACTGTCTGTGTTAGGAATAGTAAAAACAGGTGAGAAATTAAGGCTTAGAAATATTAAGACAAAGGTGGGCACCGGTGGCTCATGCCTGTAATCCTAGCTACTCAGGAGGCTGAGATCTGAGGATCACGGTTCAAAGCCAGCCCAGGCAGGAAAGTCCACGAGACTCTTATCTCCAATAAACCACTAGAAAACAGGAAGTGGCACTGTGGCTCAAGTGGAAGAGCACTTGCCTTGAGCTAAAGAGCTGAGGGACAGCACCCAAGCCCAGAGTTCAAGCCCCACAGCCGATTAAAAAAAAAAGAAAAAGAAAGAAATATTAAGACAACTAAAGCTCTAACATACCAAATATCCATTACTATCTTTATTAGGAATAGTGAAAACAGGTACATATGATTGCTCTACAAAATACTAAAGATAAACATAAAGCAAGTTTTCAAATATCTTAACTGTCATGTACAAAGATGCTCATTAGATATAAAATCAAAGGGCACAACAAAGGTAACTGATTAGTATTTGCAAAATCCAGGTATCTTTCTAATAAATAAAAATAGCCTTCTAAAAATAAAATGTGAGGATTACATTGCAACATTTCTACCCAACAAAAAAGCTGGGCACATGCTGGGCACTGGTGGCTCACGCCTGTAATCCTAGCTACTCAGGAGGCTGAGATCTGAGGATCATGGTTCAAAGCCAGACCGGGCAGGAAAGTCCGTGAGACTCTTATCTCCAATAAACCACTATAAAACTGGAAGTGGTGCTGTGGCTCAAGCGGTAGAGCGCTCACCTTGAGCTGAAGAGCTGAGGGACAGCGCCCAAGCCCAGAGTTCAAGCCCTACAACCGACCAAAAAAAAAAAAGCTGGGCACAGTGGTTCAGCTGTCATCCAAATTCTGCAGAAAGCCTAAGTAGGAAGACCATTGTCCAAGCCTGCCCAAGCAAAAACCACATTCCCTACCTGAAAAATAACTGAAAGCAAAAATGACTTGTTCTAACACTTGGGGACATGGCTCAAGTGGTAGAACACCTACCTAGCTGGGAAAAGGCCCTGAATTCAAACTCCAGTACAGTAAAAGAAAACAACGTATATGTACATGAGTACTTTCTCATTAGTTCAGTTTTCTTAAAAATAAAATCATAAAGAAGAATAAAAATAAAGTAACTTACTTGTGAAGTATTATACAGAATTTTCATTCCATTGGCATCAATAAATGCTTTCCTTCCCAACTTGATGTTCGTAATACTTTTTAAACTCTGTAAAATCCCTTTCCGAACAAGCATGTTTCTATGCCGATTATCATGGCGATGCCAATCTACATAGATTGTTAAAAGCACTTGGACATATCCTCTCTCTACAGCTCTTCTGGCATTTGTTTCTTTAATAAAAGAAAAATTGAGAACAAATATTTTTAAATTCAAGAAAAAGAATATATCAATATTAACCTCAATATTGTGATGAATTAAACCTTTGTCCACAAGTTTTCCAACAAAAAGAGCTTTCAGATAATTTCTTGCCTATATATTTTTTCATAGTTTATAAATATTAAACTCTTACTAACTAGGTGCAATAGTACACAGCTGTAATCTCACTACTCAAAAGGCTGGGAAAAATATCAAGCATTTGAGACAAACAGGAGCTACATAGTGAGATCATATCTCAAAAATTTAATCTCTTTACTACAATGAAGGCTACACTTTTTCTAAATGGTAATTCTAATAAAAGCTTCATATATTTTAAAACTTCTAAAAAAAACTACTGTGACCATTTACCAAATAAAATTTATATGCCTCTGACACACTACCTGGAAATACAACTTTACTAAAAGACTTTCTTACTTTGTTAACTTGTATTACAATCTTTATGTTCATACTAAAATGAATCCCACAGAAATGGATTAGAAACTTTAGTGAAGTTCATTGTTCTAACTATTCCCAAATTATATAATTATCCACTCCACAGCAACATTAAGTTAAAACTCTAACATTTTAGTAAACAAGACTAGAAAATAGTGCTTTCTAGACAATAAAATGTTAATTTAATGGAAACTAAAGATTTTACAAATGGTTGACTTTATAATACAACTGCACTCACAAATTTAACTTTATTATTTTGAACGTGTTATTATTTAAGATTAAACAAAAAATACATTTTGCTAAGATAGCAGTTAAAGAAATAGTATGGTAGCAACACCTTGCTATCTAGCATCACTTTATGGTGTCTATTATAACAAGTGTAAGATGTATTGGTGGAATACCAACCCATTCAGGTTGTTTAGAAATTCTACCTCTTTTTAATCTCAAATGAAGCTAGTTCATGTCATAAACACTAAGATGATACTAATTTTAGTTGTCTGGATTATTAAAGTTCCCTAATGTAACCTAAAACATAATACTAAGGTATGATCTTACTAATTTTCTTTGAGAACTATATTCTGACATTATAGAGGTAGAAGAAACTACTCAGGGGGAAAAGAAGCTTCCTTATGTGATAGCTTGAAAACATGTATTGCATATAAAAACAGCTAGTTTGATTTTTTTTTGGGGGGGGGTCCGGTTGTGGGGCCTGAACTCTGGGCCTGGGCGCTGTCCCTCAACTCTTCAGCTCAAGGCTAGCACTCTACCACTTGAGCCACAGCTCCACTTCCGGCCTTTTTTTTTTTTGCTTATGTGGTGCAGAGGAATCGAACGCAGGGCCTCAGGCATGCAAGGCAAGCTCTCTACCACTAAGCCACCTTCCCAGCCCCCAAAATAGCTAGTTTTCTAGGGCAGTGACTATTTACACAATCAATGCAATTGTTTTGACTAAGAAAAATGTGGTATTTTAAATTAATATATACTTCATTTGCACCACTTGAAATATGTAAGCCTTTTGTTGTTTAGCCATGAATATGATTTTGTTACAAGTCATTCTGATCATTGTAACTACTACAAATTTTTCTGTTTCTGCCAGAACACTCCATAGCCTAGATGGTATTTATGATAAGTATTGAAAGTCTTTAAGAAAGACCACATAAGAAACTTGACTGTAATTCAAACACAGATGCTGAGGTGACCCTTAGAGGAATGAATATAACTGCCTACTATCTCACTAAGTACAACCAAAAATAGTTTAGTAAAGAGTTATTTATTCACATGTTCAGGATACAAAACTCAATCTGGCCTCTTTTTTCCTCTCTAAATAAAAGACAATGTAAGTTTACCTTAGTCTGTAGTATCTATTATATACTCCAACAATGGCAAATGAGCTTTCCTGTCTTTATTTTCTTTAGTTTATATCTTCTCATATTTATCTTGCTAGTCAAATTTGTCTCCTTAAAATAAATGACTAATACCACCACCACCACCCCAAAAAAAAACCTTGATTTTAATGTAAATAAATGAGAGTGTGCCAATGAGAATGCTCTAAAAAGCTATGGTCTGTTTTACAAAGACATAGCATGAAAAGAATAGTGTCTTGTATTACTAAATTTTATCCTAGTTTCATGCATAATTTGAAAATAGATTAAATATGAACTAGTTTTCAGCATACCACCTTCCTTTGAAAAAGTAGAAAGAAAATACAACAAAGATTAATATTTCAAACTGACGATTCCAGAGTTTAGTGTGGTATCTTTTAAAAAATTGAAAATTTATGGGGCTGGGAAGGTGGCTCAGTGGTAGAGCACTTGCCTTGCATGCTCGAGGCCCTTGGTTCGATTCCTCAGCACCACATAAGAAAAAAGCTGGAAGTGGCACTGTGGCTCAAGTGGTAGAGCACTAGCCTTGAGCTGAAGAGCTAAGGGACAGCGCCCAGGCCCAGAGTTCAGGCCCCACGACCAGACCCCCCTCCCCAAAAAAAATAAAAAGAATTTGAAAATTTCTGGGAACAGAAATTTCTTAGTGACTCTTTTCTCAGTGATTCTGAAAAATAGTCTTTAAAATTTAAACAGCTAGGGGCTGGGAAGGTGGCTCAGTGGTAAAGCGCTTGTTTTACATGCCTGAGGCCCTGGGTTCAATTCCTCAGCACCACATAAGCAAAAAGAAAAAAGCCTGAAGTGGCACTGTGGCACAAGTGGTAGAGTGCTAGCCTTGAGCTGAAGAGCTGAGGGACAGCGCCCAGGCCCCAGGTTCAGGCCCCACGACCGACCGGACCCAAAAAAAAAAAAATTAAACAGCTATTATAATCCACTTCAAATCAAAAGTAAACAGTTTGATTAATTTAAGAATCTTTAGCTAGGATCTGGTGGCTCACACCTGTAATCCAGCTACTCTGACGGCTGAGATCTGAAGGTCTCCATTCAAAGCCAGCTCGGGCAATAAAGTCTGTGACAGTCTTATCTTCGATTAGCCACCAAAAAGCAGAAAGTGAAGCTGTGGTAGAGTGTTAGACTTGAGCAAAAAAGCTCAAGGTCAGGGCCAAAATGCTAAGCCCAGTAACAAAAGAAAAAGAATTAACCTTTATACAGTTTGAATTAGAAAATCAGAGCATATCAAATTGATCCATATGTGATTTTCATTTAATGTTTAGCAAATCACATGAAAAGAAAGCTACAGTTAACCTTATTACATATACCATATTTCAATGCAAGAATAAAATGGTTAAATGAGAACTTCAGCATTTAATACTAATATTTAAAGTGACTTTTAAACTGAATCCATTACAAAAAAGAGATATTAATCATTTTCTACTATTTAAAAATGAATTCTAGTGATTAAAAACTCAGGGCCAACTGGTCTCATAGTTTTTTGGCCAATCATCTTATTATTATATCTTTGGAACAATAGGACATATGAAAGCCACCAGCATAGATTTTTAGACTGAATATCAAGGAAATGCTAATACACCAATTGTCTATTAAAGTACAACTGACTATATTTACAGTGGATATAATGAGTCTCACAAAAAGAAAATAAATACATAAATGTAAGGTGATTATTGTCCAAAATTATCATATCTATGTTTCAATGCTTCAACTCTAAAAATGAAGTGCTTCATTTTGTAAATAAATTTATTAAAACTTAAAACTTTCACTAGCAGTCACTTCTTAATGTTATAAACCTGGATATATGGTATAAATAAAATTTCTAATTAAAGGTTCTAAGTTCAAATCATACTCTACACACTGAGGCAGTAGTCACTCAAGACATTTCCCATGGTCAAAATTACCAGTATCATGACAGATTCACTTTTTAAAAAGAGATATTTATACTTGTTTTATTCTATTATGAGGAATTCATGCCTATAGAAACAACTTAGAAATTTGTTTTCAATGTACTTAGAAATGTACTTGATAGGGCTGGGAATGTGGCTTAGTGGTAGAATGGTTGCCTATCATGCATGAAGCCTTGAGTTCAATTCCAAAGTACCATGTCAACAGAAAAAGCCAAAAATGGCACTGTGGCGCAAGTGATAGAATGCTAGCCTTAAGCAAAAGAAGCTCAGGGGCAGTGCCAGGCCCTGAGTTCAAGCCCCAGAACTCCCCCCCCCAAAAAAAGAAAAAGAAATGTACTCAATAAATACATAGCATCAGTTTCGATGTGTTTCAATTACACTAGAAGAGGAAATCAATTTTTATACTAGATTATTATAAACCAGCTTTAAAACTATATTCTAGATCTACATATCCAATTTCTTTTTTTTACATATCCAATTTCTTGAACATAGTTAACAGAATGTTCATAAAAATAGTATCTATTATTTCTAGCATTTAAAAACTTACTTGATTTTAGCAAGGCGGCAAGAGTGTCTAAAGCAACCCTGTCAACACAACAAGAAAACACAACAACAAAACTAGTAAAATTAATCTACAAGAGTAAATTCATACAATCTTGTCAGATAACTAATTATTCTATTTATTCCAAAAATTATTCTTCTTAGAGATCAATTACGTACTATGTTTTCGTATTCATCTGTCCTTTTGGCTTAAATTAAATATAAAGACTGTAATGCTAAAAGTACTCCAAGAAAGATTTAAGAAAAAGAACACTAACACTGCTGAAGCCTTTCTCAGAAGTTAGATTAAATCAATTATCTATTTGACACAGAGGGGCCATAATATTAAGAATCATAGGCCCTAACAAAACAATAAAAACAGAAACAAGTTTTAACACAGATTAATTTTGTATCTACAAAATTCTATATTTTCTTTACTTCAAAATATTTCAGTTCTACCCAACTATAATGTCGGTAACATTATAGGTGTTAACAACGATATATCATTTTGGAACGTGGACATTTGGGGACAAGAATGACCCCTAGCACACGAGGCAAACAAGAGAATAACAAGATTATTATCTCAAAAACTCTTATTGTCCCAAAGGATGAACCTAAAATTTAGAGATACATATATTTTCTTGATCATAACTTACTCAGTTAAACACAGTGAAATCAGCCACCATTAATCAGCTGTAATAATAACTATCACTGTGGAAAACCTATAATTGAAGTAGTATTTACAATGAGTTACTGAAGAAAGGGCACTTCATTACTAAACAGAATGCTACTTCATACTATTATACTTCTTAGTAAGAGTCTAACTATAATTAGTTTGAATTAAAAATGCCTGTTATCCAAGTTAATTAAGTATTTCACTCATTAACCATTTGTTGAATGCCTACTAAAAAGCCCACAGTAGCAAATTCTTCATGGATATAAAATTAGAAAACAAGCATCTCTTCTGCATATATATATACATATACATACATATGATGTAATAAAATGTACACACCTATGAAAAGACTACTTAAGAAATTAAAACCCACGAGCTTTACAACGTCGGTGGGGGGGGCGAAGGGGGGTGAGGAGAAGGATTGGGATTGGGGGAGGGGGGTGGCTGGGAAGGGATGTGAAGGGTAAACAAAGGAGGAGGCTGCAATGCTTGGTAAGAAATGTACGCATTATCCTGCCCATGTAATTGTAACTCCTCTGTACAGTATGTTCACAAATAAAATAAAATTAAATAAAAAAATGGCAACACTCAAAAAAAAAGAAATTAAAACCCAAAACAAGGCAATAAAGTAAAAGTTGCATATATCTATGAAAAATGAAAGGTAGCATGACCAGATTATTTAGAGTATAATTGAATAGAAGCATTAAGATGGATGCTGGCTAACTGTAAGACTTGGAACAATAATCCATAACAAGGAACAAAGTGTTCAATCAACAAATGCTAATAAGAGAGAGTTCTGAACAGATATACTTTGCTGGACAAAAATAAAAAACACATGAAACATTATTTTTAAAAAACCTAGACTAAAAAAAGAAAAATACTTTCCAGTAAGACCTGAAAAAGTGCTATACCCTGTTTTAGATTGTTTCTTTATGTTTTGCTTTCTAATTTAGTTCTTAAAATAATCTTGGCGTATACAATCTGCAAAAGGATGTGGCTTACTTAACAGAAATTAACTAAAACTCCAGGAGCTTCTACCACTGTGTCTTAAAGTGCAGCAGGAAAAAGAAGTAACTAAAATGTAATTAATAAGGGCAAGACACCTTGCCAAAGCAGAAACTTTTCAGAAAAAGTTATCACAAGATTAACAGAAAAGAAGCAAACTACTTTGATAGAAAAGAGCTTTTCTCACAGAGAACACACAACACAAACAACAAAGTGATCAATTTCAGCCCTCATGGAATTACCTTATATTTCAGTAGTAATACTTTAATTGAAACAGAGATTAGAGCTGGGCACTGCTGGTTCTTCCCTATAATTGTAGCTACTCAGGAGCCTGAGGATTGGTGTCCAAAGCTAGCCTGAGCAGACAAATCTGTGACCCTTTAGCTGCACTTAACCAGCAAAATACTGAAAAGTAGAGCTGGCCCAAGTACTGAAATCACAGGAATGTGCCACTGCATATTTGGACCTTTATTAACAAAGAGTGAAAGTGCCGGATGCTGGTGGCTCCTTAGTAACCCTAGCTACTCAAGAGGCTGAGATTGGAGGATCACAGTTTGAAGCCAACCAGGGGCAGAAGAGTCCAAGTGAGAGTCTTATCTCCAATTAACCACTCAAAAACCAGGAGTGGAGCTGTGGCTCAAAGAGGTGGAGTAAAAGATTGAGCATAAAGAGGCTCAGGAAGAGTACCTAGGCTCTGAGTTCAAGCCCCCTAAACCAACCAAAAATTAAAAAAAAAAAGAAAAGAAAAGGAAGAGTTAAAGAATTGAAAGTACTCAGACTTCTATTTAAGAGAAATTTTTAGCCAAGTAGTTCATATGGAAAAGTTTAAAAAAAATTAAACCAGGTACTAATGGCACAGGTCAGTAATCCGGCTATTAAGAAGGCTGATATCTGAGGATCATGATTTGAAGCAAGCCTGAACAGGAAAGTCCATGAGTCTCTTATCTCCAATTAACCACCAAAAAGCCAGAAGTGGAGCTGTAGTTCAAGTGGTAGAGCACTTAATTTTGAGCAAAAACAATTCAGGGGCAATGCTAAGGCCCTGAGCTCAAACCCCATCAACAAAAAAGCCCCATCAACAGAAAAGAATTATAGCTAATATATGTGATGACCACCCTGACCAAAGTAAGAAAATGTGAAATTGTTAGGATCAGGTCAAAACTAAACAGATAGGGTATTAATTAGACTAAGGAAGAAGGAAATTTAACTGGGATATTTAAGCCCTAAGACCTAAAAAAATAGTAAGTGCAAACTTTAGAAAGGAGAACAAAACTGTAGCTTGTCCCATATCTGAGGTATTTTGATTTAAAAGGGAAACCACTTGTTACAACGAAGTCACTAAGTCTATCAGACTTATCACAGACTTTTTAATCACAAAATGTGAGAAACATATCTAAAGTTAAATGATCCAGCATACAGTTACCTAATCCAGAATGTGGGACATTCCAAAGAGATAGCATGTAAGACTTTCAATAAATCCAACAGAACCAAAATATTGAGGGACTTTTATTGATTTAAGACTATGATTTATAACATATCAATCAAATAAAATGTTCAGAACTTATTCAGACCTGATGTGAATAATCCAACTATTAAAAATACATTTTTAAGTCAGAAAACAATGAAAAGACACTATGGAATAAATATTGTTAGGCACAAAAATAATATTGTGGCTACGTGAAATTATTAACAGTGTCAGTGAACAGGCTAAAAGATTTATAGACAAATTTAATGGTGGATATTCTGTTTTAAAATATTCACACACAAAAAAAGCTAAGTGCTAGTGGCTTACACTTGTAATCCTACCTACTCAGGAGGCTGAGATCTGAGGATCTCCATTCAAAGGCTCCATTGGCAAAGAAAGTCATGTGAGAGTCTTATCTCCAATTAACCACCCAAAATCAGAAGTGAAAGGGCACTAGCCTTGAATAAGAAAGCTCAGGGGCAGTGCCCACGCCATGAGTTCAAGCTGAAGAACCACCATTAAAAAAAAAAAATTAGATGCAAAATGTTAACTGAAAATGGCAAAATGCTGACTGTGGAAACTGGCTGACAGGTACATGAAGAATTCATTATACGGTTTTTTTGTATAAACTTTAAAACTTCCTAAATAGAATGAGTCATAATGTATGTATGTATCTTGCTTCGACTCTGACTCAAATACATTAGGTATAAAAGTGCAATTTTGAGACAACTGGAGAACACATACTGGATTTTAGACTGCAAGGAATCAATTTTGTTGGATATCATTGTACTATGGTGGCTATTTTTTTTTTTTTTTGGTTTAGGCTCTGAGGCTTGAACTCTGGGCCTGGGCATTGTCCCTTAGCTCTTTAGCTCAATGCAAGTGCTCTACCACTTGAGCCACAGTGCCACTTCCAGTTTTCTGGTGATTTATTGGAGTCTCACAGACTTTCCTGCCCAGGCTGGCTTTGAACTACTATCCTCAGATCTCAGCCTCCTGAGTAGCTACAGGTGTGAGCCACCAGTGCCAGGCTGGTGGCTATAAGAACTTAAGACTTTATAAACTTAAGTATTTACAAGAGAAATGATACTGGGCTCCAATGGCTTCCATCTGTAATTCTAGCTGGAGGCTGCTATCTAAGGACTGTGGTTTAAAGCCGGCTAGAGAAGCAAAGTTTCGAGACTCTTATCTCCAATTAACCACCAAAAAAAGCCAGAAGTGGAGCTGTGGCCCAAATAAACAAAATGCTCAGAAACAGGGACCAAGTCCTGAGGTTCAAGCCCAGGTCAAGCACAAGAAAAAGAGAGAGAGATAGAGGGACAGAGAAATAATAATATTAAGAGAAAATCATTCAGAAAAATATCTATGCTTTAAGAATACTCCAGGAAGGAAGGTAATGAGTTCAAAGACAGCCTGGGTAAAGTTAATTATCTTAAAAATAAAAATGCAAACAAAAGGGCCTAGCTCAAGTTGTATTACATTTTCCAAACAAGTATAAGGCCCTAGATTCAATCCCTAGTACCACTAAAATAAGAAAAAAGGAACAGTACTATAGAAAAAAAAAAAATAGGCAGGGCTGGGGGTTTAGCTAAGTGGAAGGGCGCCCGCCCAGCACGCGCAAGGCCCTGGGTTCAGTCCTCAGCCCTGGAAAAAAAAAAAGGCAAACTCAAGTGTGAAAGGAACATAAATAAAACAGAAGCACTGAATTGTGGTAACTGTTGAATACAATAATAATTAGTTTAAACTAATACAGTATAAACTCTATATGTTGAATATTATTTTTTCCACAAGAAAAAAAATGTTGAAGAACAATTTCTAAGGTGTGGTAGGACATACTTATTATAATCCCTGTACCCAGGAGGCTGAGTTCCAGATCTGCTTGGACAAAATAGTAACACCTTCTTTCAAAAAAAGAATGACCCGTGGGTCATTCTTGGGATTTAAAAGTTCTGTCTTGGGGGGTTTTAAAGTTATATAAATGAATAAAAACACATACATAAGTATTTCTTAAGCTATCTATACCTGTATGTATCTTGACAAAAAAAATCCACAAAAAAACATAATTTTAACAAACTAGAAATGTACAAATTTAAGATCCAGTCGGGTAATTATGAGAATGAAGGAAGCAGCTATTAAAACACTGCAAAATAGGTTTGAGAATACAGTAGGCATTCAATAAATGTTTCTCAATGAATGAAACAAATTATCTTACCTCTCCTTATATTAACAATGTTTTAAAGCCTGCATTTCTATAAACAATGTATTTGTTGAATTTCAAATTTTCTAATTTTGATACATTTTCAAATTTTGATACATTTTCAAAGATTAAACTTCTGCTTAAGGAAGTATATTACAATAAAATCATTATATAACAAACACAAGACTATAGCTATAAGTGAATTCAGTCTACTCACTGTACATAACAAGATAAAGAAAATCAAAATAATAAAGGATATACCTCACTGTACATAGCAATATAAGGAGGATGAAAATAACCAAGGATATATATATTTATCTCCACATTCAAACCATTTACTCACTTCATAAGACCTGAATTCTTCTTACTAAATGGTCCGATGATTTTAAATAACAATTCCACAACTCCACTTTTCCCTAAAGATACTGAATTCACAGCTAAAAGGGAGAAAGAGATACAAAACGATTTGAAATTTTCAATAACGATTTGTATTATTAGGGATATATCTAAAAATATATACAACAGTTTAGTAAATGCAAACTCAAATCACTGAGTGACTCTTAAGTCTACCTTAGCTAAGTATTTGAAGGAACAATTTTTTTGTTTTGTTTCTATAAAGTTTTAAGGCATTAGGTTACATATCAAAAAAAGAAAATTTAAAAAGTACTTCAGTTGCGGGCTGGGAAGGTGGCTCAGTGGTAGAGCGCTTGCCTTGCATACGTGAGGCCCTGGGTTCGATTCCTCAGCACCACATAAGCAAAAAGAAAAAAGCCAGAAGTGGCACTGTGGCTCAAGTGGTAGAGCACTAGCCTTGAGCTGAAAAGCTGAGAGACACAGGCCCAGAGTTCAGGCCCCACGACCGGACCCAAAAAAAAAAAGTACTTCAGTTGCTCATTTGCTTCATCAATGACATTATTCAACACGAGGATTAAGAGATATGAATAAACAGTCTCTATGCTCAGGAAATACAGTATAGAAGGAATGACAAAAATAACAAAACAGGCCCGGTGCCGGTGGCTCACGCCTGTAATCCTAGCTACTCAGGAGGCTGAGATCTGAGAATCGCGGTTCAAAGCCAGCCTGGGCAGGAAAGTCAGTGAAACTCTTATCTCCAATAAACCACCAGAAAACCAGAAGTGGCATTGTAGCTCAAGTGGCAGAACATTAGCCTTGAGCTGAAGAGCTGAGGGACAGCACTCAGGCCCAGAGTTCTAGCCCCACGACCAGCAACAACAAAAAAAAGAAAACAATTGGCAAACTACTTTCTAAATAGTTAAGAATGCAGGCTATTTGGGTTATACTCCTGAGGAATCCCTAATTCACAGCTAAGACTAGACATTTTGGGGGAAAATGATTCCTGGCAACGATCTTTAAATATGAGTAGAAGTTGGCTACCACAGGCATTGGAGTTAAGGAGTAAATAGTTTGAGAAATCTCTGGGGGCAAGGGTAGCATGAACAATAAACAGGTAATAACCAGGGGTATGAGCAGTTACATATTGTTAAAACATAGAGTATCAGACAAAAATTTACAAACTGACCGATGAAATGAGAAATGAAGGTAAGAAAAAGTATAAAGAGCCTTATGAGTTGTTGATTCCTTCAGGCAGTGAAATTGCCAGAAAGAATAATTGTCTGCATTATAAACAAAAAAGTTAGAATGTAGAGCACTCTGGAGAAAATGGATTTGAGAGATACTCATTAATGAGTATGGTCTAGATTAGATGCAATAAAGACTTTATGCCACTGTAAATGTGGAAGAAGAGGAATTAATGATGGTATTCACACAGAATATGCAAATGATTACTGAGAAAATTATGCCCAACACTGTCAATTCGGGACACTATTTGCTAGCCTTCTACAAGTTAACTCAATAAAATGCTACTACATAAAGATCCAGTGGTATAAAGCTACTTTTATTCTCTTAATATTCCATAACTGAAGTGATCTGCTTTGTTTTTCCCTCTGAACACACCTTCAGTCAAATTCCATACACATACATCTAGCACTGTGCGGTTACAAGAATATATATTCTATATAACACTGCAGTAACATATATTCTATACTTACCACCTCATTTCATCATCACAGAATAAAAACATGAACACCTCATGGGTCTGAGACTTAATATGGTTAAGTGAAAGTATGTTTGACAAGACATTATACCTGAGACCATCTCTGTGTTTCCTCTTCTGTGTTAATTTTTTGTTATTTTGTCTGCTACTTCCCATTTATTGCTAAAAATATAATCAGTCTCAGCATACAACGCTACTGAACGACTTCCTTCTCCAATTTTATTTATGCAAATGAAAAAGGACTTTCCAGGGGCCAATACCCTCATATTCTTTCACTTCACCACTCTTCCATAGGCTGCTTACTGGGCTGGGAAGGTGGCTCAGAGGTAAAGTACTTGCCTTGCATGCATGAGGCCCTGGGTTCGATTCCTCAGCACCACATAAGTAAAAAGAAAAAATCCAGAAGTGGTGTTGTGGCTCAATTGGTAGAGCGCTAGCCTTGACCTGAAGAGCTGAGGGACAGTGCCCAGGCCCAGAGTTCAGGCCCCACAACTGGACCCAAAAAAAAAGAAGAAGCCATAGGCTGCTTACTTGCCCCCTTACTTCAGTCATCTAGAAATTCAGGAAATTAGGGAGACTTCTTAAAAGTTTGTCAACTCAGCTTCTTACTGTACCACATCACTTTCATTGCCTCAGAGCTAAGAGTTACAGGAGTCATGTTAAAGTTTTTTGTATGTTTGTTTTGTTTTTTTGTCAGTCATGGGGGCTGAACTCTGGGCCTAGGTGCTGTCCCTCAGCTCTTCAGCTCAAGGTTAGCACCCTACCACTTAAGACACAGTGCCACTTCTGTCTTTTTTCTGCTTATGTGGTGCTGAGGAATCGAACCCAGGGCCTCAGGCATGCGAGGTAAGCACTCTACCACGGAGCCAAGTTCCCAGCCCATATTAAAGTTTTCCTTTTCATAAATCCCCTAAGTTTATTTATAGTAAGGTACTTGAATATTTTCATTTTGTGAAACTTCACAACACTGAGTTAAAGGAAAGCCATGCTGAATACTCACAGTTGGCAGAATATACTCGTAGAAGCTGAAGACATGGAAGAACCAAGCGGAAGTTAGGCAAATGCTGTTTAACTAAACTCAGCGTTATATTCAGGGCCCCAGTAATTCTAGCTTTCACTCCAAATTTTTTATCTGTTAAAGAGTAAAGAAAAAACTGATTCATATGAAACTTTTAAGTAAAATGAAGTTATAAGGTGATGAAATTTTTAATATATTATTAATTCATATTATTAAACAATGAGTTAACCTCATTCCAAACTACAGACATAGCCAGGCACTGGTAACTCATTATGTAACTCCAATTAACTTAAAAAAAAAAAAAAAGGCAGAAATCAAGGTTTGGGTCAAGTAGAGACTTTGACTTGAGTAATTAAATCTAAGAAATAACTCAATGAGTTCAGGTCCCAGTTCTGGGGGAAAAAAACTATAATAATTCCTTTTATGGTGTTAAATACTCATACGTTTAAGTCACAGATTCCAAGAAATTGTTACAGGTAAACGGGGAAAAAATGGGAAGCTGGGGGTAACATGAAAGGTAGCAGTGATATACTACATAAATTACCAGGCATACTATGACTTATTTTGACACTGTATTTGACATTTATTTGATAGCATTTATCACATGTTTTGTATGAGCTGTTTATTTCTTCATGAGTTTATATTCTTTGTAAGTTTAAAAAACTGTATTTCATATTAAGTAATGAATATTAGCACTGGACATTTGAATACTTTTCTATTTCTACTTTTTGTTTTGGTTTTTGTTTTTTTTGTGCCAGCTTGAACTCAGGGTCTGGGTTATGTCACTGAGGCTTTTTATTTTTCATTGAGGCTTTTTGTTCAAAGATAGCACCCTACCACTTGAGCCACAGTTCTCCAGCTGTACAGATGACTTCAAACCTCAGTCTCCCAATTAGTGAAAATTACAGGTGGGAGCCACTGGTGCCCAGCTCAAAGAAATATAATTCTTAAAAAATAAAAAAAGGAAAAGAAGTTTTTTGTTTGTCGGTCATAGGGGCTGAATTTTGGGCCTGGGCACTGTCCCTCAGCTCTCCAGCTCAAGGAAAGCACCCTATCACTTGAGCCACAGCACCACCTCCCGATTTTTTCTGTTTATGTGGTGCTGAGGAATCGAACCCAGGGCCTCATGCATGCGAGGCAAACATTCTACCACTGAGCCAACTTCCCAGCCCAAGAAGTTATTTTTAATTGTACAAATTTATAAGGTAGCGTGATAATCTAAAACATACATCATGTGTTGATCAAATCAGAGCAGTTTAACTTCCCATCTCCTCAAATGTTTTAATTTTTTTATTAACATATAATTACAACACCTTTTATATGAAGTACAAGGTGATATTTTAATGCTGGTATAAAGAATATACAATCTAGAATAATTCTCATTTCCATATCCTTGTTACACTATGTTCAAACTAACAAGTTCTTTTTGTTGTTGTTGTTTATTGTTTAGATTATTTTGGCAGTACTGATACTGAACTCAGGTCTTCATGCTTGCTAGATTGATGTTCCACTGTCTGAATCATACCTCCAGCTGTTTTGCTATGGTTATTTTTATTTTTATTTTTTTGGTGCTGGTACTACAGCTTGAAATAAGGGCCTCACCTTCTCCCTTAGCTTTTACACTCAAGACTGTTGTTATACTATAATTGAACCATGACTCTGATCCAAGCTTTTTGCTGATAAATTGGAGATAACAGCCTCACAGATTTTCCTGCCTGGGCAAACATCAAACCAAAATCCTCAGACTCCTGAGCAAGTAGGATTATGGACATGAGCCACCAGCATCTGGCTTGTTCTGGTTATTTTTTGAAAATGTGTATTACTTTTTTGCCAGAGCCAGTGTGAGCTATGATCCAATTTGTGCTTCCTACCACAGCTAGAATGACAGCTAAAAACAGCTTTATCTGATCAGATGGAGTCTCATAAACATTTTGCAAGGACTGGCCAGGGAATGTGATCCTCCTAATCTTAGCCTCCTGAGTAGATAGGATGACAAGTATCATAACTGGAGCAGTGATCAAGTTCCTGATTTTTATTCTCAAAAAGAAATTGAAATAGCTAAATAGATAAGATAGCAAAGACTGTAGAATATTAAGATTCAAACAAAAAAACAAAAGAAGTAAATAGAACCAGCAAACAGAGATATATCATAACCAATATGCTTCAAAGGAAAACTCTCACCTCACAAGAAAAAAGTAAATAAACAGAAAATAGAAAAACATTCAGAAACTAGATGTGACAATACACTTCCATAATTTCAGTATTCTGGAGTTTTAGTAAGGAAGTTACAAATTTCACAAGAGCTGAGCTGCACAACAAGTTCTAGACTAGACTGGGCTACAAAACAAGATGCTGCTTCCGCAAAAAAAAAAAAAGATAAAATTATTGTACAGGATCCTTGAACAACCAAGAATGGAAAACTAGCTCAACAGGAAACATAATAACCAAAATTTAAAATTAAAAGGGAATTAACAAAATACATAAATGTTAATATATCAATTTCTTTAAAAGTGTAAGAACTTGACTCTAGTTAGAAAGGAAGGATTTAAAGGGATGGGAAGGGGAAACAAAGGAGGAGGCTACAATGCTTGATAAGAAATGTGCTCATTATCTTGCCCATGTAATTGTAATCCCTCTGTACAGTATTTTCACAATAAAAAAAAAAGGATTTAACTGATGAACATTGTTCCAACAATGTTTCCTTGTTCTTCATTTTTTTCCCTCAAAAACCTCAAAAGGGAGTCCTTAAATCTCAAATGCAAAAGTTGAAGGAAAATAGAGGTAATATTTTTTTTTTTTTTTTGGTCTGGTTGTGGGGACTGAACTCTGGGCCTGGGCGCTGTCCCTCAGCTCTTCAGCTCAAGGCTAGCGCTCTACCACTTCCGGCTTTTTTCTTTTTGCTTATGTGGTGCTG
>NW_012267353.1:2996531-2997595 GCF_000151885.1 Dipodomys ordii
AAAAAAAAAAAAAAGGATAATAAAGAAATAAGAAAATGTCATTTGCAGGGAAATGGGTAGACATAGAACAAACAGGCTAAGTAAGGTAAGCCAAATTCAGATTCAAGCAACACACGTGTCCTCTCAGATGTGTAAGTTAGATCTAAAATCTATCTGGACATGATAACCTATACAGGACTATAGGTATTCACACACAGACTACAGGAGCTTACACTTAGGAAAGGAACACAAAGGTGCAACTTCGCTGAACACTGAAAGTAGTATTTATGAAATAAAAAGAGTTTAGGTAGCCATATTAATCTTGGTACAGGTATACAACTATAAACTTCTGTGCAGAGGATATTTCCCTGTTTTAAATTAAGTTAAATTTTCTCCGTTCTTTGTTTTGTAACCCATTCTTCTTAATTTGTATTTTTTAGTATTTTACACACCTTTTTCTTGTAATAATCAGTCTCATAGTCTTTCATGTCTATTTTGATATTTATGATCAGATTTTAAGATTCCTGAGCAATGAAAATGTGCAGCAAAAACGCTATTAGTGAAAAACAATGGAATTATTTTATCTACAGTCTATAATCCTCTTAGCCTCCACAATATCCATACTTTTGTGTTCCCTCTACATACATAAGCAGGCACACATCACATGTTTGATTGACATTGGTTTTTTTGTTCTACAACATACAACTCATGAATTTTGGGTCCTCAACTCTTGCAGTTTACTAGTTAACTATAAAAGTATTATACTACCAAAACTAAAAAAAAAAAATTGTGTTTTAGATTTTAAAAAACCAAACAATGTTAAGGTATAAAGAATCAATGTTACAAAGACAGTTGGAAACCAGGCACTAGTGGTTCTTGCCCATAATCTGAATTACTCAAGAGGCTGAGATATGGTAAATGATGATGGAACTCTTATCTCCAATTAACTACCAAAAATCTACCAGGGAATCTATGGCTGATTGGCAGAGTTGAGCAAAAAAAACTAATGAACAGCTCCCAGGCCCTGCATTCAAGACCCAGTACCAACACCAAAACACACACACACACACACACACACACACACA
>NW_012267353.1:2997645-3011652 GCF_000151885.1 Dipodomys ordii
CACACACACACACACACACACACACACACACACACACACACACACACACACACACACACACACCCTATTGGGATTCAATAATTATGCAAGTGAAACACTTACCTTTTGGTCCAATCTTTGCAAGAACAGAATGAACATGTATCATTAACTCTTCATGTGGGGGAGATTCTTTGCTGGCATTCACAAGTAATTGTAACAATATTTGTGAACCACCTCTGGCAACTAAGAAACTTGCTCTCCGACCTCCACCTAAAGAATATTTTTTTTATTTTAAGTAACAAATCCTCCCAATAGTAGGTATCAAATTTGGTAGCATTCAAAAAACATTTAGAGAAACGATTTCTAAAATCAAGTTATTATATAAGTCACATTTTATAATTTTACAAATAATAGTTATTTATCTCCATCTCCTTTAGTTAAAAAGTACAGATAAAGAATAAAAATACCCTAGTACCCATGGCTCATAGCTGTAATCCTAGCTACTTAGGAAGCTAAGATATGAGGATTGTGGTTCAAAGCCAGCCCTTACAGGAAAGCCCAATAAACTATCAGAAACTACCAATAACATACAGGAAATAGACAGGAAATAGACTTGTAGCTCAAGTGGTGGAGCATCAGCCTTTAGCAAAAGGTCAGGGCCAGCACCCAAGCCCTCAGTTCTAGGCCCATGACCACTACCCCCACCCAAAACAGAGTAAAATGCAATAATGTCTAAATTGTAGGTTCAAGGCCTTGAATGTAGAGGTAAATATTTAAAATCATACCAAGTACAAAAGATGACATAAGATGCCTCAGGATGGGCTGAATGCTATCTTCCTATGGCATGTCTATGCCACATACTCTCTTTGTCATGTTTCTTTTCTATTAAACATTCCTATCATTATTATGTTCAAATCATGCCTGAATTCTCTTGATAGACAAAAAGACTTGAAGTCAACATAGCTGCCCTAGATTTCTAGCAACAAATTTGTTGCATTGGTCAGGATAAGTATGTCTTAAGATTAAGTATGTCTTTTGCTGACTTGGATTCACCAAAATGTAACATATTTTGGTACCATGATTCAGGTCACATATGGCTGTTTCCTATTCCAAAACGTTCTTGTGCCTGCCCCTCTCAGTGTCTTGGATTCAACAAGTCTGTTTCTGCAGGAAGAACTGCCCTCTCCATCCATCTGTGTCAAGGACATATCTGTCTGCTCCACTCTGCAAGCACTTTCCCACTCCTTGGACTCTGAATGCTTTCTTATCCTCACCCAATATTAGCGTGGAGTGCCTTGGCTAGGCATGACTTGCTTTGAGGCTTCTTCCAGGTACTGCCACTGCCTTCCTTTGGCGTTACTAAGTGCCACATGCTTCCTTCATCTACAAGGTTCTCACTTAGATCTATTCTACTCTTTACTTTCTTCTGGACAAGTCTGAAACCTTTGACAAAATTCATTCTAAGTATAGTTTTCTACCTTTATTAAAGCATTTCCTTTCATGCTGCTTATTTCCCAATCTATTCAAGAGCTTCCTTTTCAACTACATTGAAACTTTTTTCCCATGAGGATATATTCAACAGAGAGGGGGAAGATGCCTACTCTAATGACAGGATCAGGAGCCTCTTAGCTCCTGTCCTACCTGCTATCCTTGGTAGATTGAGATTAAAAAGGGATTGACAGGAAATTACTTACTCCAGGCAGAACTCAGTTGTCCTTACCCTGCATCTGATTTAATTGCTACTAGCAGAATGGGATATACTATGAGCCAATCCCTTCCATTTAAGAAAACAGGAAGAATAATTAATTACATTGAGAACAGTCTACATTTAGCTCCCTACAAGCGGTCATCTATTTGTTGTGATGTATGATAGAGCCCCTACCACCCAGTCTACTTCCTGAACACATTCAGAAGTTTACCTACTATCTTCTCATACATGGGGTAAAAGCCAAGCACTATGGCTGATATTTCATATACTCGCTAGTGCAGAAGGAGGGGTGTCAAAGGCTGGGAGCACAATTTAACTTCCTTGGGGAAAAGGTTCACAGGTAAATCAATTACACAGAAAAGAAAATGGGACCCCTCTGGAAGTCATCAATTCACACTGTACTGCAGCTAATCATAGTAAGGACATGGTCACCCAAAATTTATGGGAAGCACAGTGGACATTGTAAAAACATGTATGGTAAAACTGGTCCAATACTGTTTCTCTAGGTAATAGGGGTGGGTGTCACTCTCCTTCCTGCAGTTGCCATCCACAAATTGTCTGTGTGTTCTGTTTGTGCTTCTGTATTTTTGATTTGGGCTTCTATATTGTGTATAACATGGCTTATAAAATCCAGCCAGAAGAGCCGGGTGCTGGTGGCTCACGCCTGTAATCCTAGCTACTCAGGAGGCTGAGATCTGAGGATCGCGGTTCAAAGCCAGCCCGGGCAGGAAAGTCAGTGAAACTCTTATCTCCAATAAACCACCAGAAAACCGGAAGTGGCGCTGTAGCTCAAGTGGTAGAGCGCTCGCCTTGAGCTGAAGAGCTGAGGGACAGCGAGTTCAAGCCCCACGACCGACAAAAAAAAAAAAAAAAAATCCAGCCAGGAGTCCTTCAAAAATCCTGTGATCGGAGCTGGGAAGTTGGCTCAGTGATAAAGTGCTTGCCTCACATGCATGAGGCCCTGGGTTTGATTCTTGAGCACCACATAAGCAGAAAAAAAGCTGGAAATAGTGCTGTGGCTCAAGTGGTAGGGCACTAGCCTTGAGCTAAGGAGTTGAGGGACAGAGCCCAGAGTTCAGCCTCCATGACCAGCCAAAAAAAAGAAAAAAAATCCTGTGATCATAAACTCACTAGAAAAGACAAAAGAATACCAGCAGTATGAACAGGTCATCATGCTTCTTCCAATAGTCAACTCATTACCTTGATGGTATTCCAACAGCAGACATAAGCCTGTGCCATCTATTTGTAACCAAAAGATGGCTAAACAGTCTAAGAGCACTCTAAATTAATATATTTGATCGCCAAGTGCTGTTTTTTTATTGTCGTTTTGTGCCATTCCCAGGGCTTCAATCAGGACCTAGGCACTGCCTCTAAGCTATTGTGCTTAAGTTAGCACTCTACTACTTTATCCACAGCTCTACTTCTGGATTTTTGGTGATTAGAGGTAAAAGTCTCTAGGGCTTTCCTGCCCAGGCTGGGTTCCAACAATAATCTTTAGGTCTCAACTACATAGGATTACAGGTGTGAACCACCCTGCACCTGGCTACAGGTGCTATTTTCATGTACTGGTCTACCAAGTTTTGGGCAAAGACTTCATCTGACACTGGAATTCCACAAAAAAGAAAAACAAGAAAAACCGACTAGTTGTTATAACTGATTTTCATTTTTTTTGGGGGGTGGGTCCGGTCGTGGGGCCTGAACTTTGGGCCTGGGCACTGTCCCTCAGCTCTTCAGCTCAAGGGGAGGGCTCTACCACTTGAGCCACAGCGCCACTTCCGGCTTTTTTTTTCTGCTTATGTGGTGCCAAGGAATTGAACAAGCACTCTACCATTGAGCCACCTTCCCAGCCCATGATTTTTATTTTTGAACTCAATTTCTACATGTATTTAAAATATCTAATCTAAAATTTATTGTACATGTGTGTACAATAACATGTTATTATTAACACATAAAAGGTACTGTCATTCTCAAATGATGGTTATCTCAATCAAGTTTAACCAAAGTACAAGCATTTAGAAATTAACTCTAGCTCAAGTCAAAGAAAGAATGACCATTTTAAATTCAAAGAACAAACAGGTCTTGGCATTGGTTATTTAAGCAAATGATTATAACCTATCTCATCCTAAATTCAACTGCTTTACAAGATATGGATTGTAAGGAATGTGTTTATTAGGGGAAGAATGAAAAAGCAAAATGCCTATGCACCTCTGGTCATATAAAATATTATTTATCAAAATAAACTTTGGGAAATGGAAATGATTTTTTTCTTAGTTTTGGGGTTTTTTTGTCTACTTTGTTCATTTATCCATCTTTGGGAGGGAAAAAGGGAGCCCAGCAATGGAGGGACAAAGGGTTAATAAATGTAGCAGTGGTACTCACTCAGATGGTAGGGAAAAACTAGGAGAGAGGGAAAGAATAAGTGACACTGTCCAAAAACAAACTTACACATTAGCTGACTTATGTAACTATAACCCTTACATATAACCCACACATTGCCTTTGTAAGAATAATAAAGTAATTTTTTAACCTTAGGTTTATCTGCACCAATTTAAAAATAATTTGAAATTACATGAGCTTCCATGATGTGAATTTGCTAGGATTACAGGCATGAGCCACTGGCATAGTTTCTAGGGATTTTTATAGATAAGATATTGGAGAGTTGTTTTCCACTGATTTGAAACCAAAACCAAGAATTTAAAATTTAGCACCTGTGGGAGGGAGGGAGGGAACTAGGGAGGGAAGGAGAGAAGAACCAGGCACCTATGGCTCACACCTATAATCCTAGGTACTCAAGAGGCTGAGACCTGAGGATCATGGTTTGAAGCCAGCCGGGGGAGGAAAGTCTGTGAGACTCTCATCTCCAATTAAAGCCCAGCAAACAGAAGTAGCACTGGGGCTCACAGTAGTAGAGTGCTAGCCTTGAGCAATAAAGCTCAGGGACAGAGCCCAGGCAATGAGCTCAAGCCCCATGACAGACAAAAACAAGGGAGATGTTTAATCATTATTGTACAGAAAAATAGTGTAAGATTACTTTTCTTCCTAGGTACACAGACTATTTTATTTTGTTTAAAAACAATGTTATATGAGGTTCAAGGTTTTATAAAACTTATTTCAGAACACACATTAATAATAAGAAAGGACAAAAAGAAATTAGAAAGTAGAAAATATATAGGAGGATATGAGGATATATTTCTGGGGAGGAAGATTAAAAATGAGACAAAATGCTTACAAAAGCATGTTTTTAGAGAGTAAGGTTTGTCCTAACTGGGTGCTCCAAAGTGGAAAAAGAAAATTAAGACAAACCCAAAATAGTTCAAGAAAGTAGTAGGAGCCAAGTGCCAGTGGCTCATGCCTGTAATCCTAGCAACTCAGGAGGCTGAGATCTGAGGATCGTGGTTCAAAGCCAGCCTGGGCAGGAAACTCGAGACTCTTATCTCCAATAAACCAATAGAAAACCGGAAGTGGTGCTGTAGCCCAAGTGGTAGAGCGCTCGCCTTGAGCTGAAGAGTTGAGGGACAGTGCCCAAGCCCAGAGTTCAAGCCCCATGACCAACCAAAAAAAAAAAAGAAGAAGAAAGAAAGTAAGTAGAATATGCCATGATGTATATAAAGGGTGGAATTTATAAAGCGTTTGTATGTATGTAATTAGGTTGATTGTAATTTAAAAGGTTATCTGAAAGTTTATCTAAGCTCAAGATTAATGCACTGGTGTAAAACTAGCACTCAATTCTTTATGCTTATAACAACAATGAGGCTGTTTTAAGGATATTATTCCACTCTTAACATTTTCAAACAATTAGGTTAAAGGAAATTTTATCAATCAAAATAATTCCTTAAGTACTATTGATCTTTTTTTATTGTGAAAATACTGTACAGAGGGGTTACAATTACATGGGCAAGATAATACATTTCTTATCAAGCATTGTAACCTCCTTCTTTGTTTCCCCTTCCCATCCCTGTACTATTGATCTTGACAAGCTTTTGACAATGCATTAAGTGAGTCTTGACTAAGTCAAAGTTCATTTAAGCTTGTTTGTATCTAAGTCTTTTAAATGGCCACCTTATAATTGGTACTGAAGTATGTAGAACTATAATCTACCTGTTATTGGCCACCCTGTATGTCCAAAGTACTTCTATTCCCCAAGGATACAAACCTTTATACAAAAAAATACTAAGCTGAAGAAGACAATATACTAAGCAAGTGCCCTCTAATTAATGATAACCCCCCCCATTATAGGCTTATGTCTGTGTGTTAAAGCTTAGTCATCCTAACAATACTGTCAGTCTTAATTAGTATACTATAATGATGTATGCAACAGAAATATCTAGATTGTTTTTAATTACTAGCAGTTTCGAAAGCTTTACACTGCTATTCCAATTCTTGGGTCACTGCAAATTTGATCCTCCTCTGTAGCATCTGCAGTTAGACCCACTGTAAATAACACTTACAAGTACTTACTTGTCAAGTTCAGTTAGCTTTATTCAAATTTCATGGATTCTAGGTAAGCTCTGCTCAGAAGCTATTTATATCAACAGCTCTATTGTTAAACTTTTCCAAAAAAGGTCTTCCTAGCACAGACTCCCAACTGACCTGTCTGTCATTCCCCTCCAATGTGAAATTAGATCAACAAGGGCATCTCAAACCCAGCAACAAGAAAGACCTACCAGGACAAAGTGGGACAAAGAGGGGCATGTGGCTACTGGTGGGGAAATTTTCTTTTTTTTTTTTTGGGGGTTTTTTGATCGTTGGGCCTGAAGTCTGGGCCTGGGCGCTGTCCCTCAGCTCTTTGGCTCAAGGCTAGCGCTCTACCGCTTGAGCCACACACAGTGCCACTTCCAGCTTTTTACTTTTCGCTTATGTGGTGCTGAGGAATGGAACCCAGGGCCTCATGCATACAAGGCAAGCGCTCTACCACTGAGCCACCTTCCCAGCCCTGGTGGGGAAATTTTCTAATAAAAGGAATGTGGTCAACTCCAAATGCTGTTACTTGTGCTTGCCCTAAAACTAAAGCCAGGCATCAGTGGCCTCCTAGCTACTCCGGAGGCTGAGATATGAAGATCAAGGTTCAAAGCAAGCCCAAGCAGGAAAATCTATGAGACTCGTACCTCCAAACAACTGTCAAAAAAAGCTGGAAATGGAACTTTGGCTTAAGCAAAGAAGCTCAAGGACAGCACTCAGGCCCTGAGTTCAAGCCCCAAGATTGTCACACATACAAAAAAAAAGTTCAAAGGCAGGACTGTCTGATATACATGCCTGTCTACCTTGCAACTGGACGGGGGGGGGGGGGGGGGGGGGGGTGTGGAGGTGAGGGGACGGTCATGGGGCTTGAACTAGGTGCTGTTCCTGAGCTCTTTTGCTCAAGGCTACCACTTTGAGCCACAGTGCCACTTCTGGTTTTTGGTGATTTATTGAAGATAAGACTCATGGACTTAGCTGCCTGGCTGGCTTCAAACCATGATCCTCAGCTCAGATCTCAACCTCCTGAATAGCTACTATTACAGGCATGAGCCACAGATACCCAGCTCTTCCCTTTCTTTCAACCATCAATTTTATAGATCAAGAACTCATATACACCTCCTCTTATTGGACTTGTTAATGTTTTAACAAAGTTTTGTTTCTTTTTGACCAGAATCCATCAAACTGTAAACAGTGATAAAAATGACTCCAGCAGTAAAAGTTCCAGACCACCTCTCTATCAAGGGCCCCTGGAAAAACCATCTGGAGAACACCCTGACTCCCTGCAATAACGGACAACCCTAATCAGCAGAGTAGCTAGAGTAGTCTTCACCTCTTTTGCCTGACAGCAATCAGAGTTACCTTTTCAGAGGGGAAAGTAAGATAAGAGTAAAATACTAAAATAATGTGGCCAAAGGCCATTAAATGTCATAAAGTGGCATAAAGTGATCTAAGGATAGGTCTCATTTCTGCCTAAGATGGTTAACACATAGTTTTAAAACAAAAGGTGTTTAAGTTATCTACCCAGACCTGTGAAACTATGGCCTAAGAGGTCAAATGTGATCAGTAAACCTCTGCCATCCTTGGGACAGTGACTGCCCTAACGACTGTTCTAGAGGAGTAAATTAATGCTCCTGCAGTCACTTTGCAGCCATCACAAATCCAAGAAGGGCCAAACCATAAAGTATTTTATTGTAATTAGACACTATCTGACCAATCTTGAGACAATAAGCTTTCAGACTACCTGCCTCCACCTCTGAATCACTCCAGAACTTGGGACTATTTTAACTATGCATACCTTCACACACCTTGCCGGCCCCTGCAGATCAATCTCAAACATGGCAAAAGACGGCTGAGATGGGCTGAAGTGCTGTCTTCCCAGCGCATGTCCATGCCACATGCTCTTTCTCTACCATGTTTCTTCTCTAATAAATTTTCACCTTTACTTCAAGTAACAAGACTGTGTGACACCTTAGTTGCCAAATTCTACAACTCAGAATGGTTTCTTTTTTTTGGGGGGGGGGTCTGGTTGTGGGGTCTGAACTCTGGGCCTGGGTGCTAGCACTCTATCACTTGAGCCACAGCGCCACTTCTGGCTTTTTTCTTTTTGCTTATGTGGTGCTGAGGAATCAAACCCAGGGCCTCATGCATGCAAGGCAAGTGCTCTACCACAGAGCCACCTTCTCAGTCCCAACTCAGAATAGTTTCCATCTGGAAAATTTCAAATAAAGTACACATGATACATGATTAATCGTGTTTTAAAAACAGAAATTAGGCCAAAAGAAAAAAACTTACCAGCTGACACCAGTTCAAGAAGAATGCACAAGATATTAAGCATAGTCTGAAGATCTTTTGTGTTCTGAAACAGATGATTTGCTTTGTTAAAACCCAAAATTTCTGACTCCCAATTTTTGTATACCTGTTAGAAATTACTTATATTTTACAAATGACTTTCCCAATTTTTCCTAGGAACAAATATTTTACATATCCTTTACTCTCTTACCTTTCCTTTATTCTCTTACGATTTCATTATCTCCTTTTTGAGCTATTATTTTATTAATATTATTTTTAAAAAGTAATCTGTATTTGAATTCCTATTCTTGCTACCAAATAGATAATAAAAGTAAATTAATCAAAACTAGTATAATCCATGGGTTAGGAGGGAGTAGAAGAGAATGAGGGAACAGATTACACTATGGAAAGGAAATATACTTATTACCTAATGTACGTAAATGTAACCCTGCTGTATATCACTCTACAACAATAAAGCAAATTAGGGGGAAAAAAACAGCACAATCATTTTAGACAGTAGTTTGGAGGTTCTTCAAAAAGCTAAACATGGATCTTCCCTACAACCAGCTGTAACACTCCTGGGCATCTACCCACAACATTACAAGCCATGATACTGTGAAAACATTTGCACACCAATGTTCATTGCTGCATTTATACAACAGCTAAGCTATGAAAACAGCTCATATGCCCTACAATATATATGAGTGGATCCAAAAATTGTGGTACCTAAAAACAATGAAAATTTTACACAGCCATTAGAAAGAATAGTATCATGTCATTTGTGGAAAAATGGATGGACCTAGAACAAATCATGTTAAGTGAGGTAAGCCAAGCTCTGAGAGCCAAACAGCAAATGCTTATTCTCATATGTAGAAATTAGATCTAAAATACATGACAAATTATACAGGCCTCTAGGCATTCACTCTTAGGGGAGGGACACAAAGATGCAATGCCTCTGTGCCTCTGATCATATAAAATACTTATTGAAATGAACTCCAAGAAATAGAAACAAAGGGGTTTTTTCCATTTTCTTTTTGTCTTGTTTATTCATTTTCTACCTTTGGGGGACATAAAAATGGAGGGGCATAAATGTCAACAAATTCAGTAGTAGTACTCAGTAGAAACTATGTTGAAAATGAGCTATACAACTTGTGGGTAAGGATGGTAGGGAAAATTGGCAAAGAGGGAGGGAAGGGGTGTCACTGTCCAAATAGAAATGTACTCATTACTTGACCCTTCTGTACATCTTCTTATAAGAACAATTTTTTTTAATTTATAAAGTAAATGAATCAAAACGTAAAAGGAAATACTAACCAGGAATGGTGATACATACTTGTTTCCCCAGTTAGCTAGCTACTCAGGAGGCTGAGATAAAAGTATTACTTAAGACTACTCTGGGAATTACAGTCTCACACAAAAACAAAAAGAAAAACAAAAGACAATAAGTATATATGATGACTTCTCAGCACCCTGGCTTCCATCTCAGAAAGCAATCATGTTATCAGCTTCTTCTGTACCCTACCAAAAATACATATAAGACAAATCTATGTATGCATACATATATATAGACTTCTCCCAAAAAGTACTGCTCTACAAACAACACTTGATACCTCAGCATTATACTTATTAACAAAGAGTTTATTCTTTTTTTTTTTTTTCCGGTTGTGGGGCCTGAACTCTGGGCCTGGGCGCTGTCCCTCAGCTCTTCAGCTCAAGGCTAGCACTCTACCACTTGAGCCACAGTGCCACTTCCGGCTTTTTCTTTTTGCTTATGTGGTGCTGAGGAATCGAACCCAGGGCCTTGAGCATGCAAGGCAAGTGCTCTACCACTGAGCCACCTTCCCAGCCCCGAGTTTATTCTTTTTTATTTGGCAGTACTGAGGATTGAACTCAGAGCATAGAGCTTCCTAGATAAGCAAATGCTCTAACCATTAAGTCACATTCCTAGTCCAGTTTTGTTTCAGTTATTTTCAGATAGAATCTTGGGCTATTTCTCTGGGACAGCCTTAAACAGAAATCTTCCATCTATGTGTCCCACATAGTTGGGATTACATAATCACCAGAGAGAGCTTACTATTTACATATTGTTCACTAACATTTGGCCCAGGCTAGTCACAATCTCCTGAGTAGGTGGAATTACAAGTATAAGCCAATATACCTGGCCCCTTCTTAATTCTATTTAAGTGATATAGGGTAAATTCCATTATATGGCTATTCTATTTGTTATGTACAATCACCCAACCATGAAACAGTAAGGCTATTTTAGAATTTTATCAAAATTTTATGAAAATTTTAATTAAATTTTCATTTAAAATTATTATTATTAAGTACATGAATTCTTATGTAAGAATATATGTACATGAACTAAACTTCTAACATTTCTAGGTTAAAAAATGAAAGCACTTATTGATAGATACTGACAGCTTTCTCCTCATAGAATAATTTATACCCCAATCGTTGATGCAGAAAAGTAATTTCCTAATGTCCAGAGTACCAATCTAAAAATGAAAAATTATCTGTTTCTATAATTTTTTCCTCTGGTCAATGTGTAACAGTGCTTTGTTATGACAAAGAAATTAAACCAGGGATGGTGGCTCATGTCTGTAATCCTACTCAGAAGGCTGAATAAGTAGGAGCTCAGCCAGCCAAGGCAATAATTCCACCTGACTTCAATACTATTGGGCACAGTGACATATGACTCCTCTCCCAGCTATACAGGATGCATAAACAGAAGGATCACGGTCTAGGCTAGCACAGACTAAAAAAAAAAAAACGGGAAAAAAAAAGTAAGCCAATTCTAAAAAAAAAAAAAAAACAGTGAAAGCAAAAAAATATCGGGGCATGACTCAAATGGTAGAACATCTGCCTAATAATAAGCACAAAATCCTGAATTCAAACCCCAGTATGGCCCATCTAAAAATATAAATTATATGAGTATTTTAACTCTTCTTTCCCACAATGGGTTTTATAGTTTCTATTTTATACTAATAAAAATATTTTGTTATAATTTAAAAACTTCTCCTTTTGATTCCTCTAATATTATGATTTAATTTTCCATGCATATATTTGTATTTACTTTTTTTTTTTTTTGGCCATTCCTAGGGCTTGAATTCTAGGGCTTGGGTGTTGTCCTTGAGCTTCTTTTGCTTAAGGCTAGTACTCTACCACATGAGCCACAGAGCCACTTCCAGCTTTTTTGAGTGGTTAACTGGAGGTAAGAGTCTCACCAGGTTTCCTGCCCATACCGTCTTCAAATCATGATCCTCAGATCTTAGCCTCCTAAGTAGCTAGAATTACAGGCATAAGCCACTGGCACCCTACCCATGCTTACATCTTTGCTTGATATAGAACTTTGGTATAAAGACACAGAAACTAGGAATTTCACATTTTGCTTTTCTAGATGGCTACTATTTGTCCCAGCTCCACTTATTAATAACTCTTCTACTCCTCCGTGATCTGAAAAGCCACCTTTATCAAGTAATACTAAGTTCCCCTGATCATTTCAATGTATTTTTGGATTTTCTATTCTGATTACATTTAGCTGACTATGTGTATATATATATAATTTCTAAGTTATTTTAATTACTAAAGCTTTATAATGACTTTTGATAATAAACACATACTCTAAACTGGCAGGCCAATCTAGAAAAAATAATACCTTTACCATGTTAACGCTTCCTATTAAAGAACACAAACCATACACATTTTTTTTGGGGGGGGTTCAGTCTTGGGGCCTGAACTCTGGGCCTGGGTGCTGTCCTTTAGCTCTTCAGCTCAAGGCTAGCACTCTACCACTTGAGCCACCACACCACTTCTGGCTTTTTTCTGCTTATGTGGTGCTGAGGAATCAAACCCAGGGCCTCATGCATGCAAGGCAAGCACTCTACCACTGAGCCACCTGGCCAGCCCAAACCATTTACTGTTAACACTACAAAAATCACAGAATTTTGATTTGATACATTCCACTGGATTCTGCTGGTCAAAAAAAATTTACACTTATATAGAAATTCAATTACCATAATAATTTAGATACTCAATAAATGAAGTAAAATAAATCATGAGTAGATCAACTACCACAATGCCATTGATGAGAATTCCAATATTAACTATGTTAAGCTAAAGACTTACTCCCAGCACTAATGTTTTATTTTTTTTCCTTTTTTTTTATTGTGAAAATACTGTACAGAGGGGTTACAATTACATGGGCAAGATGAGTATATTTCTTTTTTTTTTTTTTTGTCTGTCATGGGGCTTGAACTCTGGGCCTGAGTGCTATCCCTCAGCTCGCTCAAGGCTAGCGCTCTACCACTTGAGCTACAGCGCCACTTCCAATGAGTATATTTCTTATCAAGCATTGTAGCCTCCTTTGTTTCCCCTTCCCATCTCTAGCCATCCTCCCCCGCCCCCCCCCTTTTTTTGTCAGTCGTGAGGCTTGAACTCTGGGCCTGGGCACTGTACCTCAGCTCTTCAGCTCAAGGTGAGAGCTCTACCACTTGAGCTACAGCGCCACTTCCGGTTTTCTGGTGGTTTATTGGAGATAGTAGTCTCACAGTCTCTCCTGCCCGGGCTGGCTTTGAACCACAATCCTCAGATCTCAGCCTCCTGAGTAGCTAGGATTACAGGCGTGAGCCACCAGCACCCAGCTATTTTTTTTTTTTTACTACCAATGAGAATGGCATGTTAAGATTACAATATACAGTTATTACAACCACTAGAAAATATATTTAAAAGTTTACATGTTTTAATATCCATACTACCATTCCAAGTAATTTAAAACATAAAGCAAGCTTTTGTTCATTGGCTTTTATCTCTAAAAAAATTATACTTTGCATGTTTGTGTGTCCTTCAGTATTGCTTCCTATTAATAGTTAAATAATTAAAGGCTCTGAATAATTTACCTCTAATGTTGACAGCAGGACTTCCATTCCTGTAGAACCTTTTGCTGTCATTTCTTTCCTTGTTTTTTCTGAAACACAGAAGGCAACATCTTTAAATCTATACATGAATACATATATACATATACAAATACGTGTATACATATATAGACACATATAGGTATTCGCAATACCTATTGTTATTGGTAATTCTACCCTATGGTTTCCAAATTTCAGTCAGTAATACCTTCTATGTGTTTTTTCTCAGCTCCTATACTGGAGTAAGAGAGAGCCCAATAATCCATTCAAATACAACACAAGTACCAAGAACTGGGGGTGAGATAGGAGTAATAATGGTAGGCATCTTTATTTTTACGAACAGAACTAGAAAATAGTTCATTAAATGAGTGAAAGCAAAATTCTAATGTTGTATTCAAATGTTATGATTATATTACATCAAAACTCTGAATCACACAAAAAATGAATGAAGCCAAGGAAGAACTGGTCTTCCGTCTGAAGACAAGATCACTAAAATACCTTTTCTACTACTGGGAAGGGAAAAATTGTATAAATATTTGTTATTATTTCTTTTTTTGGGGGGGTGGGGGTCCGGTCGTGGGGCCTGAACTCTGGGCCTGGGCGCTGTCCCTCAGCTCTTCAGCTCAAGGCTAGCGCTCTACCACTTGAGCCACAGCACCA
>NW_012267353.1:3012927-3018389 GCF_000151885.1 Dipodomys ordii
AAAAAAAAAAAAAAAAGTTACTAAGTGAATGAATAAAACAGACCAGAAGACCCCAGGTGTTTTAGAATCTAAAGCTTAGGTTCTTTTCACAAATTTACTGCCCCTTGCAAAGAGTAACAGGAATTCTTTTAGTAGAACATTATGCAAGTGATTTGGTGGCCTTCTTCAACTTGTTCACTCCTAAATACTAATACCACAAGTTCTTTTACTATGAGACAATGCCATTCCATTCACATTTTAAGATTTTAAAAATAGAACACAAGCAATTCACTTTCAACCTAGTAAGTATTCCAATGAAGTTAAAAGGGTTGTAGTAACACATTCAGTTATTAACCTTACATTTTTCAAAATGCTCATAAGTGACATGAAGATTTATAGCTAATCACAGCTATAATCCCAGCAATCTAGAGGCTGTGGCAGGAAGACTGCTAATTTGAGGCCAACTTGAGCTACATAGTAAGTTTAAGGCCAACCTGAACTACACAGTGAAACCCACTCTCAAAAAAGAAAATTTATAATTTATAAAACACTGGTAATCTCTACTCCCTGCTGCTACACTGATAATGCTTATAAAAATAACAAATTTACTTACCTATAAATGGTAACACTTGCTTGTGCTGGGAAATTAAATTTCTCTCTCTTTTTTTTTAAGTATATGGGTCCACTGACAACTAACCTACCCTTTACCCCCTACTTCGCCCCGTTGCCTCAACAAAAACAATAAACTCCTAAGACAATATATTCTTTCAAAGATCCATTATATCCTGATGTATTATTTTAAACACCAGTGATTCAATAAAGGCAAATCATTTTAAAGTAAGAGTGCATATAATAGTATCAGAAGGTAGAGGTGCTCATTGCTAATAAGCCATTAATTTTCTCCACCATGGGATGAGGGAACTCTATCTTCCTTTGAACATAGCAGAGTAGGCTCTAACACCTTTCTGTTATTAACATCCAGCACCATTGTGCTTAAGTTTCATACTAAGTGCAAACTAAGTGTTTTCTACTCTACTTCAGATTCTACCATGATCTAGAGAGACTTCAATATTAACATGGATAATTCAAATACCTAGTGCTATATTAGAAGAAAGTTTCAATATTTTACTAGAATTGAGACTATAATGAAAAACAACATCTTAATCTCCACCGAAACCACTAAGAAAAATACTAAAATTGTCAAAAGTTAAGAATGTCAACACAAAAAAAAAGGCAGTAAAAGATGATAGGAGGAATGTAAAAGGTAGGAAATACAAATGGCAGGCTGGGGGCATGACTCAAGTGATAGAATAATTCCCTAGCAAGCACAGTTATGAGTTCAAACCTAATATACAGATTTTTTTTTTTTTGCCAGTCCTGGAGATTGTGAACTCAGGGCCTGGGCATTGTCCCTGAGCTTCTTTTGCTCAAGGTTAGCACTTTACCACTTGAGCCACAGTGCAAATTCCGGCTTTTCCTGTTTATGTGGTACTGAGGAACTGAACCCAGGGCTTGATGCATACTAGGCAAGCACTCTTACCACTGAGCCACATTCCCATTTAAAATAGACTGGTAATCTCTACTCCCTGCTGCTACACTGATAATGCTTATAAGTATGACAAATGTACTTACCTATATACTACATTCTATTTTAAAATAGAAAATACCAGAATAGCATGTAAAAATTGTCACATCAATATGTATATTAAGTTGAAAGTCTGATATGACAGTGTTATCTTTAAGAAACACTTCAAATTTTAAAACATGAACAAGTTCTAAACAAAAATGATGTATGATGGTTTAATATGTAAATGATAATCATAGAACTGCTGGCGTGTCTACATTTTAAGTTAAGAAAAAAACACTGTTAAGTCTAAAAATATTACCAGAAAGCAAAAGGGACATAATGAAAGTCAAACCATCAGGATGATAAAACTATTAAGGGTATACATATCTAACAGACTCTCAAAATAAATGTGTAAGGTCTTGTCAAAACTAAAGAGATAATATGCAGTTCAGCAATAACAGATGGGAGATTTCAATATTCAACTCTTGGTAATAGAGTACCTACACAGAAAATCAACAGGGTATAGAAGATATGAACACTTATCAACCAAGTTGGTTTAACTGACATCTATAGAATACTCCACCCAACAACAGCAGAATATACATTCTTTTCAAGTATACATGCAACATTCTTTAGAAGAGAATATATACAAACTATAAATTAAGTTACAACAAATTCAAAATAATTGAAATCATACAAAGTAAATTCTCAGCTACAATGGAATTAACTTAGAAATAAACAGGAAAACTATGGGAAATCCTAAATATTGAGAAATTAAAAACCTTCTAAATAAATCACAGGTCAAAGAAAAAATACAAAGCATATTTTAAACTGAATGACAACCAAAATGAAACATCAAAATTTATAGAATGAGCCAGGCACCAGTGGCTCACACGTGTAATCCTAGCTACTTAGGAGACTGAGATCTGAGGATTGCAGTTCAAAGCCAGCAGGAAAGTCCATGAGACTTTTATCTCCAATTAACCACCAAAACACCAGAAGTGGCACTGTGGCTCAAAGTGGTAGAGCAGTAGTCTTGAGCTGAAGAGCTCAGGAACAGCGCCCAGGCCCAAAGTTCAAGCTACACAACCAACAACAACAACAAAAAAAAAAATTGTAGAATATACTTATAGCAGTGTTTGCAGAGAAATTTATAAGTATTTTTATTTTTAGGTACTGAAAATACTTACAAAAGAAAGGTCTCAAAGTCAATAACCTAACTTCTATAAGAAAATGGAAAAACAAGTTGAAATTGAATGCTAAGCAGATATAAAGAAGATCAATGAAATAGAAAAACAGAAAATCAGTGTTAAAAGATAACAAAACTAACATGTATTTTACCAGATTTTCTCAACCTCAAGCACAGCTAACATACTTGAATAGGAACATCCTATACACCACAGAATGCTGGTCTCTAACAGATTCATATAGTAATCCTCATCATTTTTTTATGTTGTTGTACAACATAAACACTGCCCCTGGAGGAAACAAGTTGGCAAAACTGTCAAAAATATCAAAAAGATGAGAATGGATATGAGGAAGGGAATGGTAAATGTTCAGATTGTGATGTAACATTACTATCTGGATAACTGTTATAAGCATTTTTGCTCAAGGGCTAGCACTCTACCACTGAGCCACAGCTCTACTTTTAGCGTTTTTTGGTAATTAATTGACGTCTGATGGACTTTCCTGCCAGGGTTGATTTTGAACCCAGATCCTCAGATCTCAGCCAACTGAGTAGCTAGGATTATAGGCATGAACCTGCTTGTTTGTTTTCTTAATCATTTAAACAAATAAGCAGTATTATCTTAGGAACAACACAAACTATATGAAAGAGTAAATTTATGTTACAGGAAAATGAAACAGGTTTCATTTTTGCAGGGGAGGGTGTATCAGCAGGAAGAGTTTGAAATAACAAGGCAGATTAATGAGGATGAATATGGCCTATGTATGAACTTTGTGTATAGAAAATTAGAACAATGGAACTTGCTGAAAACATTTTAAGAAGAGGGGATTGAGCTGGGCACTGGTGGCCCAAGCCTATAATCCTAGCCACTCAGGAGTCTGAGATCTGAGAATCAGGTTCAAAGTCAATTAACCACTAGAAATTAACCACTAGAAAAACTGAAGTGGAGCCAGGCACTGGTGGTTCACGCCTGTAATCCTAGCTACTCAGGAGGCTGAGATCTGATGATCGCGGTTCAAAGCCAGCCCGGGCAGGAAAGACTATGAGACTCCTATCTCCAATAAACCACCAGAAAATCGGAAGTGGCGCTGTAGCTCCAGTGGTAGAGCGCTCGCCTTGAGCTTAAGAGCTGAGGTACAGTGCCCAGGCCCAGAGTTCAAGCCCCACGACCAACCAAAAAAAAGAAAAACTGAAGTGGCACTGCGGTTCTTGATCACAAAAGCTCAAGGGCAGTCCCCAGGCCCTGAGTTCATGATCTATGACGAACAAAAAAAGAAAAGGGGATGGGAAACGGAGTGGTAAAGGGGTAAGGTTATATACATGTATGGAAATGACAAAGTGAAATCTCCCCATTGTAAAACTAATGTACGCTTTTTAAAAAATATATATTAAATGAAGAAAAAAAATCTCTCACTCCCTTCCATTCTTAGCCCCTTAGTATGACAACTTGGTGTGCATACTTCTTTATAAATGAAGTCTTTTTGCTCAAGGCTAGCACTCTACTACTTTGAGCCACAGTGCTACTTCTGGTTATCTGGTGATTCATTTTGTACAAAATTATACCCATATAAAGATTGCCATTCCCTACTATGAAGAAATAACTTTCAGAGATCTCTCCTCTAGAGCACCCATACTCTGTTAAGTATCTCTGCTTTTCTGCTTTTTGACTGCTCGTCTGCTTGCTTACTTACTATTGTTATTGGTCATAGGACTTGAATTCATCTGGTGATTCATTTTGCACAAAATTATACCTATAGTTATATGAATCAAAGAAACCTCCTTTCAACTTACCATAAAAAATTTAAACTTCCAAGATGATTCACATAGTTTCACATATAAAAAGTAAACATACATATTTTTGTATCCAAATAAAGACCTGCCTATTTATATATAAACTGTGGTTGCTTTTATACCACAAGACAGAGATGAAGAGATGTGACAGGTACTATCTGGCATATACTCCCTAAAATAAGTACCCCTCGGGCACTTTAGAAAAAAGATTGCCATTCCCTGCTATGAAGAAATAACTGTCAGATGTTTCTCCTCTAGAGCATCCACACTCTGCTTTTCTGCTTTATGACTACTTGCCTGCTTGCTTACTTACTCAGAAAAACTCCACGAAGTTTTCTTACCATTAAAAAAAAAGCTTTCAATTTTATAACTGTCTGGAAAGCTTTAACAATGATGATATAATGTCTGGATGAGCATTTATATTAATACTGTTTGGTGGGTTTTTGTTTGTTTTGGGGGGTTTTGTTGGTGGTGGTGGTGGTGGTCATGGAACTTGAGCACAGGGTCTGGATGCTCTCCCTGAGCTCTTGTGCTCAAGGCTAGCACCTTACCACTTTGAATCACAGTGCTACTACTGGTTGTCTGGTGGCTGACTGGAGATAAGAGTCTCACACATTTTCCTGCCTGAGCTGGCTTTGAACTGCATTCCTCACATCTCAGCCTCTTGAGTTGCTAGGCTTACAGGTGTGAGCCAACAGCACCTGGCTATACTAATATTGCAATAATATCATAAGAAATAATTCACTGAGTCAGGTAGTTCAAGTGTCACTGTGGCTCAAAGTGATAGAATGCTAGCCTTGAGCAAACAGAACTTAGAGACAGTGCCCAGGCCCTGAGTTCAAGCCCCAGAAAGGAAAGAAAGAAGGAAGGAAGGAGGGAGGGAGGGAAGGTAGGAAGGAAGGAAGGAGGGAAGGAGGGAAGGAAGGAAGGAAGGAAGGA
>NW_012267353.1:3018474-3026078 GCF_000151885.1 Dipodomys ordii
GAAGGAAGGAAGGAAGGAAGGAAGGAAGGAAGGAAGGAAGGAGGGAGGGAAGGAAGGAAGGAAAGAAGGAAAGAAGGAAAGAAAAGAAAAGAAAAGAAAGAATTTACCACTGACAAACTTATAATATAGTTATAAAGTCCTAGTTTTTTTATCTTATCTTTTTTCTCATTGATGAAAACAAATTTAGGTTGTTTCTTGATCTCAGATATTATAAACAATGCTGCAATATTTATCTCTATACATTTCTTCTTGTATCTACATTATTTTAGTTAAATGTATTTCCAAAAGTAGAAACACTAGATCAAACAGCAGATGCACTTTAAATTTTAATAAACATTACTAGATCATTTTCTCCAAAATCTGTAGCAATTACTGCATCACCTACAATCTATGACAACACCCTACTCTCTGTATCTTCAATAGCAGTGGATGCTGTCATTTTCTCTAATTTCTGTTTATGCTACCATGCTTGGCTTCTGCCAAGGTTTTGAGATAAATTTGATAGCATGGTGCTGCATAAATCAGAGAAACAATGTCTAATTACAGATGGCATCTACTCAACATTTTTAACATATTTCTATGCTTCTCATATAAGACTTATGGCAAGTCCATGATATTTATTATCTTTATTTCAGAGACGGTAAGACTAAGTCCTAGAGTTTCAATCATTTCTTCAAGTACAGTAGACACTAAGTGATAGAATGGGAAATTGACAGTGGAAACAACACTAGTATCCAATATTGAATGCTGCTTGGCATCTTTTTGTCAACATTCTATAAGGAGCACTGGAATTGGGTACTATCTGAAAATGGGGGCAGGAGTGACAATCATACATGTATATGTATGTATATATATATATATATATACATATACATATACATTATATATATATATATGTCACTAGTACAAACAATTCTGTAGTGCTGAATCTTGATTGTCAACTTGATTAGATTGAGAGAACAATAGTAAAGCATACCTCTGGGTATGTCTGCAAGAGAATTTCTAGAGACAACTAACTAAGAGGGTAAAGATCTATCTATCTTGATATGGATGGCACACTCCAAATAGCTGAGGTCCAGATGGAATAGAGGAGGGAAGACAAGGCCCACTAATATAGCATGTTCTTGCTCTGTTTTCTGGCAGCCAGGAGGGAAGCAACATTGCTCCTCCATACTCTTCCACCAAGATGTTATGCCTTATCATGACCCAGAAACAACCATAAACTAAAACCTCAGAAGCATTGATCCAAACTAAAGCTTTCATCCTTTAAATTGTTTCTCTCAGGTATTTGGTCAATGGAATGAAAAGTCGTAACATAAATTCATTCAGTCAACTTCCTTCAAAGTTCTTTAGCTTTCAAAGATTTTATTTTGATCAGATTTGAAAATGTTCAATTTTTACAGGAAATTGTCTATCAAAATTTTAAACATCTGTAACATCTACACTTAAAACATTAAAAAGAGGGCTGGGAAGGTGGCTCAGTGGTAGAGCGCTTGCCTTGCATGCCTGAGGCCCTGGGTTCGATTCCTCAGCACCACATAAGAAAAAAGCCGGAAGTGGCACTGTGGCTCAAGTGGTAGAGTGCTAGCCTTGAGCTGAAGAGCTGAGGGACAGTGCCCAGGCCCAGAGTTCAGGCCCCACGACCGGACCCAAAAAAAACACATTAAAAAGAAACATTCCAAAAACAGAAGAAATTAAAACTTACCTTGACTTTGAGTCAAATGAAGAATTTTTGATGTAACATATCTAGCAGTATCCGATTCTGTTGCTTCAGTATTGATCTTCTCTAGCTGAGCCAGGAGTCCCACAATCCTAGAATTATTAGTAAGGCTAAAAAGAACATGATATCAGAGCAGGTTTGGCTAATCAAAAATTAAATACTATAAAGATCCTGTCTTTAAAAACTTTTACTCTTCTAGAAACATTAAGCGTTTATATGTCACATACTATTACTCTGCTTTGTAAACCAATACTGCTCAAATTCTGATTTGAATGAGAAACACAATGTATTTCTAAAAAGTCACAAATCACAAGACCAAAAGTCACAAATATGCAATCAATCCTGTCTAGTATTGTTACATCACACCCTGAACATTCACCATTCCCTTCCTCATATCCTACCCCATTATCCTCATTTTTCATAACTGTCATAAAATCAAATAAAATATGCACATCTTTCTAATATCAGATCCCTTAAATATAGTATTCAAGCTACGACACCCTATTCCCAATTCATTATGTAAACATTTGTAAACATAGTCTAGTCTAGGTATTTCCAACATACAAAAAAAAAAAAAACACAAAAATTTCTATCCCACACTGATGAAAGTGAAATATGCAACTAGTGGGTAGAGACAGGAGGGAGGGAATGGGAGAGAATGAGGGAACAAGAAATATACTTATTACTTGACATATGTAAATGTAACCCCACTGTGTATCACTTCTAAAACAATAATAAATTAGAAAAAAATTGTCCCACACAGAGGAAATATTCTAATAACAGACTAATTTATAGTCTGTCAATGTTCCTAAAAAAAAAAACATCAGGCTAGGGGACAAACAGAAAGGTATACAAGTAGGTGTACAATTTTAGATAGAGTGAACTCCTCATTGAGAGAGTACGATGGAAGGACAGGTCTGAAAGAAGTGAGAAAATGAGCCATGCAGATTTCTGCAGAAACAGTGAATCACATCCACCAATTGCAGGAACATGAGGTGGCTAATGTGGTTAGAACAGACTTAAAGGAAAAACAGTAAGCCATAGGACAGAGCTGAGGGTGGAAATGGGAAAGAGCACAGGAAAATAACAATTTAAACTTCTGGAAGCCACAGTAAGGCTCTGGATTTTAGCAACTAATGAGAGGGGAAGTTTCTAAGTAGAACAATGATATGTTCTCATTCTTAAAAGGTTCTTTCAAGGGCTGGGAAAGTGGCTCAGTGGTAGAGCGCTTGCCTTGCAGGCCTGAGGCCCTGGGTTCGATTCCTCAGCACCACATAAGCAAAAAGAAAAAAGGCCGGAAGTAGCGCTGTGGCGCAAGTGGTAGAGCGCTAGCCTTGAACTGAAGAGTTGAGGGACAGCGCCCAGGCCCAGAGTTCAGGCCCCATGACTGGACCCCCCCCCAAAAAAAAGGTTCTTTCAAGCTGATAAACTGAGATTCAAACAATGATCCCTCCATTGTCAGAATCACAGACTCCCGTGACCCCGCCTAAGGATTCATGGGCTGTATAAGGTTTCTGAATGATGGCAAGCAAGAAGAAAGCTTCTCCATAACCCTGGCAAAGGTCAGGGTACCCAGCGGCAGCCTCCAGAATGGAATGAGGAAGCTTTTTCCCTATCTGGACAAGGGTCTGGATGCCTGGCCATGACCTTGGTGAAGGACATGGGGAAAGTGCCTTCTTGCTTCCTCTGAATAATTCTGTAGACCAATGCCTCTAGAACGATGCCTCATTGATCCCCTATTGTGTTTCTAAGGGAGCCTACCTGTACCTTATTACTCTTTATAATTTTTGATCACATGGAACTGCTTCACCTTTGTTGACAATTAACTCTTCCTGCTCACTGACTAAAGGTTGTTAACTCTCATTGTCTGCATCCCTGGAAAATTGTTTAAGGTTAACTTTCTGTCCCGTGACTGAAGATTCATTTTCTATGCCTGTATTCTGTACATAAGCATGTGATGTCTCATTAAACTGTGTCCATACCTGCACAGTGTGGTCCACTTTCTGCCTACCGGACGCACATCCCCAGGTCACCACTGAGGAATCAGCAACACTCCTTTACATACTTACCACCTCTACCTACTGTATTCTCAAACTATGTGCTACTTCAATTATCCTGATCAATCATCTATCTCTCTTTCAACTGGATCATACTGATCAGCACACAAATGATCTAGATCTTCTACAGCTATCTCCCATTTCTCTGCAGTACCTAGGAAGAGGTCCATAGTTGCTTTTTTGTATTTACTCAGATATTGTTCACTTTTTGAACTAATTGTTTGCCTTCTACATCTGGAGGCTGTGAAAAGCTTTCCATGATCACTTCTATCCTTATCATATTTAACACCTTAGGATCATGCAACTTGTGCTTCAATGACTTTGCACTCTCCAGATTTTATTCCTATCACCACTTCTTTTAGGTCTCGCCTCCTACTATCTATACTTCAAAGTTACCTCATACAGCTCTTCTCCTATCCATCTTCTCTTCTAATCCCATAAATATAACTACTACTTACACACTGCTTGAGTCCTACATTCAACTGTAGCCTAAATTTGACAGCTTATTTAACCTAATACACATCTACTCCTCTGAATCCATCCCTTTCCATCGTGTGTGTGTGTGTGTGTGTGTGCGTGTGTGTGCGTGGGCGCGCACATGTTTATCTGTGTCTGTTGAGTGTGTGCTGGACCTGGGGCTTGAACTCAAGGCTTAGGCAATGTCCATGCGCTTTTGTGCTCAAGGCTAGTGTTCTACCACTTGAGCCACAGCTCCACTTTCAGCTATTTTGGTCATTAACTGGAGATAGAGTCTCACAGACTTTCTTGCCCAGGGTAGCTATGAATCACAATCCTCAGATTTCTGCCTCCTAGATAGTTAGAATTAGAGGCATAAGCCATAGGCGCCCCACTCCTTTCAATCTTAACTCACACAAGCCATTTGTTACTTAAAATAAAAATCTACCTGAACTCTGTCATACTCCAACCCAATACCCAAATTCCAACTCTTAATGAAACATCTCAAATCCATTCATTTCTCCAGATCTGTTATCTGTAACTACCCAAACCCAAAATCATTCAGAGTTCTAAATAGTCTACTTCCCTTCTTGATGCCAAATAATCCACAGCAACCTGAAGTGGACCCTGAGATGGGGCCCAAGCTGGTATGATTCCATTTTGAGCTTTGCCTTTGTTTTAGAGATTTTAGACTGGACAGGCCTAGTTCCCAGAATGAAAAAAAATGCATCTGGTCCCCCTCCCCTTATAACCTAACCCTCACCCTTATTGTTTCTGTTTAAAGGCTGACCAGTAAAATGCTCAACTTGGTTCACCACCCACTTACTGGAGAAGCCTCACCTTTTGCCCACTAAAATCTGAGCCATTTTTCACCTTTAAATGTAAACTGAATATAAGTAATAAAGATATTCTTACAAAAAAGACATGGCACAATCCAAAAACTTCATAAACTATATTAAAATTTTAGACTTAAATAGGATTAATTCCAAGCAATATGGCTTTATTTTCAAATTACACATTGTCCTTCAGAAATTCTGTTCCTTATTTATAACTGTTATTTTTGCTTTAATCACATTTTTACTAGTTCTTTCAAACACTAGGCACAAAATATTTTCTTCTATCATATATGGGCTATCAATTTATCAATATGTACCATATTACAAAACAAAAAAATTTTTAAATGGTTATTAATTCAATTAAAATAGTAACACTTTTTTCTGGGTGGGCTGTGGGTCTTGAACTCAGGGCCTGGGCACTGTCCCTGAGCTTTTTTGTTCAAGGCTAGCATTCCACAACTTTGAGTCACAGTGCTACTTCTGGTTTTCTGGTGGTTAATTGAGAATTAGTCTCATTAACTTTCCTTCCCAAGCTGGCCTTGAACCACAATCCTCAGACCTCAGCCTCCAAGTATTTAGGATTATAGGTATGGGACACCAGCACCCAGCAGTAATTAACAAATTTTTATGAAACAGGTTACATAAATAACACAATTTTTTTGGTTGGTCGTGGGGCTTAAACTCTGGGCCTGGACCCAGCTTAAGGCTAGCATTCTACCTCTTGAGCCACAGTGCCACTTCTGGTTTTCTGGTGGTTAACTGAAGAGTCTCATGGACTTTCCTGCTGAGCTGGCTTTGAACTGCGATCCTCATATCGAACCTCCTGAGTAGCTAGGATTACAGGCATGAGCCACCGGCACAGGACCAAATAACACATTTATATGAACGGTATTTGTGTCTTCCAAAACAAAAATTTAAAGACAAAAATGGCACTGTATTACATTATTTTAAGTCTCTATTAGTGTCTGGCTCAATAGAAAACAAATTTTCCTGTCTACTTCTGTAATCAAACTGATATAATAGCACCCATCATGCCCTGTTAGGAAAATCTCATTTGACTCATAAGAATGTGAGAGTGAAACTGTTTGAACTCAAGCCACAGGGTCAGGCCCACAGGGCTCATACCATGAGAACCTCTGGGCTCAGTTATACTGCCAAAACAAACAACTCTATAATCCCCTTCATTAGTCAACACAACAAAAGTATAATTCTTGCTCATATTACAAATACATATTGTTCAGTGTAACCAGTGAGACAGAGAAGTGTCATATAACATATTAGCTCTTAATGGCTATCACATGAAAACCACAAATACCACTTCCTGTTCCACTAGTCAAAACCAAGTTACACATTCAAAGTGATCAAGGAAAATGTAATTCTCAATGTGCTCAAAAGGAAAAGAACTAGAATATTTGAGCAGTCTACAACTCACATTAAATGCAGCCATGTATCAAAATTTTATACAGACACAGGAAGAGAACATTTTCTAGGTTTTGCCTTAGGAATAGGATGCCCATTCTTTCTCCTTTCTTAATGTTTATGGGATGGTGAAAATTACAGAAAATGACTTGAACCCACAGACACAAGCAATATATTGAAGAAAGCAAAGCTACTCTACTACCATTCAGCCACTACTTCTACATTAAGACAGAAATAAATCTGAAGGTCTTAGCCACTACATTTTGGAGACTCTGTATTATACCAACTTATCCTATATCCAAACTAACACACTGCTCTCATCTTTTTTTTTGGGGGGGGGGGGCAGGGGTCCAGTCGTGAAGACTAAACTCTGGGCCTGGGCGCTGTCCCTCAGCTCTTCAGCTCAAGGCTAGTGCTCTACCACTTGAGCCACAGAAGCACTCCCGGCTTTTTTCTTTTTGCTTATGTGGTGCTGAGGAATCGAACCCAAGGTCTCATGCACGCAAGGCAAGCACTTTGCCACTGAGCCATCTTCCCAGCCCTCATCTCCTTTTTTTTTCACAGTGTCCATTTTATCAATCATTGGATGAGCTAAATGTTCCTTGACCAATAATTTGCACACTCTTGTTTAAAAAGAAGGGGGATGGGTTAAGAAGAAGGCAATGACATCTCTTTGCTGTCACAGAGACAAAATGCTTTTGTGAGAGATTATTACATTTATAAATTAAATAGTCCAGCTGAGGTGCCAGTGGCTCACACTTGTAATCCTAGTTACTCAAGTGGCTTTGGTCTAGCTCAGGCAGGTAAGTCTACGAAACTCTTAACTTTAATAAACTTCTCAGAAAAAGCCAAAGGTGGCACTGTGGCTCACATGGTAGAGAGTACTACCCTTGAGCAAAAGCTCAGAAACAGAGCCCTGGTCTAGAGTTCAAACCCCATGATCTACCAAAAAAAAAAAAAAAGTAAATTTGCTCTGCTTCTCTGAACCAAATTCACTTTCAAGAAAGAGTGTTTCCATTCTGCACAATCCAACTGTAAAAATGTTGCAGAGCAATTCAGGGTCCACCTTATGCCCTCAACAGTTATATTTTTCTTTCTTTTTTTTGGGGGGGGGTC
>NW_012267353.1:3029583-3033605 GCF_000151885.1 Dipodomys ordii
CTAGCCTTGAGCTGAAGAGCTGAGGGACAGCGCCCAGACCCAGAGTTCAGGCCCCACAACCGGACCAAAAAAAAAAAAAGAAAACCAGAAGTGGTGCTATGGCTCAAGCAGTAGAGCACTCTCCTTAAGCTGAAAAGCTTAGGGACAGCGCCCAAGCGCAGAGTTCAAACTCCATGACCGACATAAAAAAGTTTCCAATTCAAATAATTCATAAAGAACTTGTATCCTTAATATATGGAGACCTTTCAAAACTCATTAACAAGAATAAATGGCTAAAAAATGTAAATCACAAGATAAAATAAGCTGAAGGAAAGTAAGTGCATGAAAAAGCAAAAAGTCTAAGTAACAGGGAATGAGCAAGAGCAGGGTTTGCCATTTTTCAACTAACAACTAACTATTATGGATATGATCTTTAAATATTCCAACTGAATGAACACAATTTCATTCACTAATTTGCTTATTTATTTATTTATTTATCTGCAGTACTGGGGATTGAACGTAGGGCTTTGTGTTTACTAGACAGGTGCTCTAGAACTTGAGCTACACCTCTGACGCAAATGTACACCACCTCAATCTCAATATTCCAGTGGTCCTCTAGATTTTCTACACTAAGGAAGGTTCAAGACATCCTCCCTTATTCAGGACATATCACACAATAAATATCTACTTGTAAATGCCTTCAATGTATCTGGTTAAGTCACCATATTGCATTTGTTCAGACATTCCCTTCCAGGTCACTTTAAAAGCTTTGAGTAATTGGAGATACTTTTAGTGACCTTGTTCACAAATGTTACTCAGGCACTCCACTAATTAAACCTTATCTCCCAATACTTTTGCATTAGGTATTTTTCACATTGAATCTCTTGCCAAGGACACATCTCAAGCTATTTTCCTCCTCATTTCCACCTCCCATATAGCTAGTGGCATATGCCATGAGCACTTCTTTTTTAAAGAACACACTCAAAATCTATTCAATTGAAAGCACTGTAATAAATGTTACATGAATGTTTCTTTTCTACTTTAGCAGTTTAGTATCCTGAAAGTATCCGATAGCCCCTGGTAATGAAATACTTCAAAAAGCCAAGCAGAGAACACATCTGTAATCCCAGAACTTCAAGTACTTAAGCAGGAGGATAAAAAAACTGCAATATAGCCTAGGCTACATAACACAATCCTGTCTTCAAAAACAGAAAAGAAGGGCTGGGGGCATAGTTCAAATGGTAGAGCACCTGCAGTAAGTCTGAGGTTCTAGGTTCAAATCCCAGTACTTCCATAAAAAAAAAGAGGGGAAAGAAAGACGAAAATAAAGACAGCATCAAGAAGCCTCTGGAGACATGGAAAGTACACAAAAAATATCAATTATATAAAAAAACTTAGAATGTATCAATAAATGTGAAATTGTACACATTTAAGGATAAAATTCAATACTGCTAACAAAGAAGTCTTGATTATTATTACCAAGCTTCATTTACTTATCTACTCGGTCTTTACAACTCTTTAACAACATTATCATTAAAATAATTGTACAGGGGGGCTGGGAAGATGGCTCAGTGGTAGAGCGCTTGCCTTGCATGCCTGAGGCCCTGGGTTTGATTCCTCAGCACCACATAAGCAAAAGCAAAAAAGCTGGAAGTGGCGCTGTGGCTCAAGTGGTAGAGCACTAGCCTTGAGCTGAAGAGCTGAGGGACAGCACCCAGGCCAGTTCAGGCCCCACGACCAGACCCAAAAAAAAAAAAAAAAGATATTAAGGGGAAAAAATAGTAGAAATATAAGAATTCAAACATAAATACTGGCGAATTCACATGATAATCCTATTTAGGGGCTGGGAAGGTGGCTTAGTGGTAGAATGCCTTGCATGCATGAGGCCCTGGGTTCTATTCCTCAGCACCACATCAGCAGAAAAAGCCAGAAGTGGCACTGTGGCTCAAGTGGCAGAGCACTAGCCTTGAGCTGAAGAGCTGAGGTTGTGCTCAAGTGGGGCTCAGGCCCCACACCAACCAAAAAAAATCATATTTAATATTTCAAGTAGTACCTGCTTACCTTTTTTTTTTTTAAATGGTAGTACTGGGGCCTGAACTCAGGCTCTAACTTTGCTTTTTTACTCAGGGATGAAGCTCTATCACTTAAGTCACATCTCTACTTCCTGTCTTTCCCTTGTTCATTGGAGTTAAGAGTCTCATGAAACCATCTCAGTTTGCTGAGTAGCTAACATTACAAATGTACCTCCCTGAAAAATGTCATTAGGCAGTTTCTACTGATAAATAACTTCTATAAAACATTATCCTAATGAACAATGATCACTTTCACCATCAAACACTAGAATTATTCTTGGTGAAGTGTGGGCAACTAGGGAAAGCATGCAGTTGAAGATGGTTCTACCAGGAAAGCTAGGAAACAAAAGCAGTATCTTTTGTCAGCCAAAGAAAGACCTTAAGAAAACCATAGACTAATATTCCTAATGATCACTGATAAAAAAAAAAAATTCTCGCTGGGCACCAATGGCTAATGCCTGTAATCCTAGCTACTCAGGAGGCTGAGATCTGAGGATCCCAGTTCAAAGCCACCCCACCCCGGCAAGAAAGTCTGTGAAACTCTGAAGAAAAAAAAAAAAAAAAAAAAAAAAAAAAAAACTTAATTAAAAAAGAAATGTAAAGAAACTACCTCAAAAAATTCTGCTTTGAGATTTAAGTATCTCCTCATACAAAGAGTAAATAAACCTCAACCCTATACTCCTAGATCTAAACCAGTGCATTCCTTACACTCTGCTTCTTACTACTAAAGTCTAAGGCCAAGGCACTCCAGAGTAAAGAAAAACCCTTTGTGAAAGTTTGTGCTCAGACAGCATGGTATAATAGAAAGAGCAGGTATCTAGAAGCAGAAATGTTGCATTTCACTGTTTGTGGTGTATGACAAACTGTAACAAGCAAGCGGGGACAAGAAATCTTATATGCATGAGTAACACTGACCACATATTTTACATTTTATTTTTTCCCTTTTCTGGGTCATTTTTATCAACACAAATCATGTTAATATTTCTGTATCTTTAGGAAGAAAAAAGACAGCTACTGTCCCATTTCTCTCCTCCTGAAAGCAGCCAAGTTCATAGTCACTGCCAACAAGTCCTCTCTTGCCAATCTCTCTTACTTACACTGCAATCAGGTTTCCCCACCCTACTGTATCAACACAGTTGTGGTCAGTAACATATGACTTCTATGTTACTAAATCCAAGTGTCATGTACCAATCACCTCACTTGTCCTCTAAGCAGCATTTGATACAGGCCTTCTTCTCTAAAATTGGCCACACTCTAGTTTTCTGTCTACCTCACTGAAAACTTCCAAGCTGACTCAGGGCTCAGCTCTTTCTTTCCTTCTAACTAGTCTCTTACTTAGTTATGTCACTTAGTTTCCTGAACACTTAACATGTAATCTGACATCATTAGTCATAAATTTACCAAAGCCACTAATCTTCTGACCTCTTCCAAGTCTGCTCCACTCTTGCTTTCTTCATCTGATTTTAAAAAAAAATTCTTTACCTTTCTATTGCTCAGTCCAAACCTGGACTTCACTGTTATCTTCAGTTTTATACCTGTTCTCCATCTAATCCATCAGGAAGTCTTGATCATTCTAGTCTCCAAAAAGGAATCACCTCATCATCTACAACTACCATAGACCACCATTAATCACTAGTCTCCTACCCTTCATCCCTTACAGTTTATTCTCAACACAATATCCTAGGCAAGCCTGTGTAGGGAGAGGGGTATCCTGTGGCTTGAACTCAAGTACTGGGTGCTATCCCCTGGGCTGCTTTTGCTCAAGGGTGTGTGAGTATAAGTGTGTGACTTGTGGCTTGAACCCAAGGACTGGGTGCTGCCCCGAGCTGCTTTTGCTCGTGTGTGTGTGTGTGTGTGTGTGTGTTGTAGCTTGCACTCAAGGACTGAGTGCTACCCCTGAGCTGCTTTTGCTCGTGTGTGTGTGTGTGTGTGTGTGTGTGTGTGTGTGCGTAATGTTGTAGCTTGAACTCA
>NW_012267353.1:3034370-3054851 GCF_000151885.1 Dipodomys ordii
GTGTGTGTGTGTGTGTGTGTGTTGTAGCTTGAACTCAAGAACTGGGTGCTACCCCTGAGCTGCTTTTGCTCAAGTGTGTGTGTATGTTGTACCTTGAACTCAAGGACTGGGTGCTACCCCTGAGCTGCTTTTGCTCAAGTGTGTGTGTATGTTGTAGCTTGAACTCAAGGACTGAGTGCTACCCCTGAGCTGCTTTTGCTCGTGTGTGTGTGTGTGTGTGTGTGTGTGTGTGTGTGTGTGCATAATGTTGTAGCTTGAACTCAAGGACTGCTACCCCTGAGCTGCTTTTGCTCAAGTGTGTGTGTGTGTGTGTGTTGTAGCTTGAACTCAAGGACTGGGTGCTACCCCTGAGCTGCTTTTGCTCAAGTGTGTGTGTTGTAGCTTGAACTCAAGGACTGAATGCTACCCCTGAGCTGCTTTTGCTCAAGTGTGTGTGTGTGTGTTGTAGCTTGAACTCAAGGACTGGGTGCTACCCCTGAGCTGCTTTTGCTCAAGTGTGTGTGTATGTTGTAGCTTGAACTCAAGGACTGGGTGCTACCCCTGAGCTGTTTTTGCTCGTGTGTGTGTGTGTGTGTGTGTGTGTGTGTGTGTGTGTGTGTGTGTGTTGTAGCTTGAACTCAAGGATTGGGTGCTACCCCGAGCTGCTTTTGCTCAAGTGTGTGTGTATACTGTAGCTTGAACTCAAAGACTGGGTGCTGCCCCTGAGCTTCTTTTGCTCAAGGATAGCACTCTACCAAGCACTCTACCACTTGAACCACAGCTCCACTTGTGGCATTTATGGTAGTTTACTGGAGATGAGTCTCATGGACTTTCCTTCCTGGACTGGCTTGAGATCTCAGCCTCCTGAGTAGCATAGGCATAAACCACTGGCACTTGGCCTACCTAAGTCTTTTTTTTTTTTTTTTGGTCAGTCATGGGTCTTGAACTCTGGGCTTGGGCACTGTCCCTCAGCTCCTCAGCTCAAGGCTAGCGCTCTACCACTTGAGCCACAGTGCCACTTCCAGTTTTCTGGTGGTTTATTGGAGATAAGAGTTTCATGGACTTTCCTGGCTTTGAACCGTGATCCTCAGATCTCAGCCTCCTGAGTAGCTAGGATTACAGGCGTGAGCCACCAGTGCTGAGTCTTTTAAACCCTCAGAAGAAGGAGAAAAAGTAACCATGGTGAAAATCTTGTCACCACTCACCTTACAGCCCTACAGTGCTGTCCATTTCAATGGTTTAAAGGAACACCTACCTCTAATCATCACCTCACTTACCTTAGCCCCTACTTACAACTCCACTGGCTGACTCTATAGACATGCTTGCTGAGCTTCCTGGCTTTCCTCCAATATGCGAGGGTTCACTCTCTCACCTTGGTGTCTGTTCAAGCTGTTTCTTTGGCCTGAACTACTACTCATCTGCCAAACATTGCAATGACTACTTCTATCTTTCTTTGCTCAATTATCATCTTTCCAATGCAGCCCATCACAAGCATCCCCTTTCATACTATGAGCCACACCTGGATCCTAGTATACCCATCATCACTTACCTACTGTGCCTTCCTCCATAACACTCACTGACATCTAACACATGATATAAAAATAAATGAATACTTATACCATGGACTAAATGGCAATGTCCCTTCTAAACTCATGTGATGATATCTTAATCACAAAGTGTTCAGAGAAGAGTCTTTGGGAGACCTAATTAGGTCATGAGGGTGGCATCCTCAGGTATATAGTAATTAGTATCCTTTTAGAAGAAACTCCTGAGAGCTAGCTTGCCCCTTCCATCTATGAAGCAGGAAACTGGCCCTAACCAAATACAGAAACTATTAGTGCCTTCATATTAGACTTGCCCATCTCTAGAACTATGAGCAAAAATTTCTGTTGTTTATAAGCTACCCAGTTTGCTAAGTTTTACTATAGCAGCCCAAATGGAATAAAAGTTTTGAAAACTGCTATTCCTAAGTCGTTACACATTCAAATCAATTCTTAAAGGAAAAATTATTTTCTCTAAACTTTCAAATGTTCAATACAAGTGCCATTAAACTACATACATCAATCTTACAATCTAATCTACCTCAGACCCTTACCATCTTATCTCCACAAATGACTTACAAAAGCAACCATAATCAGCACTTTTATTTCCTCAAGATATTAAGGGGGGAGGGGGGTTCGGAAGGTGGCTCAGTGGTAGAGTGCTTGCCTTGCATGCCTGAGGCCCTGGGTTCGATTCCTCAGCACCACATAAAGAAAAAGCCGGAAGTGGCGCTGTGGCTCAAGTGGTAGAGCACTAGCCTTGAGCTGAAGAGCTGAGGTTGTGCTCAAGTGGGGCTCAGGCCCCACACCAACCAAAAAAAATCATATTTAATATTTCAAGTAGTACCTGCTTACCTTTTTTTTTTTTAAATGGTAGTACTGGGGCCTGAACTCAGGCTCTAACTTTGCTTTTTTACTCAGGGATGAAGCTCTATCACTTAAGTCACATCTCTACTTCCTGTCTTTCCCTTGTTCATTGGAGTTAAGAGTCTCATGAAACCATCTCAGTTTGCTGAGTAGCTAACATTACAAATGTACCTCCCTGAAAAATGTCATTAGGCAGTTTCTACTGATAAATAACTTCTATAAAACATTATCCTAATGAACAATGATCACTTTCACCATCAAACACTAGAATTATTCTTGGTGAAGTGTGGGCAACTAGGGAAAGCATGCAGTTGAAGATGGTTCTACCAGGAAAGCTAGGAAACAAAAGCAGTATCTTTTGTCAGCCAAAGAAAGACCTTAAGAAAACCATAGACTAATATTCCTAATGATCACTGATAAAAAAAAAAAATTCTCGCTGGGCGCCAATGGCTAATGCCTGTAATCCTAGCTACTCAGGAGGCTGAGATCTGAGGATCCCAGTTCAAAGCCACCCCACCCCGGCAAGAAAGTCTGTGAAACTCTTATCTCCAATAAACCACTAGGAAACCGGAAGTGGCTCTGTGGCTCAAGCAGTAGAGCACTCACCTTGAGCTGAAGAGCACAGGGACAGCGCCCAAGCCCAGAGTTCAAGCCCCACGACCGAAAAAAAAAAAAAAAAAAAAACTGCTGTTGGCAGGAATATGTGTATATGTGATATATACACACACACACATATATATATGTATATATATGTGGTATAGGTGCTTTAGAAAACAGTACAGAAGTTCCTCCAAAAATTTAAAAATATCATCACCCACATGACCCAGAAATTTCACTTCTGAATATATACCAAACTGAAAACAAGGTCTAGAAGTGTTAATTGTACATCTACATTCATAGCAAATAGCAGAACTGGTCCAAATGTACATTGACAGATAAATGGCTAAACAAAATGTGGTATAGACATGCAACATAATGATTGTCTTAAAAATGGAAGAAATTATGCTAAATGAAACAACTGAGGCACACAAAGACTAAGCACACAGGATTGCACTCATATAATATACTTAAAGTAGTCAAACTCATTGAGATGGAAAGAACAATGACTCTCGCTAGGGGTTAGATGAGGTAGGGGGAGAGGGTCAGTGTTAACAGATAGAGAAGTTTTGGTTTAGGAAAAAGAAAGAAAATCTGGAGATGAATGGTAGTAATAACTCCATAATAATATGGATATATATGACACCACTGAACTAATTACATGAATTAAAGAGGTTAAAATGGGTGTACATGCTAGCTCACACCTATAATCCCAGCTTCCAAGATGTAGAGATCTAGCCGGGCGCTGGTGGCTCACGCCTGTAATCCTAGCTACTCAGGAGGCTGAGATCTGAGGATCGCGGTTCAAAGCCAGCCTGGGCAGGAGAGACCGTGAGACTCCTATCTCCAATAAACCACCAGAAAACCGGAAGTGGCGTTGTAGCTCAAGTGGTAGAGCACTCGCCTTGAACTGAAGAGCTGAGGGACAGCGCCCAGGCCCAGAGTTCAAGCCCCACAACCGACAAAAAAAAAAAAGATGTAGAGATCTAGATGATAGCAGTTTGATGCAAAGGAGTGAAACACCATCTCAACAAACCAGCTTTGTGTGGTGGTGATCTGGTGATCCCAGATTCTAGGAGGCTTAGGTAGGAGGATCTAAATATTGAGGCACCAAACAAAAAAATGGAAGATCCTATCTGAAAAACAACTAAAGCAAAAAAGGATTGGAGATTATGCCTCAAATGGAAGAACACAGGTATAGAAATTGCAAAGCCCTAAGTTCAAACTCCAATACTTCAAAAAATTGAAAGGGTACATCTTATTCATAGTTTATAATATTAATAATTATTAAATCAAAATATGAACCTTATGTTTAAAACTGGGAAAAACATATCAATATGTAAATAAACATTAAAATGGGATGAATTTAAAATGAAAGTAGTTCTCACCAATGAAAAAGAAAACCTAGAAAGTGTGTCTATTATACACTAATAAATTTTAAATATTGCTGACAAAATATCTGGCCAGGTAGTACATACCTGAAGTCCCAGCTATTGCTGAGAATCTAAAGTGGGAAGCCAGCCTTAGCTACACAGTGACGCCGTTTCTCAAAAAGTAATAATATTCTATTTAGTCACTAAACTCTACTATATGCAGGAAGTCTCCAGATTATTCTAACAGTATTCTACTGTAAATGTGAGATCCTTGAAAGATGTTATCTGTATTAAAGATTCTGATCTGATAAAGTTGGAGCCACTCTAGACTGACTAGGACACAATGATAGTTGAGAGACAGTATATAAAGAGCCACAATTATCTTGGGCTATCTTAAGCCATCTATAGCCAATTACCTTAACTTCTATACCTGCCCAAACATTCCTGAGACTAACAGATTAATTGCTTGGAATTTATCACAAAGTTTTTCAGCCTTCTAGCTAGCCTTCAACATTAGCTAGTGTTATTACTACATACAGTATTTGAAGCCTACCAGTGCTTCCATTAATGTAATACGTAATGGATTGATTTCAATTATTCTGTGAAGTATGAAAGTTTACATAACCTCTTCCATAGTATAACATGTCCTTCAGAACAACTGGAGCCGGATGCTGGTGGCTCAAGCCTGTAATCCTAGCAACACAGGAGGCTGAGATCTGAGGAGCGAGGTTCAAAGCCAGACCAGGCTGGAAAGTCAATGAGACTCTTATCTCCAACTAATCACCAGAAAACCAGCGGCTCAAAGTGGTAGTGCAGTAGCCTTGAGCTGAAGAACTCAGAGACAGAGCTCAGGCCCATAGTTCAAGCCCCACAGCCAAAAAAAAAACAAAACAAAACAAAAAAGAACAATTGGAGGGGCTGGGAAGGTGGCTCAGTGGTAGAGTGCTTGCCTTGCATGCCTGAGGCCCTGGGTTCGATTCCTCAGCACCACATAAGCAAAAAGAAAAAAGCCGGAAGTGGCGCTGTGGCTCAAGTGGTAGAGTACTAGCCTTGAGCTGAAGAGCTGAGGGACAGCGCCCAGGCCCAGAGTTCAGGCCCCACAACCGGACCCAAAAAAAAAAAAAAAAAAAAGAACAACTGGAAAGCATGTCCCCAAGCAATGGTACTCACTCTTATTTGGCTCATTTTGCCTTTAGAGCAGCATTAGTTGATTTAATGCAATATCTTTTATTATTATAGCTTTTATTCACAACAAAACCCACAGCCATGTATGTTTCATAACCTTAACTCACTTTCCCCATAACTGTAGCATGGTTCATCCTTAGCATGAAGTAAGAAATCAACAGCGATTATGAAGGTAAACCAAGTTGTTCTTTTCTAGTTTATAAGCTGGATATTAAGCTTGCCACACTGTGCTTCACTATTTAGACTCAAACTCTCAAAAAGCTAGACTTGAATGCAAATAGAAATGGAGTACCAAATCTGATCTTTATTTTTATGTTATCATTTTATATTGTAAATGAAATTAGACTGTAAAAAAAGATTGCAGTACTTCAGCATCAGCAACTGACTATAATCATTAAGAAATCCCTCAACTTTCTATGAATAAGTTTTGTGATGCTTAATTTTTTTAATAAGGCCTTTATTATGACTCTAAAGTCTTAGTTAAAAATATATCAGAAGCCAGGTGTTAGTGGCTCACATCTGTAATCCTAGCTATTCAGGATCTGAAGAATCTGAGATCACTGCTGGAAGCCAATCCAGGCAGACTAATCTGAGACTCATTTGAACCATCAAATGACAGAAGCAAAGGTGTGGTTCAATTCGTAGAATACCAGCCTTGAGGGAAAAGGCTAAACCAGAGCCCAAAGACCAGAGTTCCAACCTTAGTACTATCATAAAAATAAACACAAGAACAAAAACAAATAACAGACTGGAGACTACCCTTCTTAATCAAAGTTTTGTAGAATTCTCTTTATGACTTAAACCCAGTAGTTCTCCAATCCAGTAGTTCTCCAAGTGTGTTCCATTGACTTCAGCAATCTGGACATCTGGACACTCTTGGTGGGGAGGGAGGAAGGGAAGCACAAATCAAAACTATTTTGTAATATTAAATTTAAATTTTAAATTACTGGTATATTAAAACAAGGTACAGTAATATAACCTAACAGCTTACATTTGGAAAAGCATTACATTTGGAAAACCTCCATAGAGCCTTTTGCTGTTATTTTTCAGAGAGGATCTCCCTTTTTCTGCCCAGAACCTATGTTTATTGAGTACCTCCCACCTATGCCTTCCAGGTAGCTGGGAATACAGCCCTATACCACCACCTCAGCTTGTTTGTTAAGATGGAATATTAATAACTTTTTGCCAGACTGACCAGGAACCATGATCCTCTCAATAGTTTGTAATAAATCTCAAACTATATTTTTCACCCTCAAGCATAATCATTTATAAAGAAAAAAACAGAAGCTTTCACATCAGTATGTCTTTAAATAATATATTGTCTCAACCATCGAAGTTACATCCTTTTAATATTCTACATGACAAGATGAAACATATGCATGAAACATTTCAGCCTTATACTAAATTCTAATAGGTGATGGGTGCCTAAAGGAAAAATACTTCCCTAACTGAATTCAGAGTTTGAATTAGCCTCTTCTTTTTCTTCAACAATCACTATTATGAAAGAATGTCTAAAATACTCTGCTTGTTGAAATGTGGGTATTCTAGTGGTTTTTCTCAGAAAGGAACAAAGGAAATCTGCCTGTTGCTTCAAGGAAACAACTGGCAGTCATTTTTGTTGCCAATAACAAAACCTAAGTACTGTGTGTGTGCATGTTGTGTGTGTGTGTGTGCACATGCACGCACGCACACACACACGCACAAAATAGTCCTAGAGCTTGAATTCAGGGCCGGGGTGATGTCCCTGAGCTTCATCTGGCTTAAGGCTAGCTCTCTACCACTTGAGCCACAGCGACACCTCCAGCTTTTTCTGAAGAAGTCTCCCTATTGCAGATGAGTTTCATGGACATTACTGCCTGGGCTGGCTTTGAACAGCAATCTTCAGATCCCAACCTACTCAACAGCTAGGATTACAGGCATGAACCACCAATTCCTAGCAAAACATGAGTTTTTAAACAAACATCAGAACTTGAGAAAATTCATATCCACTATCATGTCTAAACCTGGCAAGCTTCTCAGTAATCTGTAATGGGATGGGCAGTAACAGAAACAAACGTACTTTCTTGAGTACCATATAATGAAATATGTCAACATTTGGAAAATGTTCATAACTAACTGAACTAATATTTTCAAATGACCCACAGAATTATGTTACAAGTTCAGTCATGGATATTCACTGAACAAATATTTTTAAATGACCAAGGAATGATGTTACAAATTCAATATAAGATCTATTCAAATTTTAGACCCATCGATTTGAATATAAAACCATGGGGGGGGGGAATCATGAATTATCTAACAAGAACATGCAATTGTCTGAAAGGGCTATTAATAAGATCTTCCCTTTTCCAACCATTATCTTCATGCAGCTGGATTTTCTTTACGTATACAAATTTCAACATACTGCATTAGACAGAAAGCAGAAGCAAAAAAATGAATAAAATGGTTAAAATAATCACCATTTGTACAAAAATTTACAAAAATGAGAGTTGGAGATGTAGCTCATGTTATCTAGTATGTGAATCCCATCCAGAGCAACAACACAAAAAAAAAAAATCACAGGTAGTGGGGGAGAGAAACAAAAAGAAAAAAAACTGACCAAACATAAAACTGTTGCTTTTCATTATGTTACTTCTTGCTTGATAAAAGTTGTTACTCATTAAAAACATATTATTTACATTAGCATGCCATAGTTCAATAATAACCATTTTAAGAAGAACAGAAAATCAACTTTTCATTTATAATATAGTAAAAATAATTCACAAAAAATTTGAGGAAGTTCTTCAATAATCTAAAGGAAGAAGGTAGGGTTTGTTTTCAACTCAAGGCTTTCAGACAGGCACTCTATTGCTTAAATCATGCATCCAGCACTCTTTGCTTTTACTAGTTTTCAAACAGGATCTTGTGTTTTCACAAAGCCTGGCTGGAGCACAATCCTCTCATTATGCACTTTCCAAGTAAAATAGCTAGAAAGACAGGTGCTTACATCCACACCTAGCTTTATTTTTTTTGTTTTTAATTTTATTGTTGTTTATTAATTTTATTGTTAAGGTGTTGTACACAGGGGTTAGTTATGTTACTTGTCCATCAGTGTTACCCCTTCCCTTCCTTGTTATTGTCCCACTATCCCTTCCATCCCCACCTCCCACAGTCCTACCCCCACCCCCTCGCCTCTGGAAGTTGTAAAGTTTGTTTCCAATATACTGTCCTGTGGCTATCTTTGTTGCAATGGGTCATCCTTTGTCCTTGTTTCAGCATTTTGTTATTCCCCTTCCCCTCTGTAGATTAGACATATGTATATACAAGATGCAGGGTAACAAAATCGAGTACAATTAACAGGGGATATGCCATAGGGGAAAGAACATACAAAGGAGGGGGCTCGGAAGGTGGCTCCGTGATAGAGCGCTTGCCTTGCATGCCTGAGGCCCTGGGTTTGATTCCTCAGCACCACATAAGCAAAAAGAAAAAAGCCGGAAGTGGCGCTGTGGCTCAAGTGGTAGAGTGTTAGCCTTGAGCTGAAGAGCTGAGGGACAGCGCCCAGGTCCAGAGTTCAGGCCCCATGACCGGACCCAAAAAAAAAAAAAAAAAAAAACCATACAGAGGAAACAACTAAAGATAAACAATAACAATAAAGACAGACCTCTTGCCCATATTGGGGTTCATTTCCTTTAGCATTGTTTTTTTGCAAGGCAAGCGCTCTACCACTGAGCCACCTTCCCAGCCCTAGCATTTTCTTTTTTTTTTTTTTTTCCTGGGTCCAGTTGTGGGGCCTAAACTCTGGGCCTGGGTGCTGTCCCTCAGCATTTCAGCTCAAGGCTAGCGCTCTACCACTTGAGTCACAGAGCCACTTCTGGCTTTTTTCCTTTTTGCTTATGTGGTGCTCAGGAATCGAACCCAGGGCCTCAGGCATGCCAGGCAAGCGCTCTACCACTGAGCCACCTTCCCAGCCCTAGCATTTTCTTATATGGTCATTTGTACATGGTTTTTGAGCTTTTCAGTTCAGCAGATAAGATTATCCTATATTTATTTTTGTTTTTGTCTGTACTGGTCCTCGAGCTTGAACTCTAAACCTGAGCACTGTTCCTGATCTTTTTTTTACTCAGGGGTCTCTACACTTGAGTCACAGTTTCACTTCCAGCTTTTTGGTAGTTAATTGTAGATGAAGAGTCTCAGGGACTTCGAAATGAGAACCTTCAGATCTCAGCCTTCTGAGTTGCTAGGATTATAGGTGTGAGCAATTGCAGCCAGCATCACACCCAGCTTTTTATTGTTTGGGATGGAGGTCTCTGTTCTGCCTTGAATCCTTCCAATCTAAGCTTCCCTCCTCAATAACTTTTTGAGAGTGACAGATGCTGAAATACGAAATATTAGAATGGGGGCCTGGAAGTAGTGCTGTAGCACAAGTGGTAGAGTGCTAGCCTTGAACTTAAGAGCTGAGACACAGTGCTCAGGCCCAGAGTTCAAGCCCGACTACCAACAAAAAAAAAGAATATGTTTGGGAATATTTGGGCTGGGAAGGTGGCTCAGTGGTAGAGCGCTTGCCTGGCATGCATGAGGCCCTGGGTTCGATTCCTCAGCACCACATAAGCAAAAGCAAAAAAGCCGGAAGTGGCGCTGTGGCTCAAGTGGTAGAGCGCTAGCCTTGAGCTGAAGAGCTGAGGGACAGCACCCAAGCCCAGAGGTCAGGCCCCACTACTGGACCAAAAAAAAAAAAAATAGAATGGGGGCCAGAGGCATATCTTAAGTAACAGAGTGCCTGTCTTAGCAAGTGCAGTCCTCAGTTCAAATTCCAAAATTTTGAAGAAAACAAAAACAAACACAAAATCATATGGAGTACTCATGCAGCTATCACTTGATCTAAAAATCTTATTCCAAAATACCAAAATCTAAAACTTTGACCAGTATGACATCACATGTATAGAATTCACAGATAACTGACCTTCAATGTATTGAAAACAATGTCACATTTAATAATCTTTGACCTATGTATATAAGGGATATAGAAAATGCAAATGAGGGCTGGGAAGGTGGCTCAGTGGTAGAGCACTTGCTTTGCATGCATGAGGCCCTGGGTTTGATTTCCTCAGCACCACATAAGCAAAAAGAAAAAAGCCAGAAGTGGCGCTGTGGCTCAAGTGGTAGAGCGCTACCTTGAGCTGAAGAGATGAGGGACAGTGCCCAGGCCCAGGGTTCAGGCCCCACGACCAGACCCAAAAAAAAAAAAAAATGCAAATGAATGTCATATTTACACTTTGAGTACCATCCCCAATTTATCTAATTGTGTACATGCAAATATTCCAGAATTTTAAAAAAGTTTGAAATCTGAAATGCCTCTGGCTATGGACATATAAGATAAAGATACTCAACTTATAGCCAGGTACTAGTGGCTCATGCCTATAATTCTAAGTACTCAGGAGACTGAGATCTAAGGATCATGGTTTGAAGCTAACCTGGGCAGGAAAGTCTGTGAGATTCTACAATTAATCACAGAAGAGCCTGAAGTGAGCACACTACTCTTGAGGAAAAAAGCTCAGGGACAGGTGCCAGTCCGTGAGTTTAAGCCCCAGGACCACCACAAAAAAAAAAAATTCAAGTCATAGTTGAACACTGTAAACCAAGAAGAAGCACATAAAATCATTAACTGAAAGAAAAATCTTTCCTAGGAAAATCACGTGAAAGCTGAAGATAAGCACAATGTCAAATCAATCCCCCCCACACACACACTTACAGTATCAATAAACAAGAAAACAAACCATGATAAAAACAATTTGCGGGGCTGGGAAGGTGGCTCAGTGGTAGAGCACTTCCCTTGCTTGCTCGAGGCCCTGGGTTCGATTCCTCAGCACCACATAAGAAAAAAACCGCAAGTGGTGCTGTGGCTCAAGTGGTAGAATGCTAGCCTTGAGCTGAAGAGTTGAGGGACAGCGCCCAGGCCTAGAGTTCAGGACCCACGACCGGACCCCCCCAAAAAAAAAACAAAATACAATTTGCATATATTGAAAGCACCATATGATGTTCTTATCAGATAAACATATATCCCATTAATATAGATAATAATTCTGGTAGCAGCATAGGACAAAAGGTAATACCCAATAGCAAACTCAAAAATAGTGATTAAAATAGCAGCCACCACTACTAGGAAGGAGTCAATCCAAGGTTCTGTCAGAGGGACATGCAAGGATACTTCAGCAGCTAGCAACATCCCAGAGCACCCAGCTCAGGAGCTAGCTGTTCTATTTAAAACTGATTTATATGCATCCAAGGCAGGACAGTGAAACTAACCCCTCAGCCTCAAAGGAGAAAATGTGTCATGGCAAAATTAAGTCTGTACTAACACAGGTCTGCCCAATTTTTTTCAGCCTAATAGGCCTCTGGAAGACTAAAGAAAATATGTAGTGGTAATGATACTTACTGAGCACTAATTACATCTAAGGCACTGAGGTATAAACAATTTTTCTATGAATTAACACAAATTTGAGTTCACCTTAAGGGTTAACACATTATCCCCAGTTTTAAAGTCTAGAAAATCAAGGCACAAAGAGATTAAGTATCTTCCCCAGAGTCAATCTGGCTCATGCCCCAACTCCTTAGCCATTACACTGCAGTACACAGGACAGTAACCATTAACAATACATGAAGTTTAAAGTTTAGTGCCCACCATGAGTATAGGCCCCAACACCAGCACACAAAAAAGTCAGTGCCCACCCTAGACAATTTTACTTTTTTCTTTTTTTTTGTTTGGTCAGTCATGGGGCTTGACCTCTGGGCCTGGGCACTATCCCTCAGTTCTTCAGCTCAAGGATAGTGCTCTACCACTTGAGCTACAGCACCACTTCCGGTTTTCTGAGTGGTTTTTATTGCCAATAAGTCTCAGGGCCTTTCCTTCCCAGTATGCCTTTCAACCCCAATCCTCAGATCCCAGCCTCCTGAGTAGCTAGGATTACAGGTGTAAGCTCACACTAGACAATTTTATTGTTTGCACTGATATACATTGCCTGACAGAAGTTCTCAACTTGCAAAGCACTCTCTGCACATTTACTAATTATTTATCTCAACTCAACTTCCAGGTACTGAGACACTTCAGGCAAGAACAATATATTTTCAAAATGAATACTGTGGAGAAGGTTTAAAAACAAAATCCAAAGCCAGGCATCAGTGGCTCAAACCTATAATCCTAGCTATTTCGGGAGGCTCCAATTAAAGTCAGCCCAGGTAAAAAAGTCTGTGAGAGGCTGGGAAGGTAGCTCAGTGGTAGTGTTTTCCTTGCATGCATGAGGCTCTGGGTTCGATTCCTTAGCACCGCATCAGCAGAAAACGCCAAAAGTGGCACTGTGGCTCAAGTGGTAGAGCGCTAACCTTGTGCTGAAGAGTTGAAGGACAGCACCCAGGCCGAGTTCAGGCCCCAAGACCGACAAAAAGAAGAAAAAAAGAAAGAAAGGAAGTCTGTGAGACTCTTATCTCCGAAAAAAAAAGACAGAAGTAGCACTGTGGCTCAAGTGATAGAGTGCTAGCCTGAGCAAAAGCAGCTCAGGGGCAGCGCCCAGAGTTCAAGCCCCAGGACCAGGGAAGAAAAAAAAATTAAAAACAAAATCCAAACTGTAGAATTCAAATTTGAGATTTTTATAAAGCTTGGACATTCTTTTATTTTTACTAATAAAGATAAATCATTATAACACACTAGTCTAGCCAGACTTCACTCTAAAGAGATTGCCTCAATTCAAGCCTAATGGGAAAGCTTTATAAATAAGTATCAAGGGCTGGGAAGATGGTTCAGTGGTAGACTGCTTGCCTTGCGTGCATGAGGCCCTGGGTTCGATTCCTCAGCACCACATAAGCCAGAAGAGGTGCAGTGGCTCAAGTGATAGAGCGCTAGCCTTGAGCTGAAGAGCTTAGGGACAGCACCCAGGCCCAGAGTTCAAGCCCCTTGACCCACAAAAAAATAATAATAATGATTTCATTGTTTTCCAATGCTGATCAAACACAAAGATAACTGTCTATTCCTCTGTTTTCGAGTTCAACTCACACTGCAGTTCTGATATGGGATGAATGAATCCAAGGCAGAGTTTTGAGGTCACTAACAATGAACCTGTAACTTCACCATAGAGTCTGACTCAAAATAATGTAATGATGAATCGCAAAGGTCTTTAGAATTTTCTACCGTTAGGATGAGACATGAGGGATCAATGAGGCAGCACTAATTATCCCACTACAATCCTGCATGGAAACACTTGCAGATCTTCCAGAGCTTGCATTGGTTTTAACACTTGGCACATGTTGTAAAGTACATGCCATTTAAAGTGCTTTAAATAAATTATTTCTTTTTTGGTCTACTAAGCTGAAAACATTCCACAACATGATTGTAAAAATAACTTTCTGGCTACAAGAAAGAAAGAAAAACGGGGGGAGGGGGGAGCGTGAAGGAAGGAAGGAGTTAAGAATTCAGAGGTTGGCAATTCAAAGACTATCTCCATTTATAAATCGAGATTTATGTAAATATTATACACAAAACAATATACAGATTTATGTGACAAGAATCATTAAGCTGCCCAAAGTCCTAAGTACGATCTGTCGTTATTAGAATATAATACCTCTACAACTGTAAACGGAATAAAAAGAAGAAAAAAAGGACAAATACTCTCCTGCTAAAGATTTCCGGTATTACCTTCAGAGGCTTGAGCAAGCTATTTAGTCAGAATAAAAAGGGAAAATGCGCTTGAAATTATAAAAATATCAACATTTACATCAGTAACACTGTGATATTTTTCCAAAAAATCCATTGTTTGTGATTTTATGTATCACTACCTCACAATACTGTGAAATCTGTGAAATGTATGTAATCACTTAAGCACAATAAAATATTGCTATAAAAAAATTCCATTCTGTAAAGATGGCCAGAAAAGCAACCGCACCCACCCAAAGCCCTCCTGCTGCTAAGAGGTTTAGAGCTCACACAGAAGAAAAGCCCCCCCTCCCCGCCCCACCAGCCCCCAGTCCCCGGCCTAGCAAGCTTTGCGCAGGGCTCGCCCCAAGCCCTGGACACTAGCACCTGAGAACCCGCACCCCCCGCACTGTCACCCTACAGGGACCTCACTCGGGTTCCAAGCCAAGCCATAGGGCTCAGTTGTAAACAGAAAACACACTTGTGTGCAAACCACGCAGCAACAGGACGGCCGCCGACCACACCAACCCCGCCCGCCAGGCAGGCACTGGGCCGCCAGGCAGGGCTCACCGCGCACCCGGGTGGGGGACGGGAAGGGCGGCGCTCGACACCGCCCCTCGGCGAGGTGCGCGGGGCGATGCGGAGACACGCGCTCAGGCCACAACACCGCCTCGGCCGGAAACCGGGGAGCGGACCGGCGCGAACAGGCGCGGACGGCCGGAGCCGGCGGCAGGGGGGGCGAGGGGGACGCGGAGGGGGTTAGGAGGGACCAGAGGCCCGGGCCGGGACAGTGTTCCTCCCAGACACAGCCCGCCTCCCACCCCGCCACAAGCGCGTCACACGGCCCGTCCGGTGAGGGGCTGCGGGGCCCGGGGATCGCTCTCCCCCACAGCCCACCGCCGCCCGCGTCTGCGGCCGGACAGCCGAGGGGCTGCGGGCAGAGGCGCGGACCGCTGAGGGACGCTCACCGGCTGCAGACAGGGCGCTAGCGGGGACTGCGCTGGGCCACCAGGAGAGACCCGGCAACCAACTCCGTGCCCGCAGCACCCGCCGACGGCTGCTCTCCGGGCGCGCCGCGGAGCTCTCGCCGCCCGCCGCCGGGTGTTTTCATACAAACCCCGGTGGGCAGGAGCGGCGCAGGCGGCGGAGGCGGAGGCGGAGGCGGAGGCGGCGGCGGAACCGGCCCGCATCCCAGGCAACGTCAGCGCGGCGCCCCGCCCACCGCACGCCCTGGCTGGCGGGCTCCAGCGCGCGGATCCCACAGAGCGTGCGCGAGGAGGGGCGTGGCCCCGCAGGGACCGGGGTGCCTTCGCGGGAAGGGCTAGGCCGGAGAGGAGGCTCGCGAGACGCGTGCGCGGGGCGGGGGTCCGCGGCGTGAAGAAGCGGAATGCGCACCTCGCTGCCGACTCTTGAGTCTTATCCTCGGCCCCCTGCGGCTGCGCACCGGGCGTGGCCGCCGCCCACCGAACCAGTCCTCTGGCGGCCCGCCAGGTGCTTCACATTTCCCCCTTTTTTCCAACGGTAAGTCGGGGCCCACCATCATGAATCACCCACGTCTTGGGGGGCAATTTTCAGTCGCACCGGGCAGGCTCCTCGTCACTCTCCCACTTTGACACCCAGGTAGCATCAGACATTGAGACGCAGAAAATCATACAGCTTCCTGACTCCTAAGAGATCTATAGATCTAGGCTAGAAGGGACAGTGCAGCCAACCCCCCCCCAAAAAAAAAAAAAAAACAAAAAGAAAACATGTAATTGAAAACATGCAACTGCCCCTCTATGCTACAGTGAACAAAAAGTGTCATGCTGAATTATTTGGGAGGAGAGGGGATTGTTTTGTTTATTTTGTGTTGTTTTTCAATTTTTTTAATTATCTTAAAGAATTGTACAAAGGGATTTCAATGCAACACGTCAGTTTGTGAGTATAATGTATCCTGATCGATGTCAACACCTTTCATTATTCTCCTTTATCTCTCCCAACCCTTTTTCTTTGTTGTGTTGTGTTTTGTTTTGTGTCTGCACTAAAGGCAAAGACAGTGTTTTACCTGAACCAAACTGTGTCAGTGGAACAACTGAACTACCCTTGTGTCTTGACTGGACTTAGCACGCTGAATATATAACATTAATACCGACATCATTTAACTTCATCCGTTGTTCTTTAGGGAAACTGGGGAAGAATGTAAAATTATTACAGGTAGAGAAGGAAATAAACTGAGAGCTGTGAAGTTTTTGTTTAAGATTCTTGTTTTAACAGAACTAAGCAAGTGTGAAGGTGAGTCAAAAAACAGTCCAACAGCCAGCCCCCACTGGCTCATCCCTGTTGATCCTAGCTAGCTACTCTGGAGGCTGAGATTTGAAGATCCCAGTTGCAAGCCACCCTAGGCAGAAAAGTCCATGAGACACTTACCTTCAGTTAATCAGCAAAAAGCTGGGTGTGGAGATGTGGCTCAAAGTAGTAGAGCAACAGAAAAAGAGCCCAGGCCCTGAGTTTAAGCCCCATGACTGACCAAAAAAAAAAAAAAACTAAAGAAAACTAGAAGGCTATAAAGAGCCAGGAAAGAGAAATTGCATGCCCTGATGGCTTGAGGAGGCCCAAAGGTATGGCTTCCCCAGGCCTAAGAGCTGCTAAGGGCTGAGGTTCCCAATACCTAGGTCTGGGAGCTATATTTGCTGCTATAGGACTGAGGGTCTCAGTTCCTGAGACCTGTATGGAGTACTGCAGTAGGAAGTCACAGCCACCACTGTTAACTGCTATCTGTAGGTTCTGCTCCCTACCAGAAACCAAGAATTTAAAAAGTCCATATGCTGTAGATATTTGCCATTAAAACCTCAAGCAATTGATCTCCAATGTAGAGTGCCTGGGGTTTGAACTCAGAGCCTGGGCGCTGTCTTTGAGCCTCTTTGTTTTCAAAGCTAATGCTCACCCACTTGAACCACAGCATCACTTCCAGTTTTTTCTGAGTAGTTTATTGGAGATAAGAGTCTCACAAACTTTCCTACCCAGGCTGGCTTTGAACTTTGATACTCACATTTCAGCCTCTTGAGTAGCTAGGATTACACTGTGAGCCACCGGTGCCCTGCAATCTCTGGCTTCTCAAGCCTAGAGCAAATGGTTTCTAGCTTTCAGGATTTCAAGCAATTAGCCTCTGGGTCAGTGGCTTATCTTGGCCTGTAGACCTTGGCCATAACTGGAAGAGATTTTCCTTGCCAACCTGTGTTTCCTGTCTGAGAAGGACAGGAGCTCAGTCAACCGTTTTTCAGCTGTTCTAAAAATAAAAAATAAATGACTCATGTTGGTATATAATATTGAGTTTTCTGTTTTAGAAAAAAGGATTATTTGCATTACTTTGTGGTCAATTTCCATATCTTAGAGGCTACAGAAATATTTTTTCTTCTTACTAAAATAAAATAACAAACTTCTGAACAAAAATCACAAATACATAAAGGCTCATTGGACCATACCTGCATCCTTGCTAGCCAGGGTGCTGAAGATTAATCAGGATCATGTTCCAGGCCAATGCAGGCCAAAAAAATGTTCCCAAAATTTCATCTTGATGGAAGATTCTTGGTGTAGGACACATGCCTCTCATCCCAATTATAGTAGGAAGCATAAAAGACACAGGTAACATTCCATCCAGGCAAAAAGAGCTCACCAATAGAGCACCTGCCTAGCACACACAAGCCTACTAACAAAAGTAAAAAATCATAAATACAAAAGGAATTTTCTTTTTCAATTTAATAAAATTTTTTCTATATGTGTGTGTGTGTGTTTGTGAGTGTGTGTGTGTGTGTGTGTGTGTGTGTGTGTGTGTATGTACATCATGGGGCTTGAATGCAGTATCTAGGTGCTGTCCCTGAGCGCTTTTGCTCAAGGGTAGAACTGTAACACTTTGAGCCACAACTTCATTTCTGGTTTTTAGGTGGTTAATTAGTGATAAGAATCTCACAGTGTTTCCTGTCTGGGCTGGCTTCGAACCTCAATCCTCAGATCTCGGCCTCCTGAGTAGCTAGGATTACAGGTGTGAGCCACCATCACCTGGCTCAGTGTACCTTTAAATATTACTGGGATAAAACAAAGGAAGCGGTACTTATTATCTGACTTAAGTAACAGTAATCCATCTGTATATCACCTTTACAATAAAAAATAAAAATAAAAAATAAATACTGCCTAATTAACATGGCTGATTTTGAATACACTAAAAATAGTTTAATTTCATAGTTGGAGGTGTGGCTTAAATGGTAGATCTCAAGCTAGTGAGCAAAAGTGCCAGATACCAAGTCTGAGTCCTGCTTCAGACAAAAAAAGTTTCAAATCAAGTAATGACTAATTAGATCAAAGCATAGAAATGAAAAACTCAAAATTATTTTTCACACAAGAATTATAATGGGGGGGCTGGGAAGGTGGCCCAGTGGTAGAGTGCTTGCCTTGCATGCCTGAGGCCCTGAGTTCAATTCCTCAGCACCACATAAGCAAAAAGAAAAAAAGCCAGAAGTGGCGCTGTGGCACAAGTGGTCGAGCACTAATCTTGAGCTGAAGAGCTGAGGGACAGCGCCCATGCCCAGAGTTCAGGCCCCACGACTGGACCCAAAAAAAAAAAAAAGTTTCAAATCAACTAATGACTAATTAGATCAAAGCATAGAAATGAAAAACTCAAAATTATTTTTCACACAAGAATTATAATGGGGGGGCTGGAAAGTAGCTCAGTGGTAGAGCGCTTGTCTTGCATACCTGAGGCCCTGGGTTCGATTCTTCAGCACCACAAAAGCAAAAAGAAAAAAGCCGGAAGTGGCGCTGTAGCTCAAGTGCTAGAGTATTAGCCTTGAGCTGAAGAGCTTAGGGACAGCTCCCAGGCCCAGAGTTCAGGCCCCACGACTGGACCAAAAAAAAAAGAATTATAATGGGATTGGAGTTGTTGCTCAGTTAGTAGAGCACTAGCCAATGAACAAAAGCAGCAGGTAGGTACCGAGTCTGAGTATCAGTTTGGGCCTACAAAAAGAAACATATGGTGTCTAATTTTTTCCAATACACTATTAAATGAGAAAAATAAGTTGCTTAGCTGTGAATGGTATAACCTTACTTGTAATATTTTGAAAAATCAATATTATAGGAAAGATATATTAATAGAACGAGTTTCTGTAAGGAAAAACACTATCCTGTATACCAGAATTCCTTAGCTTCAGAAGGTAATTTTGTCCTTTCTATGTTTTACATTTGTTTGCAACCTAAATCAAAACTAAATTTAAAATCATAATAAAAGAGGATTGCTTCCCCATAAATAATGTGAGTTTCAAGATCCATAAAGCCTAGGTTCTTATTATGAGTTTTTGAGAAATGTGTCCTGCATATTTACATAGCTCCTAATTCTAGAGAATGTGGCTTTCATTAGGCTTTTGTGTGTTTTATTTTGTGCTTGGACCTTGAACTCAGCCTGGGTTTGAACTCAAAGCCTGGAGCTCTCAGCCTTTTTACTCCAGAGTAGAGCTTTAACCCTTGAGCCAAGCCTACAGTTCTGCCTTTGTGGTGGTTAATTGGACATATGAGTCTCTCAGATTTGTTTGCCTATTCTGGCCCCAAACGTCAGTCCTCAGCATCTCAGCCTCTTGAGCAGCTGGGATTATAGGCATGAGCCATTGACACCTGGCTTTTGTTAGGTTTGCAATAAACCCTAATTCAAGTGGTTAAAAATATAGGTTATAGTGAGTATAGTGGTTCATGCCTGTAATCCTAAAGGTTTAGGAGGCAGAGATGGGGCAATGGGGGAAAAAAATCACAATCCAAGACCAGCCTGGATTAAAAATTCAACAATACAACACCAGGTATGGTGATACACACTTGTTATCCTACCTATGAGGGAGGATGTACATAGGAGAGTTGAGGTCCATTATTGGAGAGGCTTAAAAGAACTGGTTATCCAAAGAAAAGAAACTTCCACCTGACCCTTGGATATCTCGTTCATGATGTTACCAAAAAAAAGAATTTTCAGATACTTTAAGGTAGACCAAAGAAAGTTTATTTAATAAAGCAAAAGGAAGACAGTACACAACTTATACATAAGTGTGGGCACATCTGATAACAGGTACAATGAGTATTCTAATATCCAGAGTATTTATGGTTTAAAAAGAAGTAGGTTGGGGGGCTGGGAAGGTAGCTCAGTAGGAGAATGCTTGCCTTGCATGTATGAGGCCCTGGGTTCAATTCCTCAGCACCACATAAGCAAAAAGAAAAAAGCCAAAGTGGCACTGTGGCTCAAGTGGTAGAGTGCTAGCCTTGAGCTGAAGAG
>NW_012267353.1:3060976-3066298 GCF_000151885.1 Dipodomys ordii
CATATTTTTTAGGACACTCATCAGATTTTGGAGTCGTCAACACTCTTAAGAGCTTTGTATAGGGAAACGTTGACAATGAGCAAGTACAAAGAGCAGTAGAAACAGTAAAAGATTAATAGGCACTCTTATGAGGAAAAGATAGGCAGAAACACATCTTTTCCAGGGGTTTGCCAGCCTTTTCCCAGGAGTAGGTTTCTTAGAATCCCTATTCTCCAAGGTAGACTTCGGTGAAGTCCCAAAACTTGGAGATAGGTTTCTGTAAAGCCCCATTCTCTGAGGTAGACTTCGGTGAAGTCCCAAAACTCAGAGATAGGTCTTTGAAGCCCCTATCATGGTCTGATAGATGGTTTCCCATGCTAAGCAGACTCCACTGGAGTCGGCGTGGCACTTAGGCTTTGAAGCATTCACAGACTAGAAGCAACAAAAGACTACATTATTTTAACGGCAAGTATTACAAAGTCTAATTCATGAATTAATAATATTCTGTCATAGTCAATTTTGTATAAAACAGATTTTTTAAGTGTTATCACAAAGGTGATGTACAGAGGGGTTACAGTTACATAAGTCAGGTAAAAAGTACATTTCTTTTTGGACAATGTTACCCTTCCCTTACTCTCTGCCAGTTAACAACAGATTTTAATAGAATGGTTTATATAAATACAAGAAATTTAGGTTTTTTAGATTACAATGAAATGGCATCCATATTTACCTTCAGGATTTTAATATAAGTAATAAATTGTAATGGATTATGAAGAAATAGTTGTCATAAATTTCAGGACAGTGTTAAATCAGTGAGAGGAAATCTTTACTCTTAATCTGTGTTCCACCTCCAAGATCTAGACCTCAAGGAGGGCACAGCTATGGCTCAGTAGACAGCAGATAAAAAGTAGTGTGGTATGGGCTGGGAAGGTGGCTCAGTGGTAGAGCGTTTGCCTTGCATGCTTGAAGCCCTGGGTTCGATTCCTCAGCACCACATAAGCAAAAAGAAAAAAGCCGGAAGTGGCGCTGTGACTCAAGTGGTAGAGCGCTAGCCTTGAGCTGAAGAGCTGAGGGACAGCGCCCAGGCCCAGAGTTCAGGCCCCATGATCGGACCCCCCAAAAAAAAAGTAGCGTGGTGTGTAAATACTGAATTATTTACTGGAAATTTGTCCTGTAAATTTCTGGAATCTGGTTACTAGGGAAAGCTGATAACAAGAAGGTATCTCACTGCAGGAATTCCACTATGAACTGCTTAAAGGATACCAGCTACTGACCAATGTGTGCCATAGACACCAGATGTATCAGACACTCATCAGTAATATGAGCCAGTTTACATGAGCAATCTATTACTAATAACAGCAAATCCCTATTGTTGAGCCACTGCAAACCCTCCATCCCTGCTATAGCATGTTGGATCTGAGTCCACTAAGAAAGTACTGGGCTGGCTGGAGGGAAGGACATGAACTATACACTCAAGAAGCTTTAATTCTGAGACCCTGGTAATAATACTTTTATGACTTTCTTTTGCATTATTTAGAATTCACATTTAACCTTGGATAGAGTATAAAGAAATGTATTCTTCCAAAGTAAGTGTGGTATTGTAACACAGTAAGAAATATATTGGACCAGAAAGTAGAAACATGTTTTGGTGGGTGGGCAAATGGGGGGGTACAAGAATGGAGAGAGGAAGGGTAAACAAATACAGTCATTATATTCAATGTACACAAAGTAAAAAATGAACTATGTAACCTGAAGGTAGGGATGGGAGGGAAAATGGGGAGAATGGAAGGAAGGGATGACATTGACCAAGAAGCATTATATTAATATCCTGACTTATGGAATTGTAATCCCTTTGTACAATTACTTAATAGCAATTTTTTTGGTTAATCGTGGGGCTTGAACTCTGTGCCTGGGTGCTGTCCCTGAGCTCTTCAGCTCAAGGCTAGCGCTCTACCACTTGAGCCACAGCACCACTTACAGTTTTCTGGTGGTTAATTGGAGATGAGTTGCAGGAACTTTCCTGCCCAAGCTGGCTTTGAACTGTGATCCTCAGATCTCAGCCTCTTGAGTAGCTAGGATTATAGGTATGAGCTACCAGTGCCTGGATAACAATATATTTTTTTAAATGCCAGCCTATCAAATACTAGAAAAATGTGTGTGTGTGTGTGTGTGTGTGTAAGTTTTTTTTATCTAGCTTCATCCCACAAAGCTCCTAAAACCATTTTGTCTGGATTTGAGATTCATGTCTGAAGTACAGGCATCCTGTGGATCCAAAATCTTCACCCAATCCTTTTTGCCTTTTTTATTTTTCTATTAGGACCTTGCATTTACCTCAGGGCTAGCTTGGCCCACCCTACGATCCTATTTACACTTACCATGTAGCTGGGATGACATGTGCCCAGCTTTTTATGGGCTAAATTTACCTGCTCAAATAAAAATCCTTTTCATGGGCTGGGAAGGTGGCTCAGTGGTAGAGCGCTTACCTTGCATGCATGAGGCCTTGGGTTCGATTCCACCACATAAGCAAAAAGTAAAAAGCCAGAAGTGGCGCTGTGGCTCAAGTGGTAGAGTGCTAGCCTTGAGCTGAAGAGCTGAGAGACAGCACCCAAGCCTAGAGTTCAGGCCCCAGGACCGGACCCCTCCCCCCAAAAAAATTTTGTTGTTATTATAAAGGTGATGTACAAAGAGGCTAGTTACATAAGTCAAGTAAAAAGTACATTTCTTTGGACAATGTCACCACTTCCCTCAGTCACTCCCAGTGTTTCCCACCTATCCTCACATACACATTTATAGGGTTCAATTTTCAAGAGTGTCTAGTGAATACCACAACTGTATTAAAATAAAATATCATATGTGTTAATCACACGTGAAATGTTGACCTGAAAGTATATTCATAAGTACATATATGTGTATGTATAGATACAACAGATAGAAGATGTGTCCACACATATGTATGTACACATACAAATACATATATATATAATTTATGTGGATAAATGTATAACATGAATCCAACTAAGGGGCTATTGGGAGGGGAAAGGCAATCGAGAAGATGATGACTAATTTTGAAAAAAATAGTGAAAGTATATATGAAAACAGTATAAAAAACCCCAAAGAAAGTTGTTGGGTGATAGGGGAATGAAGGCATGGGAAAAGAGAAATAGATTATTGAGATGTAGGTACTAGCATAATGGGGTTGGTCTAAAAGAGAGGATGCTAGAAGTTGAATATGGTTGAAATATATTATTTGCAAGAATGAAAACTGAATAATACAATCTGTTGGAAATGTTTTTGGATGTAAGGCAGGGGTCAGATGAGTGACAGACAGATTGAGGATATTTGAAATAATTGTAATCATATTTTAAAAAATGAAGTGCTCTATTGTATAACTAATGAATTGTTTAAAAATAAAAATAAAAGGGGAAGTGGCGCATTGGCTTAAGCAGTAGAGCTCTCACCCTGAGCTGAAGAGTGCAGGGAGAGTGCCCAAGCCCAGAGTTCAAGCCCCATGACTGACAAAAAATAAATAAATAAAATAAAAGAGCCCAAAGTAAACTATTTTCGGTTTTTGAAAGAGTTACAGAATCTATCTATGAGAAATTCTATGCATAATTCTTTAATACTGTAATGATTAGGGAAGACCTGTAGTAAAGTTGAATAAATGACAGTTATAAAACCCAATCCAGGCTCAACCTTCTAGTGGAGGTGTGTGTCACCACTGCAACTGGGAGACTAAGATGGGAGGTTGATGAGTTTCAGACCCATGCAAGCTAAAAATGAAGACACCCTCATTACATAACTCAATCACTCAATCACTACATTAGTGAACTATTATCACTTCCACAACTCTAAAACCCCAAACCCAAAATTCAAAACCATTACAGCAAGAAGCAACCTTACTTTTACCTAGAACTTGTGGATTTAAAAACAACATGATAGATGTTTTCACTATGTTCATATAGAATAGCACAAAGAAGGGCTGGGAAGGTAGCTCAGTGGTAGAGCGCTTGCCTTGCATGCATGAGGCCCTGGGTTCGATTCCTCAGCACCACATAAACACAAAGAAAAAAAGCCGGAAGTGGCGCTGTGGCTCAAGTGGTAGAGTGCTAGCCTTGAGCTGGAGAGCTGAAGGACAGCGCCCAGGCCCAGAGTTTAGGCCTCACGACCGGACCCTCCCCCCCCAAAAAAAATAAATAAAAAGAATAGCACAAAGAATTGTTAACTGTATAAGAAGAAAAAAAGCCAAAGGTAGATAGTTCTTTAAGTACTGTGTTCTGGGAATGCAATCCTAGTGGGTCTTTGTGAGGTCAGAACAAGAAATGCATCAATTTTGGCTTTAAATTACCATAACAATCTCGCTCTGGCTATTACAAAAATGGAGGAGAATGGAAGGGAAGAGGCCAGACTCTCCATCTCAACAGGTGAGGACTGCATATTGAGGCACCGAAAGGAGCAATAAACTGTCCTGTGGGATTGCAGGTTGTGCAAGGTGTGGTGTTAAGAGTTTGGCTTTTATGGGGTCTGAGAAAGGAGACATAGGTTATTTTAGTTCAGTACTGAGGTGACTGTAGGTATGGGCAGAAAGTAAAGTATACATAGTGAAAATTGACTCCCTTATCCAAAGTTTCAAGTTTTTTAAAGTTCAAACAGCTCTTCATCTGTCTTGCCTTGAAGGTTTGACCATCTCAGGTCAGCCTTCTGGTAGTCCAACCTCTTAGCCCTTTCCTGAACTCACAGCTCAGTCTCAGAGTTTCCTACAGGTTAGGGCCACAATGGAATGTCTACAGCCAGGCTTAGGTCAGATTGCCCAGCCTACCTCAGGTTTTCCCAATCTCCATAGGCAACTGGAATAATACTTTGTGGGTCAATATTCAGTGGCTTTCTGTTCCCACAGATTTTTGTCAGCATTCACAATTCTGTGAGTGCATCAAGCCTTTGGAGTCACCCAGGATTTGAAATTTTTGGCTAGCAGGGAGCAGAAGCTTCAGATAACAGTAAGCAGTGATGGCTGTGACTTCCTGCTGCAGCTCTCCATACAGGACTCAGGAACTGAGACCTTCAGTCCTATAGCAGCAAATATAGCTCCCAGGCCTAGGTATTGGGAACCTCAGCCCTTAGCAGCTCTTGGGCCTGGGGAAGCCATACCCTTGTGGGCCTTTCACCCTGAGCAGCTGTCTGGGACTCCTCAAGTCATCAGGGCTTGCAGTTTCTCTTTCCTGGCTCTTTAAAGCCTTCTAGTTTTCTTTTTTTGTCAGTCGTGGGGCTTGAACTCTGGGCCTGGGCACTGTCCCTCAGCTCTTCAGCTCAAGGCGAGCGCTCTACCACTTGAGCTACAGCGCCACT
>NW_012267353.1:3066348-3068706 GCF_000151885.1 Dipodomys ordii
AAGCCAAAGTGGCACTGTGGCTCAAGTGGTAGAGTGCTAGCCTTGAGCTGAAGAGCTGAGGGACAGCGCCCAGGCCCAGAGTTCAGGCCCCACGACCAGCCACCCCCCCAAAAAAAGTAGGTTGAAGGTTTGGTTTAAGTTCACCCTAGTATATGTATTCCCCTTTGTTCTAACACATGGTGCATTTTATCATTCTTGCTGTTACATTGAACCCAGAGATGTGTGTGTGTGTGTGTGTGTGTGTGCGCGCGCGCGTGCACTAATCCACATAATGATTCCTTTAACACAGGTGGCCATCCTTGAGATAAATACTTTTCTTTGCAGATACTTTTTGTGGCCAGAGGAATCATTACCAAGTGTTTCCCACCTTCCCACCCTTAGGATAAGTGTTACTCTACTTGCAGAGTGCCCTAATTATTTGGGCAAGCAGGCAAGGTCAAAGGGAAAGAATTGCCCTTCCTCTTACATTTTTTTCAAATTATTAAATGTTGGGGCTGGGAAGGTGGCTCAGTGGTATAGTGCTTACCTTGCAAGCATGAGGCCCTGGGTTCAATTCCTCAGCACCATATAAGTAAAAAGAAAAAATGCTGGAAGTGGCACTGTGGCTCAAGTGGTAGAGTGCTAGCCTTGAACTGAAGAGCTGAGGGAGAGCACCCAGGCCCAGAATTCAGGCCCCACCACTGGACCCAAAAAAAAAGGGGGGGCTGGGAAGATGGCTCAGTGGTAGAGCGCTTGCCTTGCATGCATGAGGCCCTGTGTTCGATTCCCCAGCACCACATAAGAAAAAAAGCCAGAAGTAGCGCTATAGCTCAAGTGGTAGAGCGCTAGCCTTGAGCTGAAGAGCTGAGGGACAGTGCCCAGGCCCAGAGTTCAGACTCCACGACCAGTCCCAAAAACAAACAAACAAAAAAAAAAACCCAAAAAAACAAAAAAAAATCAAATTATTAAATGTTGCAGCCTTTTAAAGTCTTATAAGACTTAAGGCAAAGAAAATAGTGTACTTGTTCTTTTAATCAAGCTATTTATTAATACAGTTTCTCTCTGAATTTCTGGCACCGATTTCCCATTCTTCATTTTCCCTCATCTATCCTGCCTCATTCTGAGGCTAGGACTTGGAAAAACTCAAGACCATACCTAAAAAATAGCTCAACTGAAAAAGAGCTGGAAGTGTGGCTTAAGTTCAAACCCTAGTAAAGCCAAAGAAGAGAAAACTACACAAGGGGCTGGGAAGGTGGCTCAGTGGTAGAGTGCTTACCTTGCATGTATGAGGCCCTGGGTTCAATTCCTCAGCACCACATAAGCAAAAAGAAAAAGCCGGAAGTGATGCTGTGGCTCAAGTGGTAGAGCACTAGCCTTGAGCTGAAGAGCTGAGTGACAGCGCCCAGGCCCAGAGTTCAGGCCCCATGACCAGACCCAAAAAGAAAAGAAAAGAAAACTACACAAATAACACAAATATGTACTCATGACATTTTTCAGTAAATAAGCAAATAATTATATTTTTATAAAAAAAAGTGTCTTTACTTATCCAAAGACAAAAATGCAGTAACGTTTTAAGAGCCAGTACCAGTAGCAGAGCACCAGCCTTGAGCAAAACTTAAGAGATAGTGCCCAGACCCTGAATTCACACCTAAGTACTAACACATGCACATACACACACGCGCATACACACACACACACACAGAATTTAACAATGGTTCTTACTTGGTGGTAAAATTATAGGTAATTTAGATTTTATTCTTTTTATTTCTCAATGTTATATTTTCTGCATTGCACACACTATATTTCAATGAAACCAAATGAAAAGTTACATAATCAAAATTATCACCAATGGCACCAAGCACTGGTGGCTCATACCTGTAATCCTAGCTACTCAGGAGGCTGAGATCTGAGGATTGTGGTTTGAAGCTAGTCTGGGCAGAAAAGTCTCCATGAAACTCTTATCTCCAATTAACTACTCAAAACTTGGCATTGGAGTTGTGTTAGAGCACTAGCCTTGGGAAAAAGACCAGGCCCAGGCCCTGAGTTCAAGCCTCATGACTGACAAAAAAGAAAATTGTCATCACCACTTTGAAAGTTGAGTAGGTTAAAAACAGAGTGTATTATAAAGCAAGTTGTAAAACATAAAGCACTTACTAACGCCAATTATTGGTGCTTAGGTGCCGCGGACCGGGTTCTGTCGGGACGACGGAGGATACCTAGGGGAGGAACCTGGAATAGGATGGGGAGATGGCAAACAGACAACTCACACACATTAGGAGTGGATGCTGAGTGCTGAGCGCTGAGTGCGATTTAATGCAGAGGATAACAAACTTTTATAGCAAAAAGTCTCCATAAGAAAGGGCAAAAGGTTACATAATC